>NC_056508.1:3116599-3126254 GCF_014905685.2 Nematolebias whitei | reverse complement strand
GACACTGAGAGCTGATCGATCCTCTCAGAGCTAAAAGCTTCAGTAAAGCGTGCAGCAGTGAAACGGTTAATGGCGCGTGAAGTACGAACCGAATCACATGACTTGACAGTAGGACAAGGCGGGATGATATCAAACAAGACAGGCATGTGGTCTGAGAGAACGTTGTCACCGATTACCAAATTATAAACAGAGACATCACGTGTTAAAATGAGATCCAGAGTGTGACCGTGTTGTTGGGTGGGACCATTTACATGTTGAGTTAAATTAAATGAGTCCAACAGATCAAGGAAGTCCTTCACTAACGGCTTCTCCTGACAACAGATGTGAATATTAAAGTCACCAACGATAATAAAGTGATCGCGAAGACCAAGGGAAATGCCTCCTGACATGTCAAGGAGAAAGTTGTTGATAAGTTTAAAAAAGGGTTACGTTAAATAACAATATCCATACTTTCAACATCTTACCGTTCAATCCTTCATTTAAAAATGGAAAGAGTACGGTTCAACTTCAAACCTACCAAGACACGGCAGTCTACCTAAAACATTCATCTGAGAAGCAGCCAAGAAAACTTTTTTTTTAGCTGCAATGGAGCTGCAGTAATCCACAGCTCAGGAGGGACAATCTGTCCACAAGACAAATATTAGTTGTGCGCTCTACAAATCTGTTTCTTATGGAAGAGTATCAAGAAGAAAGGTATTGTTGAAAGAAAGCCAGAATAAGTCCTGTTTGCCATTTGTAACAAGTCGTGGAAACACTGCAAATGTGAAAGAAGCTGCTCTGCTCATATCAGAACAAAACTAAGCTTGTTTCCCTAAATACAAAATAATATGTGTGTCAGAACATTAATACTATCTATGGCCCCAAACAAACTATTCTCACTGTAAAACATGGTGGTGGCAGCATTGTGATGTGGGGATTCGTCGACGGGAACAGGAATACAGGACAATCCTGGAAGAAAACCTGTTGGAAGATGAAGATTTGAGACTGTGGTGGAAGTTCACCTTTGAGCAGGACGACATGAAACGTCCAGAGTCTGACCTCTATCCATCTAAGAATTTGTGTCAAGTCTTGCAAATTGCTATTTAAACTCATTCCTTCCAATTTGACTGAGCTTCAGCTGTTTTTCAAAGATGGCTGGAAAAGATTTCAGTCTCTAGATCCAAACCCTGGTACTGGTTGACACAAACCCTTAAAGACTTGCAGCTGGAATTGCAGCAAAGGGTGGTTCTACAGAGTACTGGCTCAGAGGTGTGAACAGTAGGTGTGCACACCACACTTATCAGATTGTTCTTTTTGTAAGAAACTTTGAAATTCATCTACAGTCTCCTTTTTCTTCCATGTTTACGCTCTACATTTTCCATCACATAAAATCTGGTGAAATTTTCATTCATCCAGATAATAATAAATTAAAAGAAGGATTAAAAAAAAACTTCTTCAGCACTTCTATTATGAAGCTGAAGATGTTTCACTTCTTGTGCAGGAGGCTTTATCAATACAAAAATGTCTGGAGTGTGTGGAGTTGTCAGCTTTAAAGAAGTGTGTGTGAAGCCTTGTTACACAAACCCTTGTTTGTCTGCCTAGCGCACGAGAGAGGTTTGTGTCACCTGCATGAAGGTGTGAGTTGGAGTGGAACTGACTGGGAATCGGGCCTAAAGAAGCATTGTACGTACTTGAAAGTTGAAACCTGAGACCTCTCTCTCTGTTTAAAGTTGTTTTTCCTTGTTTGATGTAAATGGCCTCCTTCACCCCCTTTCAAACCATCTGTCTTCTTTTTCTAAAATTTGAACATTTTGGTCCTCAAAAGAGGACCATTATCCTTGAGATGTAGGTGGACCGCTGAGTCTCTGTTCTCCGGTGTTGAGCCATGTGTCTGTAGAGAGGTTGTTTAGTTTCTCCAATAAAGAGGTCTGGACATTCCTCACCACACTGAACTGCATAAACCACACCACTCATTTTGGGCTTGGGGGTTCTGTCCTTAGGATGGACCAGCCTCTGTCTGAGGGTCCTGTTGGGTTTAAAATGTACCGGGATGTTGTGTTTGGAGAAAACCCTTCTGAGTTTTTAAGATACTCCTGCAACATATGGGATGACAATATTTTTATGTTTTTCTCCCTGTTCTGTTCTGCTATGCTTTTTGGATTTATTTGCTGATTTGGCAAAAGCAGTTAGGTTTGGAGAGAATCTCTGATGTGTTTCTGTTCCTTTTCCTTCCCTTCTGTCTTTGTGTGTCACGAACCTCAATGTTGGAACCCAATTGCAGAGAGATGAGTGAGGCAGGAGTTCAAAAAACCAAAACAATTTATTTTTTAAACAACAAAACAAAAGGCTGTCGGTGCAGCAAAACTTACTTTTGGCAGATTGGATCAGAAATAATGCAGAGCAGATCATCAGGGGGGCAGAAACCAGGCAAGGCAGAAGAGGATTGTGAAGTCTGAGAACATAGAACAATCACCGGACAAGGAGTGCAGGAGAGACAGGCTTTTTATGAGACAGAGGGAGAGTGGTTAATGAGAGCACCTGGGCAGGTGGCTGATGAGTGACAGGTGTGAATGATAAAGAGTGAGTGGAGAGGCAGACTGAGGAGTGAGTGGAGAAGCAGACTGAGAAATGAGAGGAACATAACAGAAACAGATAAACAGAAAATCACACACAAAGCAGAACAACATAAAATAAAAAGCAGACAGAGACAGAAACTTGAAATGGAAAGAAATGATTTAGTTAGTGGGATGATTGCTTGAAGATATGAATGTTGGTTCCTGGTTGCAGCTTGAAGGAGGTGGCAGAGGCTTGGCAGATGGGGGGGCAGCGGGGGCCGCTGACCGTGACATTGTGGGGATGTTCAACCTGGTGGTTTAAAGTTCTAATGACAGAAAGTTTGTTTTCCAGTCAAACAGAAGGTTCTGATTTGTGTGAATTGGTTTCCTGTCAACTTCAATGTTGAGGCTTCCATCTCTGTCCACAGAGTCCAACAATTCAGAACAAAACAGCTTGTTGTTGTTGACATTCTCTCTGGTAAACCTGCTGTTGTTGTCCACAGAGTTGATTTGTCTGCTGAACACTTTTATTTCTTCCGCATGGATTTTGTCCCAAGTGTCATCCACATATCAGAACCAGTTCCTTGAAAGATTCCTAATGGACTTTTTTGTCCCACTAAAATACTTTGAAGGTTATATTGTGACACAATGTGGTAATGTTCAAGGGGTGTACGTACTTTTGCAAGGCACTGTATGAAGCACACATAATGTCTTAACTACACTTCATCCTATATTAAATATCTCATTGAATCAGATTTCCTAACAGAGCACTTTGTGGTTTATTTTCTTGTGGTTTCTAGAGTAATCTAAAGTAGAATGGGAGGCAGAGCATTGAATTATTAGTTTGCATTTAGACAGTAAACACCTTATAGTCTTGTAAGACAAGGCTTCTATCTGTTGTGTTTGATCAAACCTGCAGCTAGGTCTGACTCGGCTGAGCTGTCTTAGTTATGCTGCTATAGGCCTGGCCTGCTGACAGATCTCATGGTATACTGAGCATCTTTCTTCACTCTACTGTCTATGTAGGACATTTTTGCTTTCATCAACTTTCTCTTATTCTTTTTTTTTTTTTTTTACATTTTTCTTTTTTTTTCTGTCTCATATATTTCTGGCCTTGTTTCTGTTTGCGTTGTTTTCCTGTCCAACCAGCTAAGGCTGCCCATCCTGATCTCTGTTTTGATGGAGGTTTCTTTTTGTTAAACAAGCTTCTCCTTCAGACTGTACATGGTCAGAATGGGCGATTGAAATGAGGTGAAGACTGTTATGAGGCAAGAGAATCATATTATGATTGGACTGAATTTCATGTAAATTGACACCATAATATTGAAGGAATGTTCAAAAATAAACTGTAACTGTGTTAAGAACATGACTCCTAACTCGGATTATTTTCCTTTGTACCCCTTGTAGCAATATGAAGGGTGTGAGATGGAGGAAGAAGGGTGACACTTTCTCCACTCCCCTCCACTACATTTATTTTATTTATTGAGCTCTTGTTAAAGTGGAGCACCAGCTGGTCAGTTTACTGACCAACAACAACTTCATTAATATATTCACCCTTTAATAATCAGAATCAGTCACTGAAGTATAATCTATGAATTACAGGGAGTTCTATACCAGAACACATGAATATTCATCTGAATGAAGAGAACAAAGCTGTCTTTGAAGTTTTATTACAAAAATAATCTAACTAAAAATCAACAACAATAATAAACAAACATTAATAATTAATTAATCAAGGCTTAATTCTCTTATCTGAGGCTAAATTGAATCTTTGAGCAGGAATTATTTTAGTTTTATACGCGTATGAATTTAGACAAAGTTTGTCTATTTTAATAAATAGTTTACTTTGGATTTTGGTTGAAAGAAGTTATTTAATCAGATCAGATAAAGTCATTTATCGTCACTGCAAGCAGGAAATGATTCACCAAGTTGCATCAGTTTAAAATAACAGAACCAGACCAAGAGTTGCATCATGTCACCAGGTTCTGCTCCTTACCGGGTCAGTGTTGATGGCACCACTCGTCTTTCTGGGGTTCTCTGGTGGATCTGACCAGAGACACCATGAGGAGGACTCACCAGGAACTGCCCAAGGTAGCTGACCATCACTGTGACAGCTTCAGGGCTCTGTGAGGGAACAGCTGATGAGAAGGTGCACCGTCTGTCGGCACCTTCAGCCGAGACCGTGAGTCTTGCAGTGAGAAAAGGCTTCATTTTCTGTGGTTATTTAAACTTCTAACAATTGTAATTTGAGCAACACGTTCATCTGCTCAGGAGTTGAACGAGTGGACCTTGGCACTATGACCAGGATCGGGTCCACAGACAAACCGTCTTCAGGTTCAGGGCTGGAGATGAACTGCTCAGTTCGGGGGTCCAAGGCGAACTGCTTTTTACACAAAGAGACTTTGTGCAAAACAACAGCTCTGAGAATGTCGTTTTGACTGACTAGGGAACATTGTGGCTCCCCTCTGAAGAAAACAGCTTCCAGCTCAAAGAACTTTATCACAGGTGTCTCTGAAGGAATAAACACTTTCTGAAAAACAGAACAGAGAAATATGTTATTCACATTGTAATATTTCACATGATTTCATTATAATGATTGAAAACAACAATCACAATTATTCATGTTCACACTTGTTAATCAAATAAAACAAACTTCATTAATGATTCGGTTTTCTTTCTTAGAAACAGGAAGAAATAAGACAAACATTAGTCAGACGGTAGCTGACTCTGTCCAAGGACAAGAAATGTGTAGGAAAACGTCAGACATTATTGAAGTCAAATGTAACTTTAAAGAACACAATTCATGGTGAGTCTGAAAGATGAATAAGGGTAAGGGCTCATAGTTACAGCAGTGCAGCTTCATGTTACACCCTCTAACCATTTTGTGGCTAAGATTTTGGAGTACAGGTCTGTTATCAAGAGGACCCTCAGCAAAATTTAGACACTGTTCAGTTCATGCCATGAGTGTAAGAGTATCACTGCCTGTAGCTCCTTGTCCAAGATGGCCGCTAATTACCAACAGCTGTTGGCCATCAACCTGATGAGGATCACCTCCTACATAAGGCTGCAGTCCAGTGTTACTCTTCGCTGGAGCATTGACCATCTAATGGTATTTGTGCTTCTGGCCTGTAATTTTATTTTAAGTAAATTACTTACCAGTCTCTTTTTGTCTCCAGCGTTCCTGCCTCCTCGGTCCTGGTTCACCTGATTCTGACTTGGTTCTCCTCATGCCTCGTTCTGGTTCTCCTCGAGCCTCGTTCTGGTTCTCCTCATAACTTGCCTTGATTCTCCTCGTGCCTTTCCTTGGTTCTCCTTGTGCCTTGCCGTTCACCAGTTGCCAGCCTTCTTCACTCCGCTGGACCCCTGGCCCTGTTCCCCTCTGGAGCTCTTCTAAAGATTTGGAGTTGGACTCAACAAAATTGTCTAATCTGTAAGAGAGAACACATCTTCACATTCACGTGGCCTGTTCACCAGTCGACCTCCTCTGATCATCTTCCTACTCTTCCAGGAGTTACGGAGAAGAAACTGTTCATTTATTCACTGTAAATAATAAACACTGTTACTTTTGTACCCACCTGTGTCTGCCTCGTTCCGGGTCTCATACCACTCTGGGTTCCTCGAGTTATGACAGAAATGCTCCAGCCAACTAAGACCCAGAATGAGACCGAGAATGAGCAGGCCCCGGCAATCTCTCAGGAGGAGCGAATCAACAAATTGGAAGGAATGCTGCGGCATGTTCTGCCCCAACAACGCTCCGCTCAGTCCGACCTGCAGGAACTTGGAGGTATGGTCTTTTCTATTAAACAGCAACTCCTACCTCCTTCTCCTCCAGCATCCACCACTCAGTCAAACCCCAGTTCCTCTAGTGAATCTCCTGGACCGGCTTCCCCTGCTCAACAGTTAATCATTAAACCTTTGGAGCTCTTGGCAGGAGACCCTGACCAATGTGGAGGTTTCCTACTCCAATGCCGACTCACCTTTGAGGGGGCCCCATTCCTTTACGCCACTGACGCACCTAAAATCACCTACTTGGTCAGTCAACTCAAAGATAATGCCCTCCGATGAGCCAACTCGTTTCTACAGTTCCATGATAACTCTTCTACCTCCTACGAACATCTTTTAAGAGTTTCGCAGGATTTTTGATCGCCCTCTGCATGCGCCGAATGCCATAAAGCATCTACTGCGATTACTGCTGACGTGCTGTTTCTGAGTACGCTTTGGAGTTCCGAATCCTTGCCGCTCAGACCGGATGGAACAAACTAGCATTACAAGGTACATTTCTAAACTCTTTGTCTGGCCACCTCAAGGACCAAATTGCCACTCGAGATGAACCGGAGACGTTTGACCAATTAATCGACTTAGCCATCTCCATTGGTGACCGCTTCCGGGAAAGAAAGAGGGAACGGGACTACAACTCCCAAGGACCTTCTACTTTGTGTGAGAGTAGCTCTGTTGCAGCTCCCAAGATGGCCGCTAACGATCTACACCTGGTGGTCATCTCCCTGATGAGCATCAACTCCTATTTAAGGCTGCAGTCAAGACTACTCGATGCTGGAGCATTGATTCCCTCCCGGTACTAGTGCTCTCAGCCTTTTATGTTCTGAAGTATTTTTGATACTGACCTTGTGCTTCCTATGCCAGCAGTTCCTCATTTTGGCCGTGCCATTCCAGTCCTGATCTCTCGGCATCCTGTCTGGTCTCATGAAACCCGGACCTGTGGATCTTTGACGTCTGAACTCTGTTGCTGGGACTCATGCATCTTGGGACTCCTGAACTCACTCCAGTACCAAGGAAGCTGTAAGACAGAAACAACAAATATCAAATCCTATTCTCCTGTGTCACTTGCCTGCCCCCGACCTGAGAAACTATTTCCCCTCTTCCAGGAGTTCCAGTCCCAGGGTCCTGTACATATTGTATATATTCTCTAACCACTGTAAATAAACATCACTTTTCGTAGCCTGAGTCTTGTGTCGTTCTGGGTCTCGTTACAACTGGGTTGCCTGCTCTTACAACACTTTGGGGTTTGCGACCTCACCAGGTGAGCCTCACTCCTACAAACAGACCAGAGAGAACTAAAAATTCCAATCTCCCCCTGGTCCTAGCTTTGCCCTTTCACCATTGGTTCCCACAACACATCCCCTCGCTCTACCTGAGCCCGAACCTATGCAGATCTGATGCACACAATTGTCCCCTGAAGAGAGACAGCGTTGTAAAGACACTAATGTCTGCATCTATTGTGGTAACCTCAGGCATTATCTGTCTCACTGCCCGTTTCGGGGAAAACGGGAACGCCCACCAGTAAAGAGGTAGATACTGGTAGGTACCTCAGCACTATCCTCCCCATTTAAACTCTTGTTTCCCACTGTGATACAAATAAATCATCAATGCCTGCCCTTGGCCATTTTAATTGACTCGGGGGCTGAACAAAACCTGATAAGTTTAGACCTGGTTAAAAAATATTCCCTTCCCACACGAGAGATCTCCTCTGTCTCCGTTTCTGGTATTACGGGGAGGACGTTAGCTCAAGTTCATCTCAAAACAACAGAGCTACATTTAATCATCTCCGGAAACCACCATGAGATGAACGATTTATTTGTGTTTGACTCACCTACATCTCAACTAATCCTAGGTTTCCCCTGGCTTAAGAGCCACAACCTTGACATTAATTGGGAGCTCAGGCAAGTAGAAAAGTGGAGCGATAAATGTCTTAAAAATTGTTTTTGCTCTGCGGTCGCCAGTCAACCCCAAACTACGCCTCCAGAGGAGGAAGTCGATCTCACTGCTGTTCCTACAGATTATCACGACCCAGCGGCTGCTTTTAGTAAACAAAGCGCTCTATCACTCCCCCCACATCGCCCATACGATTGATCCATAGACTTAAGTCCCCAGTATACTACCGCGTACATCGATACGCAGAGGTACGCACGTACGTACGAAGAGGTACAAGCGTACCCCCCAGGGCATGTCCGTGCAAAGTTCAAATTTTTACGACCGCATACGCGGTGTCGCACAATAAACTGCCCAGCGAGGGACTGTTTTGTATGCGACACCAATGTATTATTAAATTCCCCTTCTTCATCCCTGATCTGGCGTTTTCTTTGGGGTTTTTTTGCCAAGAGGCAGTGATCTCTTCCTCCTCCATTGATGCCATGACTGAAATGGTGAGAAATGGAGAAATTTGTCACAAGCGAATTAAACTCAGGTCCAGCGTGGCTGCGGGAGGGTCTGGAGATTTCCTGGTGGGCTGGTCTGATGTGTGGGCTGTAGAGCCAGTTCTCCCTGTTTTTTTTTTATTTTTTAGATATTTTTATTAACCACATATAAACACAGAACACCGCTGTGGCGGAGGCTGCCAGCGCTCGCTTTTTTTTTATTTTTTCCGACCTGTCAATCAATCCAGTAGGCGTGTCAGCAAATGACCAATCGGCGACCTCAATTTGTCCCGAAGGTAAACACCCCTTGTCTGTGAAGCTGCTCTGCAGCTGCTCGGGGTGTACGCTGGAGTATCATGTCTGAACCCTCTGCGTACCGTACACGCGTATGTACGCGTGAACAGACATACGCGGCAGTATACTGGAGCCTTTACTCCCTGGTGCCCCCTTGCCGACAAGCCAACTCTACAACCTCTCTGGACCCGAGAGAGAGTCAATGAAGAAATACAGTATATTAATGAATCCTTGGACTCAGGCATCATTCGGCCTTCTACCTCTCTTGTTGAGGCGGGCTTTTTCTTTGTTGCCAAAAAGGACAAGACTCTTCGGCCGTGTATTGACTACAGAGGGCTAAACAATATTACTGTTAAAAATAAATATAAGTTTCTTTTTTTGTGCTGAAATGTTTCGCCTTTGATCCGGAAGGCTTCATCAGTCAAGGAAACACACAACAAAACTTATTCTTCCTCCAACAGCTTACTCCTTAGTGGAACAAACCAGTTCTGCTTGTGATTAGATGGTCTCTTTGGTACGCCCCTCCTCCATTGCCGGCCCTCTTACTTGTTGACAATCTTGTCAAACTGGTTGAAAACAACAAAGTCCATGCTCAATAATCCAGGTATAAAATCCAACATTTTTCAGTCAGGTCATCTGGACAGTTTCTTTTTTTGTGCTGAAACGCTTCGCCTT
>NC_056508.1:3102865-3116499 GCF_014905685.2 Nematolebias whitei | reverse complement strand
CCGCCCCCCTGAACGTGGGTCCCGTGATGGACGGCCTCCTGGCCGTCCTCCTGAACAATGACTCCAGGGACGGTCTCTTGACCGTTCAGATCTTTTGTGTTTTTCCTGCTTGTGTCTTGCTTTAGTTCTTTCAGGTCCTTGTGTTCTTCCTTGTGTTTCCTCTGGCCCTCGACCCTTGCAGTGCCGCCCTCCACCCACCCAAGTCCTTCGGGAGGGGTTTTTTTTGGGGACGCCTGGAGGCGTCCTTGAGGGGGGGTACTGTAAGGATGGTACCATTTGCTGTTTCTGTTTGTGTCTATGTTTCCCTAGTGTTTCCTCGTCAGTTTAATTGGTGCCACCTTTGTCTCGTCACAGCTGTTGTAATCACGTCTCGTTTTGTCCTTGTATAAAAGCTGTCTGTTCTGTCTTGTTCCTCGTCGCGTCGTATTCGTTGGGTCTCTGTGTTCTCCTGCATTCTCCTGCATCTCCCCTGAGCTCTCCTGAGTCCTCCCTGAGTTTCCCTCTGAGCCTTCTGTTTATATGTAAGTTTTGCTGCCACGTCAGCTGTTATTTTGTTCTTTATTCTCTATTAAAATACTTATTTTTGTAACCTGCCGAGTTTGAGTCCTGTCTGCACAATTGGGTTCGTTCCTCTCCACAAAATCCTGACAAAGTGGAGAGAGCAAACAGAACTGTGGTAAGTATTTTGAAGAAATACGTAGCCGCAAACCACAAGGACTGGGACGTGAAACTCCCTCTGGTCCTCATGGCCATAAGGGCCACTCCACACACATCGACTGGCATCTCTCCCTTCGAGATGATGACGGGTCGACAAATGACTCTCCCTCTACACCTGTTGTACCAACCAGGCAATGCCGCCATGGCAACAGCCTACACCACACAACAATACATGAATGACTTGGAAAAACACCTTTAAAAACACCTTTGCTTTTGCCCAGAGAAACCTGGAAAAATCCGCTGAAGGACAAAAGGCGTACTATGACCAAAAGTCCTCTCACGAGGAACTCCAAGTGGGAGATAGGGTCTGGTACTACACGTTCGCCACCACAACTGGGAAAGGAGAGTCCGGGACCGAAACTCTCACCCACAAACTGATGTCCAGGTGGACTGGACCCCACCTGATAACAGACAAACTGTCTCCAGTTGTCTACCAGATCAAAATCAGAAAAAGCCAAAAAGAGCCAATTGTTAAATGGGTACATCGAAACCAGGTCAAATTACACAAAGCGTTCAATAACTCCACAGGAGACAAAGATCTCACAAACTCAGACCTCGTGGGAAAAAGGGTTGTCCAAACAGAATATAGATCATGTTGAGACCACTTCTATTAATCCTCACTCTCTTGGGAACCATCCAAGAAGGACAAGCCAAGGCGGTGACCCTTGGGCCCACCTCCGGCATCATTCTTAGGGACCAACCCGGACTGCTCATCACGAACTGTCGTCTTCACACACAGAAGGTCTTCGTCCGTTTCGACCCCTACACTGTTATCAAACAGCACATTAACATCAAAGACGAATGGTTCAACAAACCATGGTATACATTACCAATCCAAAATGTAAACGAGGAAATCCAACACATTTTGAAGCAGTTACATAAGTTCACTCTCACTCAAGAGGAAGTGAGTGGAACACATAATCGACAGAAGCGTAGCATTGCAGGGATTCTTCTTGCTGCCTCCTCTCTTGGATCCTTGTTTAGCCTAGGCTTACCAGCAGTCAACACCGTCAGTATAACATCCTTAAAGCAACATGTTAATGAAATTGAGATGGAGATCCCATGGATTAAAACACAGATGGATCAACAGCAAACACAATTCACACAGGTGACCAAAATGGTAGAAGATACTATCTTAGTACTGACTACCCACACGCAAGAAATTAAGGCGGGCAGCACGGTGGCGCAACTGGTAGAGCTGCTGCCTCTCAGCGAACAGGTCCCTGGTTCAAACCCCAGTCCAGGGGCCTTCTGTGTGGAGTTTGCATATTCTCTCCGTGCATGCGTGAGTTTTCTCCGGGTACTCCGGTTTCCTCCCACAGACCAAAAACATGCATGTTAGGCTGATTGGTAACTCTAAATTGTCCCTAGGTGTGAGTGAGAGAGTGAATGGTTGTTTGTCTCGTTTGTCTCTATGTGGCCCTGTGATGGACTTGCTACCTGTCTAGGGTGTACCCCACCCCTCGCACAGTGATTGCTGGACATGGGCACCAGCGACCCCCGTGACCCAAAATGGAACAAACGGGTAAAGATAATGGATGGATGGATGAAGAAATTAAGGCCCTTGAAAATATCGTTAGTGAGCTAAAACGTGACGTAGAAATGGACTACGCCATCATACACCTGATAGATAGGATCCTTACGGACACGCCCAGAGACATCAGCTCGTCGGTTGATACTTTAGCCACTGGCAGGATCCCACCCTATCTCATCTCCTTACAGATGGTAAGTGACATCCTTAGTTCTGCCACGAACGAAAAAGTAAGGCCAATCCAGGCTCACCTGGCTTATGCTCTCGGTAGCGCGATCCCAATTCACGTCAGACACAAAGCGCGTGAAATTGCGTTCATTATCAATCTAACAATCATCCCTGAGAATGGCATCTACAGACTCAAGGATGTCGTTAATGTTGGAAATTGGCACGGTGATAACCACGTCAAGGTCAACACCCCTCAGGTGGGTGCTCATCACGATAGTAACCACACCGTCTATTTAGCTCCAAATCTCCAGATGTGTACTCCCACTCATGAGATACATTACCTGTGTCCAAGCAAGCCCTTCATCTGGTACAATGCCGCAGGCATTTGCAGTATTACACCCATTCCGAGAGATTCGAAATGCACGACGACCATAACACCGCGTGGACAAGTAACAGCCACTCGAGCGGAAAGAGCCAGTTCACGGTTGGTAGTTAACACTCCCCCACGGAATGCGATCATGGCCTATGAACACACCGAGGCCAATAGACCCTTGGCCCTACCGGGCAAGACAATGTGGATCGATGTCCCTCAGGGGACAACAATACACATTGGCGACTTGACGCTCTATCACCTCCACCCGGATCAATGGGAAACGGCTCTAGAAGAACCTGAGTACCTCACAAACATGAGCCTAGTGATAGACCCGGACACCATCGAGCAAATTCGATTTGAAGGAACTAAGGTCGTAGAGGTTGAACCAATAGACCAGGTCCTCAGGACCCTTGCATCCAGATCTCGGCATCCGTATCAACCTCTCGCCTACGCGTGGTCCAGGGCCGACACGTTAACCTTGGTTCTAGTTACAACATTATTCCTCATAATGATCGGAATGATTGTGTTCCAAATCCGCCACAATCGCTCCCTTCAGGCCCAACTAGATCGTTGTACAAGACAACTTGCCGATGTGAATCATCGCATACGGGATCCAAGCGGAAAAACACCCAGACAGATCAGCGTGATGGAATCTGACAGTCAGAGTAAGTGACGCAGTTGAAATGTTGTTTTCTGGTTGCTTGATCACTACTGTTGTCGATGTTGAGACATTGTTTATTTGGTTTGGTATTGTTTCTGAACACCCCCAACAAGAAGGAATTTTGTGTGTACTTTAGTTAGAGACTATGAAAACTTTAACTATGCCAACATGCAGTTCATTTGTTAAACTTCAATCTTTGAGGAGTCAATGTAGATTAATGCTACCTTAAGTACATTGGTCTCATGACTCTCAAGCCAAACCTATTCGAACTATCCTATTGGGGGGGGGGGGGGGGGGGGCTAGCTAATCCTTAAAATGAGTCTCGCCATAGACTCCAAAAACATTTAGGGGGAAACCAAAAACCCAAACTCAAGTTGTTCATCTAAAAGGGAAAACAGACAATTGAACCAAACTATATTTTGCCATGTAAATCTAACTTAAACCAAGTTAGGAACGGAAGAATAGTTTGGAATGCCCTTCTATAGGTATAAATCCCTATATATAAATTTTCAGCATGACCCACCCTTTAACTGGTACCTGTAGCTGATCTAAACCATGATAGCTTACACACCAGGTGCATATAGGTTAAGGTCTTATGTAAAATCCCACTCATAAGCCCAACTAAAACCACATAAATGCATGAACACTGTAGTGAACTAGGCCTCAGGTCAAATCTGGCCTTGAGGGGCCTTCCTGGAACAAGAACTGCATTTCATTGATTTGAGTCCAGAAACACAAATCAAGTCCATCCAGAAGACTTTTTAAGTGTCCTAAACTGATCAATTGAAAGAACACTCTCTTTTCTATTATCATTACTATTTTACAAATGTTTGATAATCAAAGTGTGTTAGTTCAAACCATTTTTAGATGTTGCAGTGAACTAATCATTTTTAATTAACTGTGAAACAGTAATAATGATTTTAATCCTCATGCAAAGTAGAAATCATGTTAAGGTCTGTTACAGAGTAATTATGCATTTTCTGATTTTCTGTCTTTGAATGAGCAAGTGTAAGCTGGTCCAAGGTTGGAGTCAAACGCAAAACAAGATGTTGGAACGAACTGTCATGTTTTTAAAATCCTCTCAGACGTAAATATAGAGGCTGGCACCTGTTTTCCCCCAACTCGTCTAAATATTCCTCTCGTCTGTCTGAAAAACATTTTCAATCTGTTCCATAACATTCTTGCTGTTTTTCTGACTCCTAGTGACCTCTTACGTCACAAAAACACACCCCTGTCTGGTCGAAACGACCAATCAGGAAACTCCCAAATGAACCGGAAATAGAGCTCTTTAAATGTCGGTACTTCCTAGTTCAAACCAGTCGAGTCGGGTGGAGAGTCGCTTCAGGCTTCGGCTTCAATCGTTTGCCGCTCCAGTGCTGGGAGAACAGAAGTCCAGCATGATCCAGAGCTCTTGGAGTCTTGGGGGGGATTATGACATCTTCCACCTCTGAGTGGAACTCTGACGGACTCCAATCCTGTGAGTCCACCGAGAGGTGAACCTGTGTCGGACGGAATACTGTCGCTACTTCGGACGATTCACAGCTGTTCCTACGGAGACGCTGAAAGGGTGCGTTAAATGGAACTCCGTACCAGTGGAGACGACATCTCCAGGTAAAAGAGTTGATTTATATCACCTAAGTGTACCGGGGAAGAAGCTGGGAACTCACCGGAGAGTGCCGTTCTGATGCCGACACACATTTCCCTCATCCATCTTTTTCTCTCAACTTAAACTTCAATTTCCATCTTTAAACTCTTCTTTTTGCTAGAAATCATTCCAGATATTTTCAGAAATGTCTGTGTGAAGTTTTCAACCATCGCCGTATGGTTAATCAAATTGTACAGCTTGCTAAATTAAGCCATGTTGTTATTTTTCATATTTTGCCAAATTAATGTAAATGTGTGATGTTAATTTTTGATTCTGTAAATAAATGACCACGTTCATTTTGATGGGTCAAAGATAATTAACGTCTCACGTTACATTTTATTAAATTCAATGCACGACATTATACAGTCCAGAAAAATGAAAGAATCCGTTTAATTTATGAATATATCATGCATATGTTCATCTACAACGCATAAGAACCAGAATGGCATCCACTGGGAACCACCAGCAGCAACCTTCGCTGAAGGGACCTACAACTCCAACGTGGGTCTCCAAACTACATCCAGTGGTCGCCTCTTCAGTTCAATCGAGGGAACCCCTCTACATGCTGATCAATCAACACCTCCAATCGTTGTGGATTTATCGTTGTGGATTTACCGTTGTGGATTATATAACTTTTTCCAATGGATTACAGACTTTGTTTCCAAGGTTTGCTGCAATGGAATTACCAACAACATTATGGAATTACCAAAACCGTTGTGGGATTACCTTCTTTGACTTTTGTTTTCCTCTTGCTGGATTACATCAAGATCAAGGACATTCGGAGGTGTAAGTTCATGTTGGAATTCATCCCCATGGACAGGCGATGATTTCCAAAGGGGGACTGTAGTGAACTAGGCCTCCTACATCAATCTGTCTCTGAAGACCTTCAGGGTCCAGGAACTGTTATTTCATTGATTTGAATCCAGAACACAAATTATCTCATCAAGAGACTATTTAATTGTATCCTGAATTAATCAATTGAAAGAACACTCATCTTTTTTATATTATAATTACTATTTTACAATATATTGATAATCAAAAGTGTGTTCAGTTCATACCATTTCTAATGTTGAAGTAAACCACTCATTTAAATCAACTATGAAACAGTATTAATGATTTTTAAACCTCATTAGACTTAGACCATATAAATTAAATGTCTATTTACAAAGTAATTGTGCATTTTACACTTCTGTCTGAATGAGGAGTGGAGTTTAATGTCTGTCAGAAGTCAGAGAACAAGTTATGAGAATGAAGTGCTTTGTTTTAAAACTCTCAGACGGTAAATAAAAACTGGCACCTGCAAGTCTATCACTGCTTCAAAATATTTTCCTGTCTGTTACTAACCGTTCTTAAAAACATTTCTGCTGTCTGTGACTTCTAATAACCCTCTGACATCACTAAAACTCCACCCCTGCTGGTTGTGTTAACCAATCAGGAAGTACCAAGTAACAGGAAGTGGATACCCTTTAAAAGTCAACACTTCCTGGAACTATTCGGTTTTACTGGAACTTTCAGTCTTACTGGAACTTTTCAGTCTTAATGGAACTTTCAGACTAACATGAGGCTAAGGTATCTGGACACTACTTTGGACGATTCTCAGCCACTCTGACCGGAGACGCTGAAAGGTCTCCGTTCCGGAGCTGATTTGCTGATTTATCTTCTGCTCAGGTAACGAGTCGTCACGAGTCGTCACGCACCGAGTGTACCGGGGCTGAGCTGGGGTCGGATGAAGGGTGCCATTCTTGGTCAACATACTTTCCTCCATCCATCTAAATCTCTCCTCTTTAAACCTCTAAATCTCTTCTCTTTAAACCTCTTCGCCAGTAAATCAAGCTAAATGCCTTCAGAGATTAATTATTCTCCATCAGTAATCCTCTGTTGTCTTGTTATTTGAACTTGCTAAGTTTATTCATCAGAAATAGATCAGCAAATCAAGTGTACATGTTGGATGTAAAATTTTGATTCTGTTAAATAAATGACTGCATTTTTTCCCTGCTATTCTATGGTGAAAGCAGACGTGTCCCCCCACCCCCACCCGCTTCCCTGCTGCGCTCTTTTGTCCTGTGAACCCTTAAAAAGCCTCTTTTTTTCCTGCATACCTCTTAATTGGAAGGATCAGCTGGTCTCTCTACAAAATCGATCAACTTCTCCCGACAGGAGTCAGGGTAAGGAGGACCCTCTACCTCTAAGGAACAAATTGGATTCATGATGACAATTAGATTCTACTGTTGGTGAAATCTGGTTGTCTACAAATTTGTGTGGAGGTGTTGAAGCTTGACAGTGCTCGGACTGAATGTGAAGCTGTGACAGGGAATTGGAGCAGCTGTTATCAGGACTGTGATCTTCCTGGCAGCACCCATGAGCGGTGGGAATAATCTGGAGAAGCTGTGAGCTTGACTTTAGGAGTAAAGGATCAATTCGGCTGTTTTGGAGTTTCCATCAGAGAATATGTACCAGCGAGACTTTAAAGGCAGAAACAACAATTCATGAGTTCTGCCTGACCCAAACTGTGGCCTTGATGCCGGACTTATCTCAACTCCTCCTGGAATGTTTGGAAAACAACAAAGATGCTTTGACTGTTTCCTCACCCCTCCCTTCCCCAAGGCCGTGGACATGTAACAGAACCTCAACTGAGCTGAAGATGAACGTCACCTCTTATCTGGACAATGGCTGAGGGGGGGCTCTGGACTATGCTACGACTTTCCCTTAAAAATTCAATGTCTTCACCGGCCTATATGTTCATGTATAACGTCTGTTTATGTTGCTTTGCTGTGGTAGGTTTTTTTGATGCCTCAAATTGTGCCCTGTCTAGGACACGGTGTGAGAGATCTTTTTTTATACCATCTCTCCTCATGTTTTCTTTCCTTTTCTTATCTAAGCAAAATATTATTCTGAATAAGAATAAGAAGGCTGCGCTAATTATTTATAGCCGCAGCTTCGTGCACTCCGCCCATCTTCGGACGACTGTACGTACATATTCGCGTTGTATCTCGGTGCAATGCCAATAACGTTTATTCTGATTCTGATTCTGAAATACATTACGGCAAAGACTGGTTCATCCCAAAGATCCAGTCCCCCGGCACAGAGTAATATTGTGTATGCTGTTCAGTGTACACAAAACAGGCTCTAGAGCAATGTGGATATCCTAACTGGGCCTTCCTGAAAGCAGGGAAGAAACTCAAACAGGACTCCAGTCAGCCATCAGGTGAAAAGGAGGAACCCAGACCAGTGGTCATTCCGTATGTTGAGGGAGTATCAGAGAAACTGAGACGTTTATTTTCTAAACATAACGTCCCAGTGGCTTTTAAACCCCAAAATACATTATGGCAAAGACTGGTTCATCCCAAAGATCCAGTCCCCCGGCACAAACAGAGTAATGTTGTGTATGCTGTTCAGTGTCAGGAGGGTGATCAGTCTTACATCGGGGAAACTAAACAGCCACTGGCCAAAAGAATGGCCCAGCACAGAAGATCAACATCATCAGGCCAGGACTCTGCGGTCTACACTCATCTCCAGGCCAGCGGTCACTCTTTCAGGGATGAAGATGTTCACATCCTGGACAGACAGGAACGATGGTTTGAGAGAGGAGTAAAGGAGGCCATCTTTGTGAAAAGAAACCGTCCATCATTAAACAGGGGTGGAGCCTCTGGGTTCAACTGTCCCCCTCTTACAATGCTGTGATTGCTAGTATCACTCAACCTCCTTTGAATAGTAAACAGCCATCAGGTGCTAATGACCCATTGTTAGGCTGATGGTCCTTCTTGACCATGTGATCAGCTGGTTTTGGTTGTCAGCAGCAAACTGGTTGATCCACTCTGAGAAGGTGCTATTTATAAGACTGAGCTGAATACAGCACCTCGGACTGAGGAAGTCTCTCGGATGAGAGACGAAACGTTTCTACACTTTTTTTTTTTTGGCTTTGTTTTGTTTTTTGTTTTATTGTTTGCTTGTTTTTTGAATGTCCAGAGGACCAGATTGAACTTTTTTGGACCATCAGAGTGGGTTATGCCAAAGGTGGACCTTTGTTCTTAGAAGATTAATTAGGCTCATAAATGTATGGATGAATAGATGTGTGGATGAAAAAGTACAGATGAATAAATGCATGGATGGGTGGCAGGGTTAATAATCATGAACTGTGAATGTTTCCTTGTTCTATCTGGACAGATCTCCAGGGCTGCAAGGCCAAGTGGAATAAATTAACTGATTTTGACCTTCTTCCATTATACAGCAGAAATAAATTTCTAATGTTGTATTGTGCTGTTTTGAGGATAATGTGACCAAAGAAAATATATTTTCTGTGCATGCGCTTAATAAAGTTCTTTTCTACAGGCTGAATGAGGTAAGCAATAAAATAAATCTAATTAACTAACATCACTGACAGTGCCCCACTAGTGTTGGAGGATTCTTGGAAACCTGTCCTCTTATGATTATTTGTTTACATTGAATCTTAAAATCACATATTTCTATGTATTCTTATTTCTACACTTGTGAAAATGATTATGCTGATGAAAGAAAAAAACGGAATGTGAATGTTTCAGGACCCTGTTGAAGAAGTCCAGGGTATCCTTTTTTGAGGTTCATGTTTGTAAACGTGAAAAAGGGGCCAAGAAAGGATACTGTTATTTATGCTTACTATTCTACTATAAAACCATAACAGTCTAGAAGCAATAAAGAAATATTTTATTGCGTCAAACACATTTTGGTCAACAGGATTTTTAGGATTCTTGGTAGAGATAGAAAAATACAGAGTCACCTGTCTTAGATTGCTGAAATTGGATAGATGGATTTGGAATGTGGTTATTCTCTGGGGGGGGGGGGGTATTCTATTGTGATGAAGCTTAGAGATAAGATAAAGCTAAGAGGTAAGGTTGTTGGGATGATAATAGCAAATATAGTGATGGGACACACATGAAGGAACAAACATGGCAGATCACATGACAGATGGAGAACCACACTGTTGCCAGGCGAAGATAGATGTAGACAGGAAAATTAGAGAAGATCTGAAGACAGAACCCCTAGACAAGGAAGTAGAAAGTGTTTCAAGTTTTGCATTACAGGTGGTGGATAAAAGGAAGGCAGGTGAGCCAGAGAATCCTCAAACAGCAGAATGGGTTCTACTGAAGGTCATCAGAAGAAAGTGGAAGGAGCCAAGGTGGATCGGCTCCTAAAAGGTGACGGAAAGAACCTCCCATGCCATGAAGTTGGAGGGACAAGGAGACACCTGGTTTCACTGGAAACAGTGCACTGCAACAGAAGAGCCGTAGGATCAGAAGAAGAAAAAAGCCGAGCAGAACAAGAAGGAGCCGGGAGGCATGGATCGGGGCCTGGAGTTGGCGTCAACTGAGGAGATTGCTCCAGAGATGATGGAGGAGGTGGAGGAAACAATGTATCTAACAGGCAAGGCAGACAAAAGAGCCTTAAAAAGTATGAGAGAGAATCAAAGGAGAAGAACAGAGAAACTTGTTCCTGTGGAGAACGGTGATGCAGAGATGACAACAGAGGAAACAGGACGGTCGCTCAGAGACATCTAAGCAGACCAAACTCAAGAGGAGAGACATTCTTGGATGGGATTTGGCCAAAACATGAGCTGGACAGAAAAAAAAAACACAGGAAGCTGTCTCTACAAATACCACCCTCACAGAATCTGTTGACATCATAGAGGGCTCAAGAGAAAGATCGAGGCCCTAATATTATATTTTACCATGAAAAATAAATGCTATTTTTTTTTTCATTTTAAACCTCATAAAGAGGTAATAATACTGAAATGTTTCCAAATGAAGGTGAATAATGCCATTCTGTCTTACTTCTGTTGATTTTTTATTTGTCCTCAGAACTTGGAGAGAAAGAGAGAGATGGTTCTCTCTGAGAAGAGCTTTCATGTTGGTTTATTTTTAATTTCTTTTGAACTGATGAAACCCAGGAAGATGCTGAATGTGCCCTTAAGGCCATCATCATAGGGGAATGTAGTGACGCAGATGTTTCCCACCAGATTGAACTGTTTTTACCTTGGATGGGTTTTCCACCGAATGCATAAAGCATCCTACTTGCAAGAGAGAGTTATTGAGAAGTGATAAAAACTGTGACCGGGGGGGGGGGGGGGGAATGATGGAGATGCAAAAGGTCACAAGATGTTCTTCACCTACCAATGTCAAATGTTATAACTATTAGTTTTAGCTAGTTACTAATTGGGAAGATATCTTAAAGAAGAGATCAAAAGGTGGATTTTTAAGAATAAAATAAGCTTTGATGATAAATTGTGGAAAATAACATAATATGGGTTGGTGGATATAATGTTTAATTATGAATTATGGAAAATAGAACATGTAAATATGGCTAGAATATCTGTTAGATGTGTAAACTAGGACAAAAGCCGATAAATAATATATTTTTAGTAACTGCTAACTTTAAAATCAACCATGACACTTTCTGCTGTAAGTAGGAAAATAGTTACTTATTTCTAATGTCTTTAATGAGAAACAAAACATCAACCTAAAAGGTTCTTGTTCAGTTAACTAAGATCAACTATAAAGTTAAATTATAGTTCACATCATTTGAGTGTGTGTGGGGATTATAAAATAATTAATAATGAGTCAAAGAGCAGCTTAATAGGTCAGAGTGACCCTGGCTCTTAGTGGAGCAATCTAAAATTTGATAATGTACTGTTACCAAGGAAATAATCAAGACTTTCACAGTCTTTGTGAGATTATGTAGGTTTGTATCTAATGTGACACATAGTCTAACGAGAGGAGAGCTAATGTGTGTCTGATTGATTGGACAGAATGGGGAATGGGGTGGACTTCAGAGAGTCTGTAAGGTGGGTGTTTGATTGGATAGAAATTGAAAACAGGAAGTGTCACGGGATGGAGAAACGGAGTCTATAAGGGTGGAAACAGGTCAGAATTGTAGAGGGGGCCCCTGAATGCAAGGTAATATACACAATTCTCTCTTGTTCATGCATTTTGAAGTGTGTAAAAATAAAGATGTTGTTAATTCTAACATAAGTGTGTGTTCCTTCAAACCAAATATCCTGGGGAGGACCTGTCCCTGGGGGAGTGGTGGCACAGAGGTTAGAGAAGATGGGCCTGTGATCAGTAAGTTGCAGGTTCAACTCCTGGTACCTTCAACATCAAAATGTGAGTGGAAAAGGTGAAACACCCACACCTGCCTCCACCTTCATTTGCCCCACTCTGGGCCACTGAGCAAGGCCCTCACCCCCCACCCTAAGCAGGTCTTTCTTGAAAATGAGTTCTCGTAGCTCAATGAGACTACCTGTATAAATAAAGGGTAAATGAAAAAAAAAAACCCGGGGAGGACGGAGGAGGTGGCTGCTTGTTTACCTCATCATTTTCCTCTGGAAACATTGTCAGGGTTTTGCATTATGAACGCTTTGCGGTCAGAGGGATTTCATGAAAAATTATCTGAAAAAAATGGTTAAACGTTGTCAGTGGGGAACATGCAGTTCAGACACACGTTACCCTGAGCATTAAGAAGGTGGAATACAGTTTATTATATATTCATCCATCCATCCATTTTCTTTACCCGCTTATTCCATTTTGGGTCACGGGGGTCGCTGGTGCCCATGTCCAGCAATCACTGTGCGAGGGGCGGGGTACACCCTGGACGGGTCGCAAGTCCATCACAGGGACACATAGAGACAAACGAGACAAACAAACATTCACTCTCTCACTCACACCTAGGGACAATTTAGAGTTACCAATCAGCCTAACATGCATGTTTTTGGACTGTGGGAGGAAACCGGAGTACCCGGAGAAAACCCACGCATGCACGGAGAGAACATGCAAACTCCACCCAGAAAGGCCCCTGGACCGGGGTTTGAACCAGGATTATATATTCATTTCATTTCAATTCAATTTATCTATATAGCACCAAGTCCCAACAGAAGTCATCTTAGGGCACTGAACAAAACCATTCATGTACAAACCAGATTCCAAAAAAGTTGGGACACTAAACAAATTGTGAATAAAAACTGAATGCAATGATGTGGAGGTGCCAACATCTAATATTTTATTCGTAATATAACATAGATGACAGATCAAAAGTTTAATCTGAGTAAATGTAACATTTTAAAGGAAAAATATGTTGATTCAAAATTTCACAGTGTCAACAAATCCCAAAAAAGTTGGGACAAGTATCAATAAGTGGCTGGAAAAAGGAAATTGAGCACATAACGAACAGCTGGAAGACCAATTAACACTAATTAGGTCAATTGACAACATGACTGGGTATAAAAAGAGCTTCTCAGGGTGTCAGTGTCTCTCAGAAGCCAAGATGGTAAGAGGATCACCAATTCCACCATTGTTGCGCAGAAAGATAGTGCAGCAATACCAGAGTGGTGTTACCCAGCGTAAAATAGCAAAGACTTTTAAGTTATCATCATCAACCGTGCATAACATCATCAAAAGATTCAGAGAATCTGGAACAATCGCTGTGCGTAAGGGTCAAGGCCGTAAAACTCTACTGGATGCTCGTGATCTCCGGGCCCTTAAACGTCACTGCACCTCAAACAGGAATGCCACTG
>NC_056508.1:3094292-3102765 GCF_014905685.2 Nematolebias whitei | reverse complement strand
TCTCCGGGCCCTTAAACGTCACTGCACCTCAAACAGGAATGCCACTGTCAAGGAAATAACAGAATGGGCTCAGGAATACTTCCAGAAAGCATTGTCAGTGAACACAATCCACCGTGCCATCTGCCGTTGCCAGCTGAAACTCTACAGTGCAAAGAGGAAGCCATTTCTAAGCAAGCTCCACAAGCTCAGACGTTTGCACTGGGCCAGGGGTCATTTAAAATGGAGTGTGGCAAAATGGAAGACTGTTCTGTGGTCAGATGAGTCACGATTTGAAGTTCTTTATGGAACACTGGGACGCCATGTCATCCGGACCAGAGAGGACAAGGATAGCCCAAGTTGTTATCAACGCTCCGTTCAGAAGCCTGCATCACTGATGGTATGGGGTTGCATGAGCGCTTGTGGCATGGGCAGCTTGCATGTCTGGAAAGGCACCATTAATGCAGAGAACTATGTTCAGGTTCTAGAACAACATATGCTCCCATCTACACGTCATCTCTTTCAGGGAAGACCCTGCATTTTTCAACACGATAATGCCAGACCACATTCTGCAGCAATCACAACATCATGGCTACGTAGGAGAAGGATCCGGGTACTGAAATGGCCAGCCTGCAGTCCAGATCTTTCACCTATAGAGAACATTTGGCGCATCATAAAGAGGAAGGTGCGACAAAGAAGGCCCAAGACGATTGAACAGTTAGAGGCCTGTATTAGACATGAATGGGAGAGCATTCCTATTTCTAAACTGGAGAAACTGGTCTCCTCTGTCCCCAGACGTCTGTTGAGTGTTGGAAGAAGAAGGGGGGATGCCACACAGTGGTAAAAATGGACTTGTCCCAACTTTTTTGGGATTTGTTGATGCCATGAAATTTGGAAACAACAGATTTTTCCCTTAAAATGAAACATTCTCTCAGTTTAAACTTTTGATCTGTGATTTGTGTTCTATTCTGAAAAAAATATTAGATGTTGGCACCTCCACATCATTGCATTCAGTTTTTATTCACAATTTGTTTAGTGTCCAAACTTTTTTCGAATCCGGTTTGTATATAAAAAATAAGTTTACACTATTTATAGGAGGAGCAAAAAGCTTTGAATTTAATTTGATTGCAGAACTCTCATCTTGAGCAAGCACGAAGCCAACAGTTGAAATGAAAAACTCCCTCATAAGAAACCTTTAGCAGAACCAGGCTCAGGAGAAGCGGCCATCTGATTCGACCAGCTGGGTTTGAGAAGAAAAGGATGGAGGAACAGATACACAATGGCAGGTTGAGAATCACATGTTGAGATAGAAAAAGTATCAAATGAAAACTATTCCATTTTAGCTTAAAAATGTTCAATCTGGTCCTCTGGACATTCAAAAAACAAAACAAAGCAAAACAACAACAAAAAAATGTAGAAACGTTTCGTCTCTCATCCGAGAGACTTCCTCATTCTGAGGCGCTGTATTCAGCTCAGTCTCATAAATAGCACCTTCTCAGAGTGGATCAACCAGTTTGCTGCTGACAACCAGAACCAGCTGTTCACATGCTCAAGAAGGACCATCAGCCTAACAATGGATCATTAGCACCTGATGGCTGTTTACTGTTCACAGAGGGCTGAGTGATACTAGCAATCACAGCATTGTAAGATGGGGACAGTTGAACCCGGAGGCTCCACCCCTGTTTAATGATGGACGATTTCTTTTCAAAAAGATGGCTTCCTTTACTCCTCTCTCAAACCATCGTTCCTCTCTGTCCAGGATGTGAACATCTTCATCCCTGATGACGATGATCCATCGTTGGGCTGATGGTCCTTCTTGATCATGTGATCAGCTGGTTTTGGTTGTCAGCAGCAAACTGGTTGATCCACTCTGAGAAGGTGCTATTTATGAGACTGAGCTGAATACAGCGCCTCAGAATGAGAAGTCTCTTGGATGAGAGACGAAACGTTTCTACATTTTTTTTGTTTTGCTTTGTTTTGTTTTTTTGAATGTCCAGAGGACCAGATTTAACTTTTTTAGATTTTTCTACCTGGATTATTGAGCATGCATCAGGATATTCCATTTTAACAATTCATTTAAGGAAATGAGGTCAATTAGTCCTCTAAGCATAACAAGCCAACCCAAGTTATAGGATTTATCAAAAAAGAAAGTCTTAAAAATGGACAATGTGTCAGCCTCACGGACAGAAAATAGAAGTTGGTTCCACAAGAGAGGAGCCTGATAATTGAAAGCTCTGCCTCCCATTCTGCTTTTGGAAACTCTAGGAACCACAAGTAAGCCTACAGTCTGAGAGCAAAATGCTCTGTTAGGAAAATATAAGATCTGTAGTATAAGATGGAGCTAGGTTGTTGAGAGCTTTGTAGGTTAGAAGTAAGATTTTGAATTCTATTCTGGATTTGACAGGGAGCCAATGGAGAGAAACTAAAACTGGAGAAATATGATCTCTCCCAGTAACTCCAGTTAAGACTCTGGCAGCAGCATTTTGGATCAACTGAAGACGTTTTAAAGAAGTATTTGGACACCCAGATAATAAACCATTGCAATAGTCCAGTCTAGACGTGACAAATGCATGGACCAGTTTTTCTGCATCATCTTTAGATCAGATGTTTCTAATGTTAGTGATATTACGCAGGTGGAAGAAGGAGGTTCTAGTAACGTTTTTAATGTGGGGGATAAAAGACATGTCCTGATCAAAAATAACACCAAGATTTTTAACATTAGAGCTGGAGGACAGGTTAATGCCATCCAAAGGGGACAAAAGACTGAAAAATTAATTCTCAAAATGCTCAGGTCTAAAAAATATGGTTTAATTTGGTTTCAGGAAACAACACAGCACAATGATTGCTTCACTAAAGGTTTTGAGTGATGTTGCTGAAGCACTGGATCCTAAGGATTATTGTGCTGCACTTCACATGGCGGCTGTGGCTGAGTGGTTAGAGCAGTCGTCCTTCCAATGTAAGAGTTGGGGGTTTGAATCCACCAGCAGTCACATGCCCAAGTGTTCCTGAACCCCCTCATAGCCTCCGATGTGTGTCCCATCGGTGTATGAATGTGATCTAAAAGAACTGATTAGTCTCTTTAGAATGATTTGTTCAATTAGCTTTGTATAGATCTACTTTGTAGTAGAGAGCTGTATGAATGGGTAAATGAGGACACAGATTGTAGTGTAAAGCTCTTTTAGCATCTTGATAAGATAGAAAGGCGCTATATAAGTACAGTCCATTTGCTATTTACTTAGCAGCCTATCTAAAGCTTTTGACACTGTGGGGCGGCTGTGGATGAGTGGTTAGAGCAGTCGTCCTCCAATGTGAGAGTTGGGGGTTCGAATCCACCAGCAGTCACATGCTGGTGTCCCTGGGAAAGACACCTCATAGCCTCTGATGTGTGTCCCATCAGTGTATGAATGTGATGAAGCACTGATTAGTCTATTTAGAATGATTTGTTCAATTAGCTTTGTATAGATCTAGTAGAGTGTTGTATGAATGGGTAAATGAGGCACAGATTGTTGCAAAGTGTTTTGAATAAGATAGAAAGGCACTATATAAGTGCAGTCCATTTACTGTGGAATACAACTGTCATTTCTAACCCGAACCTGGAGCCCAGCCCTGCCAAACCCGAATTAGGAGCGGGCCGGGCCATAATAATGTGCTTAATGTGTGGGCCGGGTTGGTGTCGGGCTTTTTATTGCATCAGAGACGCGTGCGGCCGACGATCCAATTATATGCAACATGGTTTGCCATACAACACCTGTCACATGTGGCCATTTCACTGCGCCCTGATCGGCCAGTTGAAAGAGGTAAAAAGTTTAGTTAGGCTTCAGATGGACTACTGCCAGTGATCCATCAGCCCAAATGGACGTTCATTTAGCTGATGCACTCAGCGGACGTGTGCGGCCGACGACCCAAACAGATGAGATCACAAAATATTCGACAAGTCAGAGCAGGGTTCAATGCAGGCAGAAGCAGGGGAAGCATTTAATGCGCTTTGACGGCTCCTTAGCGCTGAACTTCTGCCCCCTTTACTCAGCCGCACGTGTCCACCAACCATTAATAATAGTCGGTGGTATAAGCAGTCAAAGCTTAATTAAAAATGTCAGGGTTTTTGGGGGGGGTTGGATCTGTAATTACTGTTAATTCGTCAGATTGGATGGGGTTCAGAGATGATGGCTGCGGGCTGGGGCCAGGTCGGTTCGGATTTTTTGGACCCAAATGCAACTCTTCTATGAACCATGACATCTTATGTCATAAGCACTCAGAAATTGGTTTCTCAGATCACACCATTGGTTGGTTCACTAACTATCTCTCAGATTGGAGACAATGTGTTCAACAAAATGGTACTTCTTCCAGTTATTTAATAGTTAACAATTGTGCACCTAAAGGCTCAGTTTTAGGTTCCACCCTCTTCACAATTTACATAGGTAATGTAGGTCAAACCATCCCTGATGCATCCTTACATTTCTATGCTGACGATACAATTGTTTATTATCAAGCTAAAAGAGCTCCTAAGGTTTTCCAGCTTTTGCAGTCCGCTACTGACGTTATCCAGTCTCATTTGTTCCATCTTAAACTTGTCCTTGTCCAAACATCTCCTCCTACATGTATCAGGACATTATTGTATGCAGTGCTTCCTCAGTGAGGACTGAATTAGACAAAAGGACCTTCTCCTACTCCGCTCCTGTATTCTGGAATAACTTGCAAAAAGATCTGAAGCTCTTGACCTTGACCTCTCTAAGTGGCTTCAAACATCTGCTAAGTTCCTGGCAAAAAACAATGTAGACACATTCTTGTTTTTAGTTTTCTACTTCACTTTACAGCCTAGCTGTATTTGTTTAATTTTTTAATACCATTTTCTTTCATTTGTTCTTCTCAATTTCTCTGTTTTCTTTTACGATTGTCTACTGTTGTCATCACTCTGTTAAAATCAGGTCTCTCTTGTAAATGAGTACCCGAGGCTCAACGGGACTAACCTGTAGAAATAAAGGTTGAATGAAAAAAAAAAAACTCAGTCTTGTCTGTATTCAAAAGCAGAAAATGTAGGGTCATCCAGGTTTTTAATTCTTTAAGACATGCTTGTAGTCTAAGTAGCTGATTGGATTCATTGGGTTTCATGGACAAATATAACTGTATACAAAAGCAGTCCAAAAATAATAATATATTTGTCAAAAGAAACCATCCATCACTCAACGGGGCAGAGGCCTCCGTGTTCAGCTGTCCCCTCTTATAATGCTGTTATTGCTAGTATCACTCAGCCCTCTGTGAATAGCAAGTGACCATCAGGGTGCTAATGATCCATTGTTAGGCTGATGGTTCTTCTTGACCATGTGAACAGCTGGTTCTGGATGTCAACAACAAACTGGTTGATCCACTATTTATAAGACTGAGCTTATTACAGCTCCTCAGACTGACCAAATATTTTGGATTAAAGACGAAACGTTTCAAAATTTTTTTGTTTTACTTTTTGCATCTGTCCATAGGACCTGACTTAACTTTGTTGGATTTTTCTACATGGATTATTGAGCATGCATCAGGATATTTATTACACACTATTTACCTTTCAGTGGAGAACAATTAGAGAAACCCAAATTTATTAGACATAGTCAAAAAATAAAAGAAAAACACAGTCAGAACGGTCTTACTTTTTTCTTTAATTCCATCAGAACATGTTTGTTGACCTAATGGACTTTGCATTTTAACAGCATTAATGGTCTCAGGATTTTTATTGCTATTTGTAACTACATACAGTAGATGCAGTTCTCTGTCTGTTTGAATGACTTGTGTAAAGAAAGAGCAGTGCTCAGTCTTATTTTCAGCATGCATTCCTTTCAAATCTGTTCTAGGGATCAAAGGCCTTCTCAGATTTTCTGTACAGTAGCAGTGCAACGTTTCAGTCCCCCTTCACCAATAATTGTCTTCTTTGTGCTGCTTCTCAATGTTTTTCTCTTTTTGTCTGGGTTAGTACTGGAAGGAAACCCTTAGAAGACATTAAGGGGGAAAATCAGACACACATTTATTTTTGTCTGTTTTAATTTATAAGTTTATTTTGGTGCAGTCAATAACAACATTCTGTTTTACAAAGCCTAGAAGCATTTTTACTTTTTAAACTTTTGTCAGATTTTTTTTCTTTCAAATGCTTTCATATCCTCACAGTAACTTTATTACACACTTGTGTTTCTGAAGGGGAAAATTGGCCACATTAAAATAAGCTGCAAATACAAATTTTAATCCCATATTTATCATATTAATAAATAATGCATCCCTCTCTGTTATACATATATAAATATATATATATATATATTTATATATAAACTGGATTCCAAAAAAGTTGGGACACTAAACAAATTGTGAATAAAAACTGAATGCAATGATGTGGAGATGGCAAATGTCAATATTTTATTCGTAATATAACATAGATGACAGATCAAAAGTTTAATTTGAGTAAATGTAACATTTTAAAGGAAAAATATGTTGATTCAAAATTTCAGTGTCAACAAATCCCAAAAAAGTTGGGACAAGTAGCAATAAATGGCTGGAAAAAGGAAATTGAGCACATAACGAACAGCTGGAAGACCAATTAACACTAATTAGTGACAATTGATTGGGTATAAAAAGAGCTTCTCAGAGTGTCAGTGTCTCTCAGAAACCAAGATGGTAAGAGGATCACCAATTCCACCATTGTTGCGCAGAAAGATAGTGCAGCAATACCATAATGGTGTTACCCAGTGTAAAATAGCAAAGACTTTTAAGTTATCATCATCAACCGTGCATAACATTATCAAAAGATTCAGAGAAGACTTCCGGTTATGGCGGCCACGTAGGAGGACGCATTAAACCTCGCTCCGTCGTTGCTGTTTGAAAATGGACAAGAAATTACTGCTCACGTAAAATTTATGCGAGGAAAAGGGACACTTTAAGGTATAATGTCTAACCCGAGTAAAACAACTAAAGGAAAAAGTGAGGCATCTAAACAAACAAAGTTGTCCGACTACAACCTCCATGGAGAAGCTAATAAAGCTAACAAAAGTATGGCTACGCAAGAAGGAGGAAATGAGTCAGAAAAAAGTAAGTCTGATCAAATACTGGCCGCGCTGGAATCATTAAGAAACGAGTTTTCTTCGAAACTTGATAATGTGGTGGTGACGTTGCAAGATATGAAGAAGGAGATGAAAGATTATACTGAACGTATGTCCCGAGCAGAGGAGCGCATAGCCACCGCGGAGGACGAAGTGGCTAATCTGAAAGCTAAAGTGGGCGCCTTGCAGGCTAAAAACAAAACAATGGAAGACAAACTCATGGACTTGGAAACAAGGTCCCGATTGAATAACTTAAGGCTCGTGAATTTACCAGAAGGTGCTGAGGGACCAGATGTGTGTGCTTTTTTGGAGAAGTGGATACCTGAAGCTTTGGGGAATGAAGCGCAGCAGCTTTCAGTGAGTTTAGAAAGAGCTCACAGAATTGGTCCGAGAGGCGGCGGTGACTCGCGTCCGAGAGTGCTGATAATGAGGTTCCTCAACTACCGAGAAAGACAGGCTGTCATCCGAGCTGCACGGGATAGAAAAGATGTATACTACAAGGACCAGCGGGTTCGCTTCTACCCTGATTTGGCCGTGGAGATGCATCAGCTGAGGAAAAAGTTTGACCCGATCCGGGAGGAGCTGCGTAAACTGGGCATTCGAAACGGAGTGACTCACCCTGCAACGCTTCTGATGACTTATAAAAACAAAACACTGACCTTTAAAACACCTGCAGACGCGAAGGAGTTTCTCAAGACAATCCAAGAAGGCTCAGATCACGCAGAATGATTAAAGAATGATGCCTAAGATGGTATGTAAAGTAATGACTGTCGAGAGGTAAAAAATTGAAAATATCTATGTAACTGTCATGAACCAGAGGCCGGATCGCAAACAACAACAACAACCACTGAGAGTGTTAAAAGATTTATTGTGAAATAAAGTAAAACTCTGGAGTAGGTCCTGTTCTGGGCTGGTTCCGATCTTCTGATTGGTAGTTCGAGATTGGGTAGTGTTGTAGTGGCGGGCTGCCAGTAGAAGTAGAACTGATGTTAAGGTCCACTGGAACGGAGTCCAACAGGCTTGCAACTAAAAGATAAAGGTTAGTAGATGCAGGGGGAAAAAGACTAATTGGGGAAATGAATCTGTGGGAATCAGATTCAGGGGTAAGGATAAGTCCGTGATACAGAATGAGCTTGACCTTTAATCCGTGATCCAAAAAACAGTCAGAAGGGAAAGGCAGAGTTCATACCGTGAAGTCAGTTGTTCAGCAGAAGTATCCAGTACGTGATCCAAAAAGAGAGTCAAAAAACAAGAGCATGAGTCGGTACCTGATCAGATGAGCAAAAGCAGACGAGGGCTGAGGCAAAAGCGTGGTCGTGGTCAAGGCAAGGGTCATGAACGTGATGAGTCAATCAATGGAATGCTGGAAAGTCTACTGCTGATGAGACAGGATAGAGAATCTGGCCCAGACTGAGAGGAATGAGTGA
>NC_056508.1:3049598-3094282 GCF_014905685.2 Nematolebias whitei | reverse complement strand
AGTGTGCAGCATGACAGAGGAGCTGACAGAGAGCAGAGCTATGACAGTAACATTTTTTTGTCTGTTTTTACTCTCTCAGGCGGTACATCTAAGTTGATTTAGTATATATTTTTGTTTCTAATTAGGTTACATATCTAAGTTCCTAAGTGTAATAATAACTATTTAAATGAGAAGTTGTCCCTAATATGATATTCTATATCAGTGGGCAAGGTTAAAAAATTGCTGTTAACAGTAACAGTGGTATTTATATTTTTTGTAGATTAAGCTAGGAGAGTGGTTCTACTGATCCTCACTAGGTGTGGATTGGTTTTTGGCAATAACGGAAGACACAATGATCGTGGGAGGGACTCCCCCAATATGGGGAAGGGAATTAGAAGGGAGGGAAGGTTTGTGTTTTGTGTGTTGTTGGATGTATGTTCTAACATCCAGTTTTGTTGTGCCTCATTTTTTTTATAATACAGAGCAACCTACTACTTATGTTGTAACATGCCTCAAAGCGTAAAATTTAATTTTATTTCATGGAACTGCAGGGGTCTGCAACGCCTCCAAAAAGTCAAACAAGTCATGAACAGATTAAAAGAAATGGACTCTAAAATTGTGTTTCTTCAGGAGACTCATCTTCTTGGTGAGGACAATTTAAAGGTGAGGAGGAGATGGAGGGGTAATGTATATACAGCACCATTTACACCCCAGTCTAGAGGAGTGATGACTCTAATACATGAATCAGTCCCACTACAAATTAAAAACATTATAAAGGACAAAAGGGGAAGATATCTAATACTTCAAGGCTCCCTCATGTCGGAAACTTTAATTTTGACTAATATTTATGGCCCTAATGTAGATGACAGTAATTTTTATAATGATCTGCTTCTCACCCTCTCAACTCTTAAAGGATCACACTTGATGGGGGGGGGGGGACTTTAATTGTACATTAGATCCAGGTAGGGACAGATCAACTGGAATTGATCAGTCACATAATAACTGCAGGGCTGCAATTTACAGATTGATGAAAGAGCTGAAGTTAGTGGATGTGTGGAGAGAGAGAAATTCAGACACTAAAGCTTACTCCTGTTATTCAAGTACTTTCAAAACTTATTCCAGAATAGATTTTTTTTTAATTTCTAAAGAAATACAATTTAGAATTCAAGATTGCTCCTATGACAATATTGCAATTTCAGATCATGCCCCATGTTATTTGGTTTATAAAGAAAATAAATTAAGAAGAGACCCTCCGAGATGGCAGTTTCAACATAAATGGCTACAAGATAAAAACCTTGTGGAATATTTAGGGAAACAAATTGATGAATTTTTTCAAATTAATACTACACAAACAACAGCCTGTATAAAATGGGAAGCATTTAAGGCATTCTTTAGAGGACATATTATTAGTTATACAGGATCTAAAACTAAACAAACTGAAAAAACTAGACTACAATTGGAGGATAAAATAAAAATAATCCAAGCTAAGGTAAATAAGGGAAATGATCCAGAACTAGAAAAAGAATTATTGATCTTGAGAGCAGAATATGATAAATATTCAGCTTCAAGAGCTGCATCAAGTCTTCTGCGACTCAGCCAAACATTTTATGAACAAGGTGATAAAGCAGGCAAGTTGTTGGCATGGCAAATAAAACAATTAGAAACTAAACAGCCAATCACGTCTATTATATCAAAAGGACAAATTTTGCAAGATCCCCAAGAAATAAATGCTACTTTTAAGGACTATTATGAAGAATTGTATAAAGTACAAACGAGTATAAAATTAGATGACATAAATACTTTTTTTAATAATTTAGATATGCCTAAAATTTCAGAAGCAAACAAAGACGATTTAAATTTAGAAATTACAAAAGAAGAATTAGGTCAAGCCATAGATAATATGAAATCTGGAAAAAAAAAGCAGGACCGGACGGTCTTCCGATAGATTTATACAAAACTTTTAAAGACAAACTCTTGACCCCACTGTTAGAGATGTTTAAAGAAATTTTCCACACAAACCATCTTCCTCCGTCAATGAATGCTGCCATGATTACTTTTTTGCCGAAGCCAGGCACATCTCCAAATAAATGTGAAAATTTTAGGCCGATTAGTTTACTAAATTCAGATCTGAAAATAATCTCCAAGATGTTAGCACGACGTTTACAAAAGGTTTTACCAAATACAATTGACCATGATCAAAATGGATTTGTTATGGGGAGGCAAGGCTTTCATAATGTGAGGAGAGTAGTAAATATAATTCATTATAACAAAGGCACATCAGACTCAGCTCTTATCATTAGACGCTGAAAAGGCGTTCGATAGGGTTCACTGGTCATATCTTTTTCAGGTTCTGGAAAAATTTGAATGTGGAAATAATTTTGTAAAATGGATTAAAATATTATACAATAATCCCTCAGCAGAAATGATAACTAATAGAAATATATCTAAACCAATAAATATCAGAAGGGGCTGCAGACAGGGTTGTCCATTATCTCCTTTGCTGTTCACCCTGGCAATAGAGCCATTTGCTATTGCCGTACGCACACACCCCCATCTTAGTGGAATCACCGTTGGACATACAGAACACAGGATTTCCCTGTTCGCAGATGACGTGATCTTATTCATATCAAAATTAAGCAGATCAATACCAATTATTTTGGAAATAATTAAATTATTTAGTGAGACATCGGGCTATAAAATCAATAAAAACAAGTCTTCTATTCTGTTATTAAATTCCAATGAGAGAGTTAGCCCAACCTCAGATATAACACAATTTAAGATGGTGACGGAATTCAAATGGTTAATGCGGGTTTACATAACACCAGTAGATCTTAACAGGTTTAACAGGGAGATACCTGATGTATGTTCAAAATGTACAGAAGACAAAGGGACTCTGGCTCACTGTATGTGGTACTGTAGAAAAATTATGTTGTTTTGGAAAGAGATAAAGGATATAATTGAGGAAATCATCTCCAAACCAATAATACTGGATCCCAAGCTGTTTTTATTTGGACTGTACCCAGAAAAACATCATTACACTAAAAATGAACGGATATTTATTAACTTGAGTTTGCTTAATGGGAAAAGATGTATATCGTTGTTTTAGAAAAAGACTCATGGACCGACTGCCAACCAATGGATCCGACAGATGTTATCTGCTCTACCTCTGGAAAAGATTTCATATGTATTAAAGGGAAAACAGGACTTGTTTGAGTGTGTCTGGAACCCCTTCATTAGGTATGTTAAGGACTTAAACATGTCAGAAGATAGTACAAGCGAATGAAAGAGGTGTGTACTGCAGTTTCTAAATTAAACAAATTCTCTTAAGATATACGCGTATACAATGTTGTATTGACACCTTGATATGGAGAAGATATATGGAGTTTGAAATAGGTTGCAATATGATCAGAATCTTGTGAGGGGCACTTTGTGTTTTGTGTTTTTTTTTTTGTTTGTTTTGTTTGTGTTCTGTTTTGGCTTTTAGTATTTTGGTTTAAATACATTGCTGTATTAATTTTGTAGAATGTTAGAGTTGTGTTTGTTAAACCTGATAAAATTTAATAAAGATATTTTGGCAAAAAAAAGATTCAGAGAATCTGGAACAATCGCTGTGCGTAAGGGTCAAGGCCGTAAAACTACTGGATGCTCGTGCTCTCCGGGCCCTTAAACGTCACTGCACCTCAAACAGGAATGCCACTGTCAAGGAAATAACAGAATGGGCTCAGGAATACTTCCAGAAAGCATTGTCAGTGAACACAATCCACCGTGCCATCTGCCGTTGCCAGCTGAAACTCTACAGTGCAAAGAGGAAGCCATTTCTAAGCAAGCTCCACAAGCTCAGACGTTTGCACTGGGCCAGGGGTCATTTAAAATGTTTCTAGGGTGAGTTTGAAAACTCACACTTTCAAACTCACCCTAGAAACATTTCCTCTTATTGGTCAGACGTCGCTTAGAAGTTCTGCCTCTCATTGGTCAGACAAAAATGTTTTAGTTTGGATATAGAGATCAAAAACTCACTTGTGATGTGGACAAGTAAACATTTAGCTGTTTCACATGCGTGCAGGCTGCAGAATCAGATGTTCCATTGTTGACAACGACTGACCCCGTGTTTGTTTCCCCCAAAGCAGGACGTTATTAGTAGGTGCATCGTGCTCCTGCAGCTTGCTAGTATACCTTTTTTCATTCAACCTTTATTTATACGGGTTAGTCTCAATGAGTCATGAGGACTCTTTTTCAAAAGAGACCTGTTTTAAACAAGAAAAATAAAACACAGATAAGGTACACACAACAATAAAAAGCAAAATGAAAAGTAATGAAAAAAACAAAATAAAAACAAGCAACATTGTGAATATGAGATCAAGGGCGGTTGCTGCCAACTTAAAATACCTCTAAACTTTCAAAATGTCATAGTGGATCATTTAATGTTACTTTACATAAAGTTATATGGCAATCAGTTCAAGATAGTTATTTTAACAGAAACATTCTTGTCAGATGTGCCCCCTTGAAATGCCACAGTTAGTTGCTTCTCCTGCTACATAATGTAAATTACTACCTTTTGTAAAGCCACTGGTGATGAAACCATTTATAACATGGTGTTTGAAAGAACTGCCGATAAAGAGAATTACTTTATTTTAAGATAAGAACAATTTTTTTGTAGTATTATCATTTGGACTAGCTTATTTGACTTGATGTATTTAAACTCTATTTCTCCAAACTGTGGATGTCCAAAAAGCTATGATTTGTACAAGTAAGAATGTATTATTTATAAATTTTCCACAGAAAACCACTTCAAAAATTTCAAGTCTATCCATTTGTTTTCTAAATAAATCCTTAAACTTGATAATCCAATTATCCACTGTGATGTTCATTCGTTAACACCTGCTTTACAATTACCTGCATTTTAAAAAGCTAAACAGATGAGGAAAAGAGTACTAAAGAGATAAACAGTCATGCACGCTAACGATCAGAGCCTTATTGGAACAACTCAGATGTGTCAAACTCAAGTTACAAATTGGGGCCAAAATAAAAAAGTTGTTTCAATCAGTCATAGGCGTCTCAACCATTATATGTGAAGGGGACATGCCCCCCCCCCCCCCCACCATGTTCAAAAAACATTAATTTGGACCCCTCCCCCACCTCCACACACACACTTTTACTATGAAACATTAGTTCAGTCAGCGCAGTTTCTCTTTCTTCATGAACAAATCTATTCCACTTGATCAATAGGAGAATACTCGGGCCACTAAAACTCCACTCCATGTTTTCCTGGTTACCTCCAACTCTAAACACAGTAGCAGCCTGCTCTGTTTCTGTGCCTCTCCTCCTGCCTCGGCTGAAAACGTGCAAGGGTGGAAGAAATGGAGACACCTCTGTGTTGATTGCGCGCCAGTTTAGTGAGCTTAGTACGGGCAGTTGTTGACCGGGGGTGGAAGGTTAATCATCAACATATATTCATGTTAGGAGGATGCTTGAGAGGAGCTACGTCTGTAGCATGTTAGCTTAGCAGTAACTGTGACGCTGTCAGACGCTGCAGGTGCAAGAGACTCTGTGTGTTCAGGTGCATTAAAGTTGAAATGTCTTTAAACCCCCACACCTTATTGCCCTCAAGCTTCATGAGAAACATCATTTAGATGAGGAGTGTTGAACACAAGTAAAAAAGTCCAGTGGTGATGTTTTTATTTTTCTATAAACACAATTAGTGCAGACTTGATGCTCTGTATTAAAGTGTATTAAAGCTGAAATTTCTTTAAAACCCACAGCTGAATTTACACAAACTTAGTGAGAAACATGCTTAAAATGTGTGGAATTAAAGGAAATCTAGGTGAAATGCTGCTTTTTTGTGCACGAGTATACAATTTTTTCGCGCACACGTGCACACACACACACATCATTGTGTCCTCCACACATTACGGATGCTTCTGACGCCCTTGCAATCAGTACATTAACTTAAGTCAGACACCTGACTCCTATTTTTGTTTGCATGTTTATTGGACGTTCTGTTGCTCTTTCCACTTCAAATTCAAAGATTACAGAAAAATTCTAACAAATTTTTCTTAGTTTCAATGTTGACCAACTGGTCATGAAACATCTGAACTGAATAAAGTGTGCTAAGTTTTTAGGCAAAATGAGAGGCAATAGAAAACATTTTAAATTTAAAATATCTTGAGGACCCGATAAGATGTTAACAAGGGCCAGGTTTGGCCCTTATGCCTCGAGTTTGACACATTTGCCTTAGATAGATGATTTTGAAGTGTAGGAGCAACAGCATCTGGGAAAAAACCCACCCAGGACCAGGGAGAACGCATGAAGTAAACACCGGTATATAAAATCCAGTTTAAACTCAGAACCTCACTGATGTTACATAAAATAAAATGGTCAATAGTATAATAGTATATATTTATAGAAAATAAGACCAGATTGGAAAATTATACAGAATATTGTATATTTGTGAACTCTATATGTAACTATGGTAAATCCTCTAAAATGTAATAATTAACATTACAGTACAATGATTGAACCTGAACAAATCTATAATTTTCAAATGAAATCAGGGTCTGTAAATCATGGCTTCTTGGAGTGGTTTCTGAGTAACCAGCACATACTTGTCACAGTTGTGGCATGTACTGTAACCTTGTAAAAACCGCAGCTTGACATTATTCCCATCAGTTCTTACAAACACGGACAGAACAACACATACCGAGCCGGCCCAAGGCATAAGCAAACTAAGCGGCTGCTTAGGGCCCGAGGGCCACTAGGGGGCCCCCTAAGTGGAAACATAGGTTCTATTTCGTATAGGCTTCGCCCTTTAAGGCTATCGCTAGCAGGTTTATACCTTTGCACTCAGAGCTGCACTGAAAACTTTAGTCCGCACCCACCGGCTTTGTGAGCCACACCCCCGGTTCATATAAATTACGGTAAGACCGGTCAATCGGCTCCCATTTTTTCTTCAGCCAGCTAGCTAGCACTGTCAGGAGAACAAAGAAGGAAAAGATATCCAGTGTTGACTGGCACAACTTTTGCTAAGGATGCCTGGGTCTCCACCACGCCAACCTCCTGCCTTCCTTGTGAGCTCGTCCTCCCTGAGGAGAAGCAGAGACGAGCAGCCTTGTTCAAGGTAAGTGCTGAGGAGTGTTTCTCCGTGGTGGGCCGCTACTCACTGGACAGTGCCACCGCCTTTTCTAATATGTTTTCCTCGCGGTGAATCGGATGATTCCCTCGAAAAAGGCATTATTGGCAGCAGCTCTGCTAAGTGCTTGTCCGTGGTGGGCTGCTACTTGCTGGATGACACCATCGCTGTCGTGATTGTTGGTTTTTAAAGGTAGAACCCAAGGATGCAGGCAGGACTCGGTAGACTCAGTGATAAAAAAAGAAGACACTTTTAATAACACAAAAAATAACGGCTGTCGAGGCAGCAAAACTTAAACGTAGAAAATCACATGGAGGCACTCAGGAAAACACCAGGGACTCAGGAGGATTACCAGGAGAATACAAGACGATGCCCAGACAAGGAATAACACTAAGACACACAATTATATACAAACACTGATGAGGACAAAACACAACACACCTGTCAGGCTCACAGGTGTGGGAAAAGGGAAATCACATGAGAGGAAACAGGACAGAGACACACCACTAGGGGCAATATCACCACATTACCCCCTCCTTAAAGGACGTCTCCAGACGTCCCATAAACCCTGTCCCCAAAAACTTGGGTAGGAGGAGGGGAAAAAATAGGACTGAGGGCACAAGGGAACACAAGAGGGAAACCAGGCACACAACACATAAAAGACAGACAAAAAGTTCAGGTGGGCGGCCAGGAGGTTGCCCACCACGTCGAAGCCGGTCAGGCGGGCGGCCTGGAGGCTGTCCACCACATCGAAGCTGGTCAGGCGGGTGGCCTGGAGGCCATCCACCACATCGAAGCTGGTCAGGCGGGTGACCTGGAGGCCATCCACCACTTCGAAGCAGGACTATAGATGTTGTAGAGCACCCAAGTGGCGTTGACCCCTCAAGGTGAGATACGGACCCTGGACGAAGTGTAGACCCTTGATGAGGCGAAGAGACCATGAGTGAAGCAGCTGGCGTAGGACCCTCGAGCGAAGCAGCCACTGGCATGGAACCCTCGGGAGGTGTGGAACACTTGAGAACTGCAGCAGACTTGAGACCTTCTGTGGCAGGTTCAGGTCCGGTCATGGAATCCTCTGCAGACCGGGGACCATCAGGCTGAGGTGTGGAAACCTCACGGGCTGCAGCAGGAGAATCAGAGACCGGGGCTGCATCAGGAAATTGGTTCAGAGCTGCTGCTAGAGAGTCAGGGACAGGAACCAGAGTTGAAGCAGGTGGTGGTGGTGGAGTCAGGACTGCAGCAGGAGAACCGGGGACCAGAGACGGGACTGCAGCAGGAGAACCAGGGACCAGAGACGGGACTGCAGCAGGAGAACCGGGGACCAGAGACGGGACTGCAGCAGGCTTGGGACCCACTGGAGGCTTGGGACACACAGGAGGCTTGGGACCCAGTGGAGGCTTGGGACCCACTGGAGGCTTGGGGCCCACGGGAGGCTTGGGGCGATACGAGGTGTCAGGACCCACCATTATAGAGATCCCAATAGATGGGGTGTCAGAACCAGTCCCCACAGAGGCACAGGAAGATGGGGCATTGGGGCCAGCCCCCACCGAAGCATAGGAAGGAGGTGGGGCATCAGGTCCTAACCCCACTGAAGCACTGGCAAATTGGGTATTGGGACCAGCCCCCACCGAAGCATAGGAAGGAGGTGGGGCGGCGGGTCCTACCCCCACTGAAGCACTGGAGGATGTATGAGAGGCGACCTCCTGGACCCTCTCTGAGACACAAGGAGCAACCATTAGGCTGTGTAGCGGGAGAGCAGGTTAAAGGCTGCAGCTGGAGAACGGTGGTTCCGATCCATCTTTGCCGCTTATTCCTCGTGCGGTGGGGGCATGAGCTGAGAACAGGAGCGCACCAGAGTTCATCCTCCAGCTCAGCGTCGTCCTCCAAAGACCACAGCAGGTGCGGCGAGCAGGGTGGCAGGGTGGAGGATGAAGCTGGTTTAAAAGCCAGGCGGCTCCCCTGGAGCTGAGACCTCATTTCCTCTTCCTCCACTAGAAGAGGTGACGGCAGGATCTCAACCTCCGGGCTGCGGTGACCTTGTCTCTGGATGTGTTTGGTCTGGAGCCCGTCCCATCGGATGACATGCTCCTCCATCAGTGTCTGCTCCCACCGGGTCATCCGAGAGCTTCTTGGGCTCGGTATTCGGCCCAAGTCATCCGCCTGCTGGGTTCTCGTTGTGGTCTGGGCATACTGTCATGATTGTTGGTTTTTAAAGGTAGAACCCAAGGATGCAGGCAGGACTCGGTAGACTCGGTGGTAAAATAAGAAGACACTTTTAATAACACAAAAATAAATGGCTGTCGAGGCAGCAAAACTTAAACATAGAAAATCACATGGAGGCACTCAGGAAAACACCAGGGACTCAGGAGGATTACCAGGAGAATACAAGACGATGCACAGACAAAGAATAACACTAAGCCACAGACTTATATACAAACACTGATGAGGACAAAACACAACACACCTGTCAGGCTCACAGGTGTGGGAAAGGGGAAATCACACGAGAGGAAACAGGACAGAGACACACCACTAGGGGCAATATCACCACAATCGCCTTGTCTAACATTTTTTCTTCACAGTGAATTGGATGATTCCCTCGAAAAAGGCGATGCGGGCAGCAGTTCCACTCAGTGTTTTTCTGTGGCAGGACGCTATGCGCGGGACGACGCCACTGCCTTTCTTTGACGCAGAGTCACACAGTGAATCGAATGATTCCTCCGAGAAAGGCCATGCTGGAAACAACCTTGCTGCCCCTTCCCTCCTGGAGAGTGCAGTGACGGAAGAAAAGCGACTGAGCGGATGCTCAGCCACCTCGGGTCTGCCCACATTGACGACCACACCGCTCCCAGCCGTCGGCGCCCTCCTCTCGGAGCTGCCCTGCATAATCCAGGAAGCTGCTAACACAAAGGGACTTTCCGTCCCTCGCCTCCTTCCACAATGATCGGATGATCTGGCGGGAAGGTTTGGCTCCACCCCAGCTCATCGCCTGATCCCATCTGGCCTCGCTGTCCAGCTGTGATGTCACATTGGAACGAGGCTGCAGCTGGGCCCGGCAAGATGAAGACTTCCGTCTCCACCTTTGCCTCCATCTCCAGAGTGGAGGGTTTTACCGATTTGTGTTTTTCCCTCGGTTCCCCACCGGAGCCAAGCCTGGTGGAGGCGCTTGGGGCAAAAGCTTCCAGGATGGACCAGCAACCTGTCCCTCCAAAGAAGCATGACCAGATGGTGACAAAGGTCTATTACCGAGCTTACCAGTGCTCATTCCAGGCAGCCGGGGTGAACAACAACATCGCCCTGATGGCCTACAGCATCTCTAAGAGGCTGGAGGAAGCAGACCTGCTGAAGAAGACAAAGAGCTCTCTCTGTAAAGCTGCTGACGTCATCTTAAACATGTGTGCCACCTCTGTGGTCTGCCTGTCTCGCATCGCCGCCTGGATGACCATGATCCAGAGGACCACTTGGCTCCGCCTCTCACCATATCTGTCCGAGAGGCTGCATAAAGACCTGCTGGAGGGCCCCATCTCCCCAGAGGCGCTGTTTGGGGCCAACTTCAGGACCATCCTTGAGAAATCGCAGATGTCCGAGGAGGTTTCAGAGACTGTACACCATCTGGTGACGTCACAGTCCTTCTCCTGCCCCTCCAGCCACTGGAGGGATGGCCTTGGCCAGCAACAGCAGCAGAGGCGCTTCACAGCTGCGGCAGCAACTTCATGCTCCGCTCCTCCGCCGGCCCCCTCCACCAGGGAACAGCTCCTTGAGGGGAATGTGTGTGTTTTTTTGATTATGTATGTTTTGAAATAAAACAGAAACATCTCTGAAAGTAAAGTTCCATCTGATTCCAGCCTGACTGTCAGATCAACTGATCTCACAGCTGCCTCTCTTCACACATTCCCCACACAGAACGAGCCGGTAACTTCTAAACAGCGTTTTAAATGCCACTGCAGTTTGGTAAAAATCACAAACACTCGTCTGCCACATTAGCTAAAAATTGTTTTTTCAGCAGAAAGTCTGGTAAAATCCTTTGTTCTCAGTCAGAGCCCATTTTTATTTTCTGCTGTTTTCTGCCCACTCACAACGCAATGGGAGTAAACGTGTTTTCTCCACGACAGCTGCAGCCTCCACCGAAACGGCGTCTCACTCAGAAAGCGCTCATGCCTTCTCTCGGTGCGCGACGGCTCACCTCAGCTCTATGTGAGACCGCAGCCTGGGCTCAGCACAGAGGCACACATACAGCCCTTTTTTCTGTCAGAGCCCCCATTGGGTTCTCCCCGAAGAATCTTCACCTTCAATTCTTTTAACCCAGATGACCTTGTGACATTCTACAATAACAGCCTCACCAACATTCTTAACTCTGTAGCTCCTCTGAAAACCCGGTCTGTCTCCTTCTCCAACTCTGCACCCTGGTTCACTCCAGAACTCCGTTCTCTGAAATCCAAAGGTTGGAGGTTGGAGCGACTCTATAAGAAATCCGGTCTCTCAATTCACAAGGAACTCTATGCGAACCACGTCATCCAGTATAAGAACAGTATTTCTCAAGCCAAATCCAGCTAATTCACTGACATCATCAGTTCCAATGTTGGCAATTCAAAGACTTTGTTCTCTATCCTTAACCGTTCAGTCTCATCTCCTAACTCATTACCCTCTCACATGGTTTCCACAGAATTTTGCACATTTCTGATGTCTTATTTCAATGAAAAGATTCTTTCAATTCATAAACACCTTGGACCAAATACCGCCCCCAGCATCTATGTTGAACTCCCCCCTCCCTCCCTCCCTCCCTCCCCTTCTCTGTCTTCTCCCTCCCCTCTCCTGATGACATGGCTGACATTATCAGCAAGTCTAAGTCCTCATCCTGTCAGCTCGATCCATTTCCCACAGTTCTTGTTAAATCCTGTCTCCCGTCTCTGCTCCCCATCATCACTAACATCATCCACTCATCCCTAACCTCTGGCATTGTTCCCACAGCTTTCAAATCTGCGGCCATCACCCCCATCATCAAGAAACCAGGTCTTGACTTTACTAACTTCAGTAATCTTCGTCCAATCTCTAATCTGCCCTTTATTTCCAACGTTCTTGAAAAAGCCATTGCTAGTCAACTTCACGCTCACCTATCCAACAATAACATTTATGAAGAGTTTCAATCTGGTTTTCGCCCCCATCATAGCACCGAAACAGCTCTAATAAAAATAACTAATGACCTTCTTCTTGCTGCTGACTCTGCTCTTCTGTCGATGCTCATTTTACTGGATCTAAGTTCTGCCTTCGACACAATCTGTCATTCTATCCTCCTCAACAGACTAACCTCCATTGGCATCTCAGGTACTCCGTTAGACTGGTTCAAATCATATCTCTCTGACCGCACTCAATTCATTCAGCTCAAATACTTTCGTTCCCAGTCTTCCCCCGTTTCCACGGGTGTCCCCCAAGGCTCTGTCCTCGGACCCCTCCTCTTCATCATTTACCTCCTTCCTCTAGGTCACATCTTCCGTAAATATTGTCCATTTTCACTGTTATGCTGATGACACACAGCTCTACCTGTCAACAAAACCAAACTCCACCCACCCACCCTCCATCCTCACCGACTGTCTCAATGAGCTAAATCACTGGTTTTCTAACAACTTCCTACAACTAAACAGTAACAAAACAGAAATCATTCTTGTCGATACCAAAAACTCTCTTTCAAAATCAGAAAATCTTCTCATCCCCCTTAACAACTCCCTGCTATCCCCCTCGCCTCAGGTCAAGAGTCTTGGTGTCATCCTCGACACCACTCTCTCCTTCACTTCACACATCAACAATATCACACGGTCTGCCTATTTCCATCTCAGAAATATTAACCGTCTCCGCCCTTCTCTCACACCCCGCTCCACAGCTATCCTTGTGCACAGTCTTGTGACTTCTCGGATTGACTACTGCAACTCCCTTCTTTATGACCTCCCCAACAAATCTCTCCAGAAGCTGCAATTGGTCCAGAACTCAGCTGCCCGTGTCATCACTCAAACCTCCTCCTATAACCACATCACTCCAGTCCTGCAACAACTCCACTGGCTCCCGGTTAAATCACGCATAGTCTTCAAAATTCTTCTTCTCACTTTCAAAGCTATCCACAACCTTGCCCCTCAGTACCTACAGTATCTGACCTCCTACACATCTCCATCCCCTCTCGCTCTCTCAGATCCTCCTCTTCACTACACCTCCATGTACCCTCTGCCCGCCTCTCCACCATGGGGAGCAGGGCCTTCACCTGCTCTGCCCCTCATCTCTGGAACTCTCTACCCACTGACTTAAGAAACACCACCTCTCTTTCTATATTCAAGACTGATCTGAAAACACATCTCTTTAGACTCGCTTATCCTTAACTTTGCTGTATGTATTTTATATTCTTTACGCATTTTATATTCTGTATGTATTTTATATTCTTTATGTATTTTATATTATTTATGTAATTTATTCCTGTTGATCTTTGTTCTTACTGTAAAGTGTCCTTGGGTGTCATGAAAGGCGCTTTTTAAATAAAATGATTATTATTATTATAATCTCCGGAGCGAGTGATGGCAGTAAGGATTTTTTAGTCTGGTTGACGTTCATGAGAAACCTGACACAACACAAATGCGTGCCCACTCTCCGAGCGTTACTCAGAGTGGCAATGAGTGTGTTCCCTGGGCAGATGGACGGACCATCTGATCAGAAGGGGTTACACGCTGCAGTTCGCAGCTCAACCCCCACCGTTCAGAGGGATTATAGAGATGGTTTTGTCTTCTCAAGAAAAGAGCTCGTCTCTCCAGTCAGAAGGTCAAGAATTTCTGACGAATAACGTGATTTCCAGAGTTCCCAACAGAGAGAAAAATACTTTTTTTCCCCTCCCACTACTTCCTGGTTCTGATTTTTAAAAAAGGAGGGATGAGACCCATTCTCAACCTGTTTATGTTCAGCAATTTGATCATGGGGAGATAATTCCACATGCTGACAAACAGCTGCTAGAGAACTTCACCAGAATGACTGGTTTTCACCTCCATAGATCTGAAGAGTGCATATTTTCACATTTCCATCATTCTGAAACACCCCACGCACGTTCTTGAAATGCGTGGAGACGGCTCTGCAGTCGTTACACATGGCAGGAATGAGAAATCTTTTTATCTGGACGACCTGCTCTTATTAGCTCGGTCCAGTTAGAAAGCTGTTGCACGGACCAAAATGCTAGTGTTACACCTGCTAAACCTGGGATTTTTATAAACTGGGAAAAACTTCTGTTTGTCCATCCCAGATGAGTGCTTATCTGGAAGTGGAGCTAAACTCAACTACATTGAGAGTTGTTTATCACAGCTGAGAGCCGAAGCTCTGTCAGCTCAGCTCTGTCAGCTCAGCTCCGCCGTCTCAAACCCAGCTCTGCCGTCTCAAAACTTGCAGCATAGTGACAGTTCTGCCTGTCATGCGAATCCTGGGACGATGTCAGCGGCCCACATCGTGGTTCAGCTGGGCCTAATTCACATGAGACGCCTTCAGAGATGGTTCAACCGCCTGCGCATAGATCCTGTGCAACAGAAGAGGTGGATTATCTTTGTGTGCCACCCACCCCCAGAACCGATCTGTATCACTGGGGAAACCCCCTCATTCTGTCAGAGGGAGTTCCCATCAGCAGGTCTACATCACATGTCTCAGTTTTTACAGACGCGTTCCTGTCAAGCTGGGAGGAATGTGTCTGTCACAAGCAGTGGGAGCACAATGGCTGGACTACATGTCGCTTTACATAATGTGCTAGAATGTTTTTCACAGTCTGAAACGTGACTCAGCACTTTACCCCTGCTGCGGGATCAGCATTTTCTGAGCCACACAGACAACAAGTGACAGCAGTTTACATTTACTGTCAGGGAGACGTGCGCTCAGCCCAATTGTTACGTATCACGAAACAGCTGTTGTGTTGACCACACAGAAACCTGCTCTCCATCAGAGCAGTGGACTTTCCCAGCGTTCCTGAACAGGCGAGCGGATATCATGTCGAGGGGCGGTCCCCGCCACAGAGACTGGAGCCTCCATCCCGAGCTGATTTCTCTGATTTTGGAGCAGGTTTGACCGAGCAGCAGTGAATCTGTATGCCACACGGGAGAATGCCCGCTGTCAATTATGGTTCTCACTGAGCCCACGAGACGACCCACCGTTAGGAGTGGATGCCTTCGCTCACAGCCCATGGCCAAAAATGCTCCTTTATGCATTTACTCCAGTCCTGCCGATATCACAGACCCTGGACCAGGTCCGGGAGGAAGTACCATCAGTCATCCTTGTAGCTCCTGAATGCATATGTGCTCCGTGGTTCTTGAATTTGCAGCGACTGATATCGGGTCGTCTGTGGAAACTGCTGTGTGGGATCGCTCTCCTCCAGGCAGGAAGAGCGATTCGGAGTTACCCAGAAATAGGTCCGCATCTTTGGGTCTGTCCGCTGAACAGATCCGTTTAGAAAAGATGAGCCTCACACAGGATGTGGTGCGTACGTTCAGGGTGCATGAGCTGCTTCCACCACAACACTGTACACATCAAGTGGACAGTTTTTTTCAGCGCTGGTGTGCAGAGAAAGGCGTGGAGGCCATCTCATGGCCACTAGGTGGAATGCTGTCCTTTCTGTAGCAGCTGATGGACAGAGATATAGCGTTCAGCACAATTAAAACTTATGCTGCAGCTATTTCTTCCTGTCACGAGGGCTTCGGTGACAAAACAGTTCTTAATCACCCGTTGATGAAGCGTTTCTTGGATAGGTGTACGGAGACACAGACCGGTGTCACGTCCACTAGCTTCACAGTGAGATCTAATGATGGTCCTGCACGCTCTGATCAAAGCTCATTCTGAGTTTTTAGATCAGGTTTTACTTACATTTTCTGACATTTAAAACAGCCCTGCTGTTAGTTCTGACGTCAGCATGAGAGTGACTGTTTGTTTGCTCTCTCTGTTGCTCCCTCATGTCTCAGAATTCAAGCTGACGGCAGTTCAGCTGTACTGCGTTTTAATCCTGCTCTGAAAAGCATCACAAGCTCATTCAGATCGAGAGTGATAACCTTGGATGGGTTTTATCCTCTTCCTCATAATTCTGAGGAGGAAGCAACATCTCACCTCCTTCTGTCCCATGCGTGCATTTTTCATGTTACGTGGTACACACGGCCGCACTGCGCCGCTTTAAGCGTAAGATGGCGCCCGTGTACATGGCCTGCAATCTACCTTTGACGATACTGCTTGGATTATTTCTGCTTTTTTCGTTTTTTGTCTGGGATATCAACTCGCTGCTTGTGTATGACCGACAACAGCTCCTCGATCTTCGATTGTCTGTATCTGCTGTCGCTGATTCGGACCATTTTGATCGTGACTCGGGCCCCCCCCCCCCCCTTCCACCCCTTCTGGCAGACGTGCCTGCTTGTTTACGCTGGGCCCCAAGCCTGCCTTCTCGGAGATATCGATCCAGACGCCGGGGTAAACGTGCCGGCCGGCTGGTAAAACTCAAAGCGCTGCGTGGTCAATGTTTCCACAGCCAGCTTCCTACGTGCCCGGACCAGGGAAAATATGGGTGTTGTCTACCGGCCCAGCGCTTGGACCGTCCTGGAGGCGCTGTTTTTGAAAATCTGCAACCGTTGGCGCGCACCACCCCCACCATGGCTGGTTCTGTGTCGGACCAGATCAGGACGTGCCTCATCAACACAAGGTCTGTTGCCAACAAGACTTTTATCCTAAATGACTTTTTTAAAGACGAGGGACTAGATTTTCTTTTTCTCACTGAATCCTGGTTGCCTTTGGGTGATTCAAGCACCTTGGTGGAACTTTTACCTCAGGACTGTCTGTGTTTTAATGCCCCGCGGCCATCAGGTCGGCGGGGTGGTGGAATATTAACTGTATTTAAATCAAATTTTCCTATAAACAGTTGTCCACCCTCATGCCCTGCTCCAGTTTTGAGCCGAGTGCTTTTGAACTCGGACATTCCCCGCCCGTTCTGTGTGCGATTGTTTATCGCCCCCCTTGTTCCAAGGACTTCATAAGTGAATTTTCTGATTTTCTGGCTTACATCACACCAAGATATGATCACTTTATTATCGTTGGTGACTTTTAATATTCACGTCTGTTGTCAGGAGAAGCCGTTAGTGAAGGACTTCCTTGATTTGTTGGACTCATTTAATTTAACTCAACATGTAAATGCTCCCACCCAACAACACGGTCACACTCTGGATCTCATTTTAACACGTGATGTCTCTGTTTGTAATTTGGTAATCGGTGACAACGTTCTCTCAGACCACATGCCTGTCTTGTTTGATATCATCCCGCCTTGTCCTACTGCTAAGTCATGTGATTCTGCACGTACTTCACGCGCCATTAACCGTTTCACTGCTGCACGTTTAACTGAAGCTTTTAGCTCTGAGAGGATCGATCAGCTCTCAGTGTCTCTCTCCACCGAGGAGCTAACCTCTCAGCTTAACTCTGTTTGCTTAAATATTCTGGACCGTGTTGCTCCCGTTAAAACCAGGAAAACAAAACTTTTATCAGAACCATGGCTTAATGATGTCACTCAAGCCGTTAGACAGCAGTGTAGGAGAGCTGAACGCAGGTGGAGGAAAGACAGGCTGCAGGTTTCTTTTCAAATCCTAAAGGAGAGTTGGCGTCATTATCAGAAGGCAGTTAAAGCCGCCAAATCGAAGTTCTTTTCTGCAATAATTGCCTCAAACTCCCACAACCCCCGAGCCCTTTTTTCCACCCTGAACTCAGTTCTACACCTCAGTGAACCTTCACCTCTAGAAGCTTCAACTGAGCTGTGTGAAAACTTCCTCCATTTCTTTTCTGAAAAAGTTGCAAACACCCGGGCACTCATTTCTCCACCTGCTCATGATCCGTCCATCCCATCTCATTGTGTTGCTGTTCTTGACCACTTCAAGCCCATCTCTCTGTCTTCCCTGGAGCAGGTCATGTGCGGCATGAAGCCATCTGGCTCCCCTTTTGACGTCGTCCCCCCTCGACTCCTTAAGGAGCTTCTTCCTGTTCTGGGCCCTCCTGTTCTTGGCATTGTGAACAGCAGCTTAGCCTCAGGTGTGGTACCAATAAATTTTAAACATGCTGCTGTCCAACCTCTCCTGAAAAAACCTAGCCTTGACCCCTCAGTCATGTCCAACTTCCGGCCTTTCTCCAGACTCCCATTTGTCGCTAAACTGCTGGAAAAAATAGTGGAGTCCCAGCTGAAATGCTTTCTAGAGGATAATGCCATCTTAGAGCTATTCCAGTCTGGCTTTAAACCTCTCCACAGCACTGAAACTGCTCTACTCAAGGTTTTTAACGACATTGTCCTATTCACAGACGCTGGCGATTCTGTGCTCCTTCTCTTACTGGACCTCACATCTGCCTTTGATACAATTGACCACGAGATCCTCATTGCGAGGTTAGAGCAGTGGGTGGGCATCACTGGGTCAGCCCTCGAATGGTTTAGATCTTACCTCGCTGACAGGTCCTTTTGTGTCTCCATCAAAGATTTTAGTTCAGCCTCGGCAGCGCTTAAATGTGGGGTACCGCAAGGGTCCATCCTTGGCCCTCTTTTATTTTCTTTATACCTGCTGCCACTAGGTGCTATTTTCAGGAAACATAACATACCTTTTCATTTCTACGCCGACGACTGCCAAATCTACTTCCCCCTCAGACTCAACGGTACTCGCTCTATTCAACCGTTACTGGACTGCCTGGCTGACATCAGAGATTGGATGGCTTTAAATTTCTTGAGTTTCAACGAGAAGAAATCTGAAGTTATGCTGTTTCCTCCCAATGACACAATCACCAACCACTACATCGACCTATCCGTTCTGTCACTGTTAGTGAAACAAAGAGTCACTAATCTAGGAGTGATACTTGACCCTTCTCTGAAACTCAACAATCATGTAAATATGATTGTTAAATCCTGCTTTTTCCAGCTGAGGCGACTGTCTAAGCTGAAGCCCATATTGTCCAAAAAAAACCTGGAGACAGTAATTCATGCATTCATTACATCCAGGCTCGACTATTGCAACTCACTCCTTTTTGGTATCAGTCAGACCTCCATAGCTAGAATCCAACTGGTCCAAAATGCAGCAGCCCGGTTTTTGACCAGCACAAGCAAAAGAGAGCACATTACACCTGTTTAGGCCTCCCTACACTGGCTTCCGGTTCACCTTTGAATCAAATTCAAAATACTCTTGTATGTCTATAAATCACTAAACACCTCTGCCCCCTCCTATCTTACTGATCTGCTCCAGCCGTATGTCCCACCACGTTCTCTCAGATCAGCAGACGAGTTGCTCCTAACAGTCCCAGGAACCCGTCTCAAGCGCAGAGGTGACAGGGCCTTCTCTGTAGCAGGCCCAAGACTTTGGAATGAGTTACCTCTGCTCGTTAGACAGGCCCCCTCCCTCACAGCTTTTAAATCTCGCTTAAAAACACACTTCTATTCCCTGGCTTTCTGCACTGTGTGATCTGTGCTGAGTCTATGTGTATCACACTGTGTTGGTCATGTTGCGGTTGTTGTTGTTATCCATTATTGTTTTTGTTTGGTTTCTACTTTTTGGTGTCCTGTTATGTAATCTGTTGCTATGTGCTTGTTCTGTTTGTCCCTGTACAGCACTTTGGTGTGCTTTGTCACTGTTTAAAGTGCTTTATAAATAAATTGGTATGGTATGGTATGGTATGTTCGTGCATTAATGGGACAGCTCTTCAGGACGTCCTCTATCCACCCAGCGCCTCTCACACTGGTTGTGTGAGGCTATTTCTGAAGTTTACAGTTCATCTGGACTGGATCCTCCAGAGAATCTCAGCACATTCCACCAGAGGGTTTTCATCCTCCATGGTTCTGCATGGAGGGATGACAGTGGATAATATTTGTATGGCAGCTGCCTGGTCATCGCCATGTTCAATTATTCGTTTTTATCTATGTGATGTTTCTACTTTCTACATGACCCATTCTGTTCTCAGGGTTCTGACAGAATGATTATTTGTTTCATGGAGCCTCACTTTTGAGCTCAAACCTGCCTGCATGCAGCTGCAGTGCGAGATATTTATTATCAGTCACAAGTTCATGACTGTCCTTGGTTCAAACCCCGGTCCAGGGGCCTTTCTGGGTGGAGTTTGCATGTTCTCTCCGTGCATGCGTGAGTTTTCTCCGGGTACTCCGGTTTCCTCCCACAGACCAAAAACATGCATGTTAGGCTGATTGGTAACTCTAAATTATCCCTAGGTGTGAAAGAGTGAGTGGTTGTTTGTCTCGTTTGTCTCTATGTGGCCCTGTGATGGACTTGCGACCCGTCCAGGGTGTACCCGGCCCCTCGCACAGTGATTGCTGGACATGGGCACCAGCGACCCCCGTGACCCAAAATGGAATAAGCGGGTAAAGAAAATGGATGGATGGATGGAAGTTTATGACTGCTGATTTTATGGTTATTAAGCGGTTTATCCTGAGGAGCTGTTGGTCTGTTTTGTTCATCGTTACACTGTTACAATTCATATCCTCCGTTGTTCCTATTCACAGCAGCAAGTCTGCTGTCTCAGCCTTTTTTCCTCACCAAAGATCTTCTCCGGTGCGCTAATTGTGTGCATGGAGCACACAATTACGCAGCGCGTAATTACGCACACAGAAGGCTGAGTGATGAAATGTCTTTTTGTGCAAGCAGGTGCTTCATGTTGTATCTGAGTGGACCCAGTGAGGCATAGACTACATCCTACTTTGCCTTTAACCCAACAGCTGTCACAGTTTACACTTTTTTTTCCTTTTCTCATCACTCTGTTCACTGTTTGACTTTTTCTTCTCTGCTCTCCTGGGTTTTTCCTCTGCTGCTTCTCCCAGCCTCTTTACATGCCACACCTCTCTCTCTGATTGCTGCTGATGATTTCCACCTGTTGCTGATAAGACCAGACTCTGCTGCTTTTGTAGGTGCACTGTGGAGTGCTGGATGAGGCCCATGGAAGGACTTCAGAGGAGCAGGACATGGAGGTCCTGGAGAGGAAAGTTGTCGATCAGAATCGGCTGTAAGGGAACAGGTTAGTGACTGGACACTAGACACATAGACACATAGGCAGAAGTTGTCCCAGCACTGGAGAGATGTCTGGCTGCAGCTTAAGTAGGCAACCACGATCAGTCCTCCTTAGGAAAACAGCAGGTGGATCTCATCAGGGTAATTAGAGATGAGCTGTGGAGAGAGTGAGTGCAGACAGGCCAGGGAGAAACCAGGGATCCTACATCTGCAGTACTAGACTGGCCAGTACCTAAAGACCGGTAACAACTGCAGAGGTTCTTGGGGTTTGCTCATTTCTACCGGAGATTTATTAAAGATTATAGCCTCATTGCTAACCCCCTCCATGTTCTCACCTCCTCCAAGAAGAAGTTCCTATGGACAGAGGCAGCTGATGCAGCATTTAAGAAATTAAAAACCTTGTTTTCTTCTGCCCCTGTCCTCCATACCCCCAACCCAGAGGTACCATTTATTGTTGAAGTAGATGCGTCTAGTGTGGGTGTGGGGGCAGTACTTAGCCAACAGGATAAGGATGGAGTTATTCATCCCTGTGCTTTCTTCTCCAGAAGCCTATCAGCAGCTGAGCATAATTATGATGTTGGGGAACGCGAACTGCTCGCTGTTAAGCTGGCGCTGGAGGAGTGGAGGCACTGGTTGGAGGGCGCCCAGTTCCAGTTCCAGGTTTAGACCGACCATAAAAACCTTGAGTACCTTAAGTCGGCCAAACGCATCAACCCTCAACAAGCCAGGTGGGCACTTTTCTTTTCCCATTTTAACTTTGCCCTCACCTATAGACCCAGTCACAAGAACACAAAACCTGATGCCCTCTCTCGCATCTTGGAGGAGGACTCTTGTTCCTCGCCTCCTCCTGCCGGGGAGTTTATCCTTCCCAACTCTGCCTGCCTGGCTGTTACTCAACTGGAGCTGGACCTTTGACAGGCCAACCAGTTGCACCCTCTTCCAACCGCATGTCCCCCTGACCGATTATTTGTACCCCTTGTGTTTGTCCAGGAGGTCCTCAAGTTTTGCCACAGCTCCTGCCTAGTTTGTCATCCTGGTTTTTCTAAGACAATTTCATAAATTTGCACACAGTTCTGGTGGCCCACATTAAACCAGGACGTGCGCTCTTTTGTTTTATCCTGTCCTGCCTGTTTCCAAGCAAAGTCCTCACGTCGTTCCCCCTCTGGTCTCCTCCATCCACTTCCTATCCCATCACGCCCATGGTCCCACATCAGTCTAGATTTCATCATTGGTCTTCCTCCCTCTGCCGGTAACACCGTCATCCTGACGTCATGGACCATTTTTCCCAGCTGGTTCACCTGGTCCCTCTTCCCAAGCTTCCCTCAGCCAAGACCCTGGCTGGGATCATATCACGTGAGGTCTTTCGCCTGCACGGTCTGCCCACAGATATCGTTTCTGACAGAGAACCTCAATTTGTCTCCAAGTTCTGGAGAGAATTTTGAGACCTCCTGGGAGTCTCCATTAGCGTCTCCTCTGGCTTTCATCCTCAGACTGATGGCCAGACAGAGAGGGCAAACCAGGAGGTTGAGGCCAAGCTGAGCATCCTCTGTCAGAAAGATCCCAGCCAGTGGTCCCTCAACCTCTCCTGGGTCAAACACAGCCTCAACACTGTCCCTTCCTCTGCTACCGGTCTGTCCCCTTTTTACACGGTTTTTGGTTTTCAGCCCCCTTTAATCACCACCCAGGAACGTGAAGCTCAAGTGCACTCTGCTCACCAGTCAACCTTATGCTGCCAACACATATGGTGGAGAGCCAGACGAGCCCTCCTGGAGACCTCCGCAGCCTACGTTAAAGGGGCTAACCGGTGGAGGTCTCAACAACCCACTTATCAGGAGGGACATAAGGTATGGCTCTCCACCAGAGACCTCCCATTAAAAGTCGAATCACGCAAACTTGCTCCCCGTTTTATTGTCCCTTTCCCCATATCCAAAGTCATTAACCCAGTTTCTGTCTGTTTACCTCTACCCAAGTCCATGAGAATCCACCCATCATTCCACATATCCAAAATCAAGCCCTTTTTACCCTCGCGTTTTCACCCAACCCCAGAACCCCCCACCCCCCCCCGCCCGGCTCATTGATGGGGCACCCGCCTACACTGTGCGCCGACTCCTCCGCTCCAGGAGATGAGGCTGAGGAGTCCATTACCTGGTCGACTGGGAGGGATACGGCCCAGAAGAACGTTCTTGGGTCCCCTCCTGTCACATCATAGACAAGTCCCTCATCAGAGACTTCCATCGCCTCCACCCAACCTCGGGGCGCGTCAGGTGCCGCGCCTTGAGGGGGGGGATCTGTCACAGTTTACGCTCTGTTTTTTTCCTTTTCTCATCACTCTGTTCACTGTTTGACTTTTTATTCTCTACTCTCCCGGGGTTTTCCTCTGCTGCTTCTACCAGCCTCTTTACATGCCACGCCTCTCTCTCTGATTGCTGCTGATGATTTCCACCTGTTTCTGGGTGTATATATACTTCCTGCTTTCTCCACTACATTGCCAGATCAACTGCTTGCTTCCAGCCACAGTTATCCAGCATACTCTCCTTGTTCACAGCTCTTTAATCTTGATCCACGCCTGTTTCCCTCGACCACGTTTTTTGCCTGTCCCTTTTGTGCCTCAGCCTTCTGACCTTGTTGACGACCTATGCCTGTTTTTGGATTTTGCCTTTGTCTTTCTCTATCGGTACTGTCTCCTCTTCTGATTCTGTGTATGAACCCTGCTCATCCTCGACTACACCTCTGGATTTCCCTTGGTCTCTGCAGCTCTGTGTCTCCGCTGGAGCATCCTGTTACAACAAGAAAGGTTAGTGTTTCATCAGACTGTCTGTATTCAGATAACTACTCATTATTCTGTGAAACACTAACCTTTCCCATCTGTATCATTTTAGATACAGTTCCTGCCCCTGGTTACCAGGGGCTGTTTATTTACTCAATAACCATTTTAAAAACCTTTTTGAGTCTGTGTGTAGGATCCTCTGCCATCAGATCTCTGACACCAGCGACATCCTTAAAGGGCGAAGCCTATACAAAATAGAACGTTGGATACGTACTGTAACCCCAGATTCTATGAGTATAGGTGTAGCCCTTTAAGCTCTGGGCCTCACTGGTTCCTAAACATCTGAAGAAAAAAGCTATTTGGGAGCCGATTACCCGGTCTCACCATAATTCATACGGACCGGGGGTGAGGCCCACACACAGCAGGTGGGCATGGACTAAAGTTTTCAGTGCAGCGCTGAGCGCCTAGGGATAAACCCACCAGCGACAGCCTTAAAGGGCTACACCTATACTCATCGAATCTGTGGTTACAGTACGTAACCAATGGTTTGTGACTGAGATGATCTTCAGACTCAGAGAATGTGAGGGGTTCATAATCACTAACCTGCAGCATTTGAGAATGGGTGGTGATGCAGCAGCTGCAATGACTTCAGAGGGTGGTTAGGAAGAATGGAGGTTCAGCCGGATCACGTAAAACGTGAGTGAGACCTGGGAGGTCCAACAACGCTCCTCTTCGGCTCAGGGAGCTAGGTTCCAAAAACTCACGTCTCCTAGAGTCTGAGATCGTGGTCAAGATACAGGTGTGGGTCATACACAGAGAAGTAGAAAAGGCATTACTTATCTGAGGGGTTTAGAGAGAGTTGGTGGTCAGCAGACAGAGCGAGAGTCGAGGTCCAGCTATCTGATAGGCAGAAGTTATCCGTCGTGGGCCAGGCAAAGGCGAGGAATCTATGGTCATGTTAAGTGCCGATAACAAGAGATGTTAGGAACAGAACGTTAGATTTCTTCAGGCACAAGGCAATCAGACAATCTGGCAAGGAGGCAGAGTCTAGGGCACACTTAAAAAGAGCAGCACACAGGTGTGCTGAGCAAAGCTGATGAGAAGGGAAATGTAGCAGGGCAACCAAAAAATCACAGCATGTCAAGTCATGTCATATTTATTTATAGAGCACAATTTAAAACAGATAGACTGTTATCAAAGTGCTTAACACTAATGGTAACACTAAGAAATAAAACGCAGTAAGAATATACCTTAAAAAATTAAAACAACACCATTAAAATGAAGACATGGAACAAGATATACTAAATCAACTCACACAGTATGAAACGCCAGAGAGAACAGATATGTTTTTAGCAGGGATTTGACCACAGGAAGGGAGGTGGCATGCCTGATGTTGGGGGGTAGGTTGTTCCACAGTTTGGGACCCATGACTGAAAACGCCCGATCTCCTCGGAGCTTCAGTCGTGTTTTTGGAACAACCAAAAGCAGCTGATCGGATGATCTCAGAACCCGAGAGGGAACATATGGTTCCAGTAGCTCAGAGAGGTAGATGGGTGCGAGGCCATTTAGGCACTTATAGGTCAGGAGGAGAATTTTGAAATCAATCCTAGTTCTCACAGGAAGCCAGTGTAGGGAGGACAGAACTGGTGTGATGTGCTCATACCTCGGTGTACCAGTTAAAAGTTGAGCTGCAGCATTCTGAACGAGCTGTAGCCGTGAGAAAGAGGCCTGGCTGACCCCAGCATACAGTGAATTACAATTGTTCAAGCGGGTTGTGATGAATGCATGGACTAGTGTCTCAAGGTCGGATCTAGACAGCACTGGCTTGAGCTTAGCTACCTGCCGCAGTTGTAAGAAGCTTCTCTGCAGAACTGAACTGATCTGTTTGTCAAACTTAAAATCCGAGTCAAAAACCACTCCAAGGTTTTTAACAGAGTGCTTCAGATAAGGCTGAAGGGAGTCCAGGTTCACAGGATAAGAGGCGGCAGCTGAGCTAGGGCTAAAGACAATGACTTCAGTCTTCTGGTCGTTAAAACTTAGAAAATTTGAAGCCATCCATGTCTTAATGTCGTCCAGACATTTGAGGAGAGGGTGGAGAGGCATGACTTGAAATGAACGTGAATCCATCCATCCATTATCTTTTACCCGCTTCTTCCATTTTTGGGTTACGGGGGTCGCCAGTGCCCATGTCCAGCAATCACTGTGCGAGGGATGGGGTACAACCTGGACAGGTCGCAAGTCCATCACAGGGGCACATAGAGACAAACGAGACAAACAACCATTCACTCTCTCACTCACACCTAGAGACAATTTAGAGTTATCAGTTAGCCTAACATGCATGTTTTTGGTCTGTGGGAGGAAACCGGAGTACCCGGAGAAAACCCACGCATGCACGGAGAGAACATACAAACTCCTGAACATGAATCATTACAGTTATATATTCAGTTCAATTCAGTTTATTTATATAGTGCCAAATCACAACAAAGTTGTCTCAGGGCACTTTACAGGAACATTCATATATAGAAAAGACAATTAGTAAAGTTCTCTATATAAGGAATCCAGCAGACAAGTTGAATCTTGGCTTTGTTGCAGTCTCCCATCCTGAGCAAGCACAGTGGCAACAGTGGAAAGGAAAAACTCCCTTTTAAAAGTTAGTGGGAGAGATCATATCTCTCCAGTTTTAGTTTCTCTCCAATGGCTCCCTGTCAAATCCAGAATAGAATTCAAAATCCTACTTCTAACCTACAAAGCTCTCTCTCAACAACCTAGCTCCATCTTATATTACAGAGCTTATTGTTCCATATTTTCCAAACAGAGCACTTCGCTCTCAGACTGCAGGTTTACTTGTGGTTCCTAGAATTTACAAAAACAAAATGGGAGGCAGAGTTTTCAGTTATCAGGCTCCTCTCTTGTGGAACCAATTTCCAATCTCTGTCCATGAGGCTGACACATTATCCAGTTTTAAAACTAGACTTGAGACTTTTCTTTTTGATAAATCCTATAGTTAGGGTCGGCTTGGGTTTCCTGAGCTGTCCCTTAGTTCTGCTGCTATAGGCTTAGACTGCTGGAGGACAAACTGACCACATTTTTTCACTCTACTTCTGTCTTTACTTACTCTTCTCAATCTGTTTTGTATTTGTAATTATTTTTTCTATCCTTAACATGTTTTTTTTGTCTTTCAGATACACCTGGACCTATACCTGGACCTACCATTCTGTGTTCGTCTGTCTCTCCTTCCTGTCCACTCAAACCACCCGGTCAAAGCAGATGGCCGCTTGTCCTGAGCCTGGTTCTGTTGGAGGTTTCATCCTCCAGTTATGACTCTGGCAGCAGCATTTTGGATCAACCGAAGACGTTTTAAAGAAGTATTTGGACACCCAGATAATAAACCATTGCAATAGTCTAGTGACAAACGCATGGACCAGTTTTTCTGCATCATTTTTAGATCAGATATTTCTAATGTTAGTGATATTACGCAGGTGGAAGAAGGTGGTTCTAGTAACTTTTTAAATGTTGGGGATAAAAGACATGTCCTGATCAAAAATAACACCAAGATTTTTAACATTAGAGCTGGAGGACAGATTAATCCATCTAAGGAGGGAGAAAGACTGAAAAATTAATTCCTAAGGTGCTCAGGTCCAAAAACCAAAACCTCAGTCTTGTCTGTGTTCAACAGGAGAAAATTAAGGGTCATCCAGGTTTTTATGTCTTTAAGACATGCTTGTAGTCTAATGCCCCTTTTCCATTAGTACCGGTACGAGCCGACTGGACCCGACTTGGCCCGGTTCCGAGGCTTTTCCATTAGTACCGGTACTTAGAACCTGTTACTATTTTCAGGACCCTTGGCTCTGTGGTTCTAACCCGAACGAAGAGGTACTAAAACGTGACGTCAGAACACTGTCGGTCACTGATTGGTCGGGGGCAGAGTCGGGGGCGGAGTCACTGGATCCTTCAGAAACTTTTCAAAACAATGATCTGCCATTTGCAATTTCTGGGACTGGAGCAGCGGCTGGACTTATTTTAAAGATTTTAAAAATAATACTGACAACATCTTGGTCTAATGCTGACGTGCTGGCGTTTTTTGTGCTTGGTGGCCGACGACATAATTCAGAGCAAGCTGGATGGAGCTCTGCTGGTCTACCCCAGTCCTCCCCCCAGATACTCGGAGCGCCAGGCCCAGCAGGGTGTCATCTCCCCGGCTCGGAGTTCCGCTGGTCACCGCGGAAGATACTTCGTTGTTCCGACTCGGAGGCTCGGGTTCCGGATCCCGGCCTTGCGCGCTCAGAGCTCCGCTGGTCACTGCGAAGCTGGAGCTGGTGAATCGCAGAAGGCCATTGCCAGACCCTGGCCTCGCGTCATCATGAAGGCCGAATCCCAATCCCACCCAGCAGTCAGGCGGACTGGACAGTTTGGGACGGACGGTGGAAGCGATTTTAAAATAAACTAATATTTTGTTTTTATACAAAAAATGTTTTGAAAAATTGCTGAAGCGATTTAAAAAACAGTTTGTGTTTTACACGTAAAATGTTTTTAAAAATCGCTTCCATCGTTCGTCGCAGACCCGTCTCTGTCCGCCTGTCTGTGCGGATCGGGCCTTCAGCGGTCGGGAACACTGTATTCCCCACAATCATGAACAGGATGGTAAATGGTAAATGGACTGTACTTATATAGCTCCTTTCTATCTTATTTCAAGATACTCAAAGCGTTTTACAACAATCTGTGTCCTCATTTACCCATTCATACAGCACTATACTACATCTATACAAAGATAATTGAATAAATCATTCTAATGAGACTAATCAGTGCTATAGCTTAGCTTCTGCTGCTATTTGTATCTGTATTTCTATTTTATGTTTTCCTGTCTGCTGTGCATGTTTGTGTTCTTTTGTACAGCACTTTGGTTGGCCTTGTTGCTGTTTTAAGTGCTATATAAATAAATTGGTATGGTATGGTATGGTATAGATCACATTCATACACTGATGGGACACATCAGAGGCTATGAGGGGTTCAATGTCTTGCCCAGGGACACTTCGACATGTGACTGCTGGTGGATTCGAACCCCCAGGGTATACAGGTGTATAAGAAAACGTTATTGTGAAAAATACTTTACAGAAAAAACTCTTTAATTGAAAGCCATCATCCACTGCCAAGAGTTTTAGATGAAGATTATTTTATGCAGAGAAATGACCATCAAAGCCATTTTGGTCACTACTTTAATATAACTCTCGGTGCGCTCTTACAATACAAGTGAATACAATACAATATTGTGAATTGTCCCACTTGGTGTACATGATGTGAATGATTCTCAGGTACTACCACACCAAATTCTAGTTGAGAGGATCTGTGTTCTGTCTTGTGCAATTCTTTAGATTTTTCTGTTTATGTACTTGTGTTCCTTCCTTCCACAGTGTTTCTTCCTCCATGTCATCAGTTCCAGCTCCTGCCTCTGTCATCTTTTCCTCATGGTCCTGTCCCAGGTGCTCATGATTAGTCTCTCGTTAGTGTCCCTATAAGTTCTGTGTCAGTTTGTTTCTTCCCTGTCTGTGGATTGTCCTCCCAAGGCTGTCACGCTCTGTTTTCCTCCATGTCGCCCTGCACTTGGTTTATATTCAAGTTTTGCTGCCATGTCAGCCTTTTGTTTATTTAAATAAATATTATTCTTTGTTATTTCTGAATTCCCCAAGTTCTGTTTGCACCTTGGGTTCAAAAAAATTACTCAGAACATGATACTAGTTAGGCAGCACGGTGGCGCAACTGGTAGAGCTGCTGCCTCTCAGCGAGCAGGTCCCTGGTTCAAACCCCGGTCCAGGGGCCTTTCTGGGTGGAGTTTGCATGTTCTCTCCGTGCATGTGTGGGTTTTCTCCGGGTACTCCGGTTTCCTCCCACAGTCCAAAAACATGCATGTTAGGCTGATTGGTAACTCTAAATTGTCCCTAGGTGTGAGTGAGAGAGTGAATGGTTGTTTGTGTCGTTTGTCTCTATGTGTCCCTGTGATGGACTTGCGACCTGTCCAGGGTGTACCCCGCCCCTCGCACAGTGATTGCTGGACATGGGCACCAGCGACCCCCGTGACCCAAAAATGGAATAAGCGGGTAAAGAAAATGGATGGATGGATGGATGATACTAGTTGAGTAACCTGAGTGAAAATTTTCATTTGTGCCGCTATCATTTTAACATATTAATAAAAAAGTGTCCAGAGGTCATCAAAGGTCACACTGAAAATCTGTTCATGTTGGAACTGTGAATTTAATTTAAAAATGCGTAGGTGCTGAACTATGAACATGAATAGATTAATTTTAACATGGATGGCATTCATTTTGAGCTAGGTCCTAGACTGGTACAACACCTCCAAAAAACAAACCCATTGACCTGTATTTTGGTTTCTGATCACCAGGGGGTGCTATCAAACACACTGTACTTTTGTACCTCTGGAAACATTTTTTTTTTTTTTTTTTTTTGGATTGATTTTTTATCTTATAAAACAAGCAAATGATAATAGTACAATTAACATTATTTTCCAATAAACAACATAATCCCCAAAGTAAACAAATATAACAAAAAAAAAATAAATAAATAAAAAAAATTATAAAAAAAATAAATGAATGTATGTGACTAAATTAAAAAAAAAAAAAAAAAAAAAAAAAATAACAGCATATATCTATATAATAAAATAAGATAAGATAAAGCTCAGCTCCAAGCATCCTTTTCTGAATTATTGTCCCTTGTAATGTCTCAGAAATTCAGTTAACGGTGACCATATTTCTTCAAAGTCTAATCCTTTACCTCTGACGATATAAGTAAGTCGTTCCAGTACAATACAAGATGCCATCTCCTTCACCCACACATGATTTGAGGGTACATCCATTTTCTTCCAGTACAAAGATATTAACCTCCTGGCCTGCAGGAGTCCAAAGTCAATCAATTTTAACTGTCTGAAAGTAAAAACACAATCCTCTGGGTATATACCTAACACACACATTTTTACATCAACAGGTATATTTACTCTAACAATCTTAGACAAAGTTTGTATAACTGATTCCCAGTAGTGCTGTACCTTTGGACAGCTCCATACACAATGCAGCAGAGTACCCTTTTCATCTAAACATTTAGTACAGCTGTCTGGAATGTCAGGGGACCAGCGATTCAGCCTGACTGGGGTTATGTAGGTTCTCATCAACCATTTGTATTGAAGGAGTTTCATCCTTGTGTTAATTGATTGTTTTTGAGCTTTTAAACATGCAGCTTCCCAGTCTGCTTCCTCTATCTCATCTTGGATGTCCGATTTCCATGCATCCAATTTATCGGTGGTAGACTCCTTATCATGTGTTAGTAGAGCTGTATAAAATAAAGAAATATGACCTCTCCTCTCCAAATTTTGCAGTATAATATTCTCCAAGTATGATAATGGTGGTTCAGAGACAATCTGTTTATATTTTGACTTAATGAAATGTTTAACTTGTAAGTATTTAAAAAAATGTTTCTTTGGAATGTTGTATATTTGGCATAACTGATCAAATGTGAGAAGGGTACCATCTTTATAAAGGTCTGCCACCTTCTGTACTCCTTTATCTGCCCAGATTTTAAAACCCCCATCCGCTCTTCCTGCCTTAAAACAAGAGTTGCCCCAAAGAGGTGAAAAACGAGAGATGGGAGAATTATCTCCCACATATTGATGGGTCTTGTACCAGATACTTATTGTGTTTTTTAAAAAAGGGTTATTGGTCATTTTTCCCAGATTTTTTGGGCTTGCAGAATATAAATACAGATTTAATTTAAGATTTGTTACTGATGTTTGTTCAATTTTTACCCAGGCTGGAGGTGTCCCAGAAGAAAAGTAGAACATGGCTGAACGCAACTGTGCAGACCAGTAATACAATTTAAAATTAGGGAGTTGTAACCCCCCTCTTTCATATGGCAGGTACAGCAGGCGAAGTCTTAATCTAGGTTTTTTGTTATTCCAAATGAATCTGTTAAATATACTATTTAACTCTTCAAAGAATAATTTGGGAAGAGGTAAAGGAAGTGATTGAAACAGATATAAAAATTTTGGTAATATGTTCATTTTGATCATGTTTATACGGCCAATCATTGATATGGGCATTATCATCCATTTATTTAGAGACTCCTTCACGTCATTAATCAGAGGGTCATAATTTGTTGATACAATGGTTTTGACGTCTGGAGTGATTTTAGCTCCAAGATACACAAATCCCTCCCTTGCATTAATAAACGGGGTTTGTATAGTTGGATTCATTCTTTCATCCTTGTTCAGAAGTAACATGGAGGATTTTGAGTCATTTATATTATAGCCGGAGAATCGTCCAAATAGCTCCATTTGTTGCATTAAATTTGGTATGCTAATGCTCAGCTTTGTCATAAAAACAATCAGGTCATCAGCATACAGGGCCAACCTATGCTCTTGGTCTCCTACCTGGATACCGAATAGGTCTGTTCGTGTTCTGATCATCACGGCCAGGGGTTCTATAGCCAGGATAAATAACATTGGAGATAAGGGACATCCCTGGCGTGTAGAACGTTCCAATGTGATAGGTTTAGAGACCATATTGTTTGTTAAAACACTGGCTTTAGGATCTGTATACAAAAGTTTGACCCATTTCAAAAAGTTTTTTCCAAATCCATATCTCGGGAGGACGTTAAATAAATATGACCACTCTATTCTGTCAAAGGCCTGACGAGCATCAAGTGATAATAAAGCTGTATCCTTAGCATTACATTTCTCATGAATTATATTTAGAACTCTTCTTATATTATGGAACCCCTGGCGTTTTGGTACAAAGCCATTTTGATCATTATGAACCAGAAGTGATATATAGGGGTCTAATCTTCTTGCTAAAACTTTACACAGTATTTTAGTATCAACCCCCATCAGACTTATCGGTCTGAATGATGAGCACTCTTCAGGAGGTTTACCAGGTTTCAATATCAAAATAATCATTGCCTGTCTCAGAGTGGGTGGGAGAGACTCGTTTTGAAATGCTTCTTCATACATGTTAAAAAGAGGAATTATTAATTTTTCTTGGAAGGTTTTGTAAAATTCAATCGGGAAGCCATCTGGCCCGGGTGCCTTACCACTGTTGACGCTTTTGATGGCCTGTGATATCTCTTCAATAGTTAGATTTCTGTCTAATTCCTGCTTTGTGTCCTCTGTTAATGTTTGAAACTGAAGTTGGTCTAAAAATATGTCTCGTTCTTCTGATGTCTGTAAGCATTCTGATTTATACAAATTTTCATAAAATTCTTTAAAACTATCATTAATTTCAGATGGATCTACTGTTACATTTCCTGAAGAGGTCTTAATACTATTAATTGCTCTTTCACTTTGCATTTTCTTAATTCTCCATGCCAAGAGTTTTCCTGCTTTCTCGCCTTGGTCATAATAAGACTGTTTTAGCCACATTAAACTTTTTGCTGCTGCATCAGAAGATAATTTATTATACTCAGTTCTCAAACGTAACAATTCACCTTGCTTTATTGCATCCTCACTAATGTTTAATTCTAACTCTAAAGATTTGATCTGTTCATCCAGAGTTTCCATTCGTTTTCTTTGTTGTTTATTTTTTGTACTCGTAAAGCCAATAATCTCTCCTCTAATATATGCTTTGAATCCCTCCCATCTCACCGAGGCACAGGTTTGATCTGTGTTTAACTCAAAGTAATTATCTATTTTCTTCCCTATAAATTTAATAAAATTTGGATTCTGTAGCCATCTTGCTTGAAACCTCCAGTTTGGGGGGTTATGGGTAAATTTTTCTATGTGAATATTCAGTGAGATTGCTGCATGATCACTGACCACGATGCTATCATACTGACATTGTTTGATTTTTGATAAGAGCTCTCTTGAAACAAGGAAGTAATCTATTCGTGAGCGGGATTTATGAATGCTTGAATGACAAGAACATTCTATTTTATTAGGATTTTGTTCCCTCCACACTTCCACTAAGTTGATATCTAAGATATACTGATTTATTAATTGTCTAGTTTGTACTTTGTAGATATCTGAGCCAGTTGAGCGATCTTTACTTGGGTTTAGAGTGCAATTAAAATCTCCTCCTATTATATAAAATCCTTGCAGATCAGCTAAAGTAAGGAATAGGTCTTCAAAAAATTTAGGTTTATTTTCATTTGGGCCATACAAACTCACTAAGTTTAAAGTAAGTGAGAGGATAGTACCTTGAACAATTACATACCTACCAGTGGGATCTTTTATTATTTTCATTATTTGGAATGGTATGGTTCTATGAATCAAGATAATTACACCTCTTGCATAAGTATTGAATGACGCGTGTATCACCTGGCCAGGCCATCTGTTCTTTACAGGCTTTAATTCACCATCTGTAAGGTGTGTTTCTTGAAGAAAGATTATTTTTGATTTCAGTTGTTTGATCCTGTTTATAACCTGTTTCAGTTTAACTGGTTTTCTGAGTCCCCTGACATTCCAACTTGTGATTTTTATATCAGAGACATTCTGGGTATTTACTTGTTCCATATTTGGTGTTCTTGTTATGTAGCATTAATATAATCACACATGATGCTGATGCTGAGCTAATACAAATTTTAAACAAGTTTTGAATAGCATAAAATAAAAAAATTAAGAAATAAATAAAACCCTGGAGTTGACGCATAACAAAGTCACCCCCCCCCCACCCTTACTCAGACTAATAAACTGGGGCCTGTGCTAATCCACTAAAAAAAAAGTGGAGTAGCCGAACTATAAGAACCCAATTTAGGAAGCAATAGTGGTGTCTGGCAACCGTGCACACACCATATTCAAAGACATGAACATAACTAACCCATACAGACATGTTAACGTTTCAGATTAATCACAAAGTTAAGTAATTGAACAGCAGCATCTCTTATAATACCTTACCTCTCAGATGAATACAGATTAACCAAAGTATGTTACATTAATGTGTTAAAGGGAAGATAACACACACACACACACACACACACATTTATAGTCCCGTTGTAGAACATACTGTATTTTCAGAATAGGAAGAGAAGAATAAAATGAAATTTCCTTAGCTGCTAGTGTTCAATAAATAAAAAACTAATTAGCAAAAAGAACAAATGTTATAACTCAGTTAACACACAGATTTAACACTCATGTTAGGAACAGCTGATCCTGGGGGTCAGGAAGTGAAGCGCTCACCACCACCGTTAGTCCTGTCCAGTGCGTGTCTGTTGATAGAAATCCTTGGCCTCCTTCGGAGATGAGAACAGATGTATCTTCCCATTGTGAAGGATCCTCATCTTACATGGATTATACTGAAATCCGCGGAACATTCCTTTATCAGTGAACTCTTTTCTGATGGTGTTGAACTCGGCTCGTTGCCGGATGGTCTCAGCTGAGAGGTCCTGGGCAAAAAAAAGTTTGTTTCCGTCATGCTCAATGTTACGTTGTTTTGTGGAGCGGAAAACAAACTCTCGATCTTGGAAATTCAGGAATCTGATAAGAACAGCTCTATGTTGGTTTGGTTTTGGAGCTGCCCAGGTGCGGTGAGCCCTCTCGATGGTAAACGATCTGTCGGTCTCCAGCCAACGCGGCAGCATCTCCCGTACAAACTCCAGCAGCGACCGCTGGCCTTCGGCGTTCTCCCTGAGCCCAAACAAGCGCAGATTCTTCCTTCGGCCTCGGTTCTCCAGGTCGTCAGCCTTTGCCTCCAGGTAGGATATCCGCTTCAAAGCTTTGTTGAGATCCGCGGTGCTTTTTTCAAGGATTTCTTCTGCTGACATGATTCTGGTTTCAGCTTCCTCCAGTCGTGTAACATTAGCAGCTACATTTAGCTTTACCTCCGTCATGTTTTTCTCCAGGGCAGCGACTGATTTAGTTATTTCACCCATACGATTATATATGCTGTCCAGTTTGGTTCCAAACCCACTGAGCTCGGAGCGAAGTGACCGAAGTTCAGCTAACACCATGCTAATGTCGCTCATGCTATTGCTAGCAGCTCCCTCGTTGTCTTGACTTGGCGTCGAAATATCAGTTTTAGCTGGTTTTTGGGAGCCGCGCTGTCGGGTGAAAATATCACAGTCCTTAACAGTAGTCGGTTTTGGCATTTTCCTATTCAGCTTAAGTTCCTAATTCTGGGTTATTCTGGGTTTTAAGTGCAGGTTACACGGAGCATCCACTTTAAGCGTCCATCTTGGTCCGCCTCACCTTGGTTCCTTCTACCTCTGGAAACATTTATTAATATCTTTAAAATGATAGCAGCGCAAACAAAAAATGTTGCTGCACAAACGTAACATAAACATTTGACACCAATTTTGATAGATTTGTTGGTGGGGGGCCAACTTCACTCAGGGAGTTCAGTATCATTAAAACTGACACAACAGGTCTTTTTTTTTTTTTGACAGATTGGTCATTTATTTTAATTTTAAAAAATCAGAATTCAACATTAAAGTGGAATTTGTTTAATCACAGGGAACTCTCTACCATAATTATCTCCTCCTACATGTCTCTGTGTGAGTGCAGCTACAGCGTGCGCTCTCAGGACATCATTACCTGCAGTGTTCCCTCAGTGAGGACTGAACTAGACAAAAGGACCTTCTCCTACTCCGCTCCTGTTTCCTGGAATATCTTGTAAAAAGATCTGAAGCTCTCGACCTTTGACCTCTCTAAGTGGCTTTAAGAATCTGTTGGACTCCTGGCAAGGACTAATGCAGACATGTTCCTGGTTTTAGTTTTTTAGTTTTCTACATTCACTTTATAATCTAGCTGTTTTTTTGTTACTTTTTTGACGTCTTATTTGTAAAAAAAAAAAAATCTGTATGCTTTTTTTATAATTCTCTATTGTTGTTGCTGTTGTCCATTGTTGTCATCTTTCTTTGTTGAAATCAGGTCTCTCTTGTAAATGAGTCCTCGAGGCTCAATGGGATTAACCTGTAGAAATAAAGGTTGAATGAAAAAAAAAATTAATAAATATTTACCAAATGAGAAGACCAAATTTGTATTTTCAAGGATTCAAGGTTCTTTATTTGTCACTCCACCACATGTGGTACATGTAGTGGAACGAAACTGTACACATGGTCCCAGTTACATCCAACAAAAGTATTAAAATATATAAAAAAACAGTAATAAGATCAAAGATATGAACTAAGAAAAATGTTAATAAAAACACACTAAGCACTAGTAGTGAAAAAAACAATACGCCGAACATCAGCACAAACATGAGTCTGTGTGAGCAGATGAGCACGCATGAACACATCAACATGAAACAGATCAGCAGCAACATGAAACAGATCAGCAGCAACATGAAACAGATCAGCAGCAACATGATGTGATTATTCTGGTTAGAGATTCATGAGTCTAACAGCTTCAGGGTAGAAGCTGTTCCTCAGTCTAGTGGTTTTACACTTAATGCTCCAGGGGAATGGGGCAAAAAGTTTGTGTGCTGGGTGAGTGGGGTCCTTCATGATGCAGGTGGCCCTCTTCCTGGAGGTGTAGATGTCTGTGATGGTGGGGAGGCTGAATCCAACAGATTTCTGTGCAGCCTTCACCACTTTAATAAAACTTTAAAAGTTTTATTACATAAACAATCTAAATCAAAACTATGATCACCAGCAAAAATATTAAAAATTGACAACACTAATTAACACAGTAAGAATTTGGAGAATATTTGAGAAATTATTAAGTAATAACTTAGGATTAATAGTTTAACAATAATAGATAATTGAATGATATATGGTAAAGCAATGATTCTTGTTTATCTAAAACCAAAAGAACACTGTTGCACAGATTTTATTTTATTTAGGTTTAATCTACATAGACATTTAGATAAATGCAACTACTTTTGAAAAAATGGTGCACTTTGGAATTCAAATCAGGAGAGGGTTAATAATTGATTATCAGGCTATTTTAATAACTTATTGAGGGTATAGTGAAAGCAAATAGCCATTGTGTAGATAGAGGGCCACATAAACATGAAGATTATACTCACCTTCAAAGGGGTTGGCCCCCTGGCCAGCTGAGTTAATAAATATATTGAAATACTGAAGTCCATAAACCACCCAATAACTTGCACTGCCTCTGCAAGGAGATGCACAGGGAGAAAACCTACTAAAAATGCTGAAATGGCTCACCTTGGGGGGGGGGGGGGGGGTTTCTCCCCCTTGTCTGTGTCACTTTGTTGTTCTATCTACCTTTATGCAGCAGTGAAAATATAACTATTTTAAAATATAATTTCTCTTTTACCAAAGTGTACTTGAAAAGATAGGAATCAAAGTAGTGCAGTTGACTTTCTTAATTTCGGAAGCCTAACCCTGACTTCTATCCTAAACCTAAATCATAAGCAATACACAACTAACCCCAACTCTAACCTAAACTCAATTCATATCTAATCATAATCCCTAAAAATGATGTTTCACTTTACTAGGACTGGGCTTTGAACCCCATAAGAACTACAGGTTCTGATCAAGGTATGGGATTAAAACAGAAAAGGGTTTTCAAAAAGCCGCCACACAAATACATGCAGCATTGTTAACAAAAATACAGTAAATACAACCCAAAATTTCACTCTTGTGACTGATGACTCCTTGGTACATGTTGTGATTACTGTACTTGCCTGATGAATGTCAGCTACACAAAAACGAACAACAAACCTTTGTTAATAGAACTCAACATTTCACTCCCAGCCTGACTTTTCTCCATCGCACAGCGCCTGTCCCTCCTCATCTCTGGACATCCTGCCCTGAGAACGGAACCACAATCCTAGCAGTTATTCTCTGAGCCTCAAACAAATATACCAAGTAATAAACTTTTTATTACACTGGAACAAATCGATTACTTGGAAAACCTCTACTCACTTCTTGCATCTTTTACAGATCCTACTGTCCCAGATCCATCCCCTCCTGAGTAAATAAACCCACTTACCTTTTTACCTTTGCCTGGTCCTTTTGAGTTGTTAGTAGCTACTCTGTGTTCTGTTCCGTCAGATGAGACAGCTTTAGAAATATTACTAGAACCTGATTTATGACTGGCCTGCTTATGTCCTGTTGAGCTCTCTAACGTTGGCACAGTTAGTAGAGCTGCTTCCTCTCAGCAAGCGGATTGCCACGGTTCAATTCCCGGTCCAGGAGCCTTTCTGGGTGGAGTTTGCATGTTCTCTCCGTGCTACATGGGTTTTCTCCGGGTACTCCAGTTTCCTCCCACAGACCAAAAACATGCATGTTAGACTGACTGATAACTCTGAATTGTCCCTAGGTGTGAGTGAGAGAGAGAATGGTTGTTTGTCTCAATGTGTCCATGTGATGGACTGGAGACCTGTCCAGGGTGTCCCCCGCCTCTCGCACAGTGATAGCTGGACATGGGCACTGGCGACCCTCGCTACCCAAAAATGAAGAAGCGAGTAAAGATAATGGATGGATGAATGGCTTCATCCAAACCATCCACATGTCTGCTAGATTCCATCACAAACAGACTATTTTAAGAGGCATTTCCCCTAATTAATATCTCCATTTTCTGCTTAACTTGTCTCCAATGGAATGGTTACGTACCACAGCGCTTTAAGGTTGCTGTGATTAAACCTTTGCTTAGGAAACCTGATCATGACTCAGGAATTATGGCCAATTACAGACCTATATCTAATTTAACTTTCATCTAAAAATTCAAAAGAAAATAGTTGCAGGTCAGTTGTGTGAACATCTACAAAGAAATAATCTGTTTGAAGAGTTTCAGTCAGGGTTTAGAGCTCATTATAGCACAGAAACAGCACTAGTAAAAGTCACTAATGATGTTCTCATGGCCTCAGACAATGGACTTGTGTCTATACTGATCCTGTTAGACCTCAGTGCTGCATCTGATACAGTTGATCACAATATTTTACTACAGAGGCTTGAATATGATATTAGGATTACAGGAACGGCTCAAAAGTGGGTAAAATCATATCTATCTGATAGATTCCAGTTTGTTAAGATAAGATAGAACTTCATTGATCTCGCAGGAAATTGTTGTGCCAGACTTTCAGTACAAAGGAACACACCCAAAGAATCACACAAGATATAAAAATAACAAAGAATATAAACAAACCAGTAATTAAGTTCTAAACAGGTCAGGTGCAGACGTGTGAAATGTCTAAAGTGTGAAATGTTTTAATGTGAAAACATTAGTGTTTATTGTGGTGCAGGATTAATTATATTGTCCTATGTGCAGTAAAGGGGGAGGAGTTGAAAAGTTTGATAGCCACCGGGAGGAAGGACTTCCTGTGGTGTTGCGGTAAGAGTCCAGTGTGTCATGCAGGGGGTGTGACGTGTTGTTCTGGATCTGGAGCAGGTTCCTCGGCGTCCTCTGCTCAGACACCTCTGTCAGAGACTGCAGGCCCACTCCCAGAACTGAACCAGATCTCTTCATGAATTTATCAAGTCTGTTGGCATCATTTTCACCCTGCTGCTCCAACACACCACAGCATAGAAGATGCTGGAGACCACCGAGTGGTAAAACATCTGCAGCATGGTCCTGCAGATGTTAAAGGACCTGAGTCTCCTCAGAAGAAAAAGGCGTCTCTGCCCTTTCTTGTAGAGGGTGTTGGTGTTAGCGGTCTAGTCCAGTTTATTGTTTAGGTGGACCCCCAGGTACTTGTAGCAGTCCACAGTTGCCCCTTTTCCACTGTCATGGTGCGGGTCAGATATTTCCGGCTCGACCCGTGTTTGAGGTCTTTTCCATAGTACTTGGGACCGGCTCACCTCCCAGAATTCTGGCCCGGCTTCTCAAGGGATCCAAGCGACCCGAGCCGTAACATCAGAAACACTGTCGGTCACTGATTGGTCGGGGGCAGAAGTCTGTGGAGTCTTTCCATACAACCCGATCCGCCATTTTTCTCTAATGCCGCAATTAGCGATAACTCGAGGAGCGTATGTTGTACGTATTTTGAAGATATAAAAAAAAAAACAATAATGTCAAAGCTGTGATCAAATGCAGAAGTGGAGTCGCTGTTGTGTTTGGTGTCTGACCAAAAAAGTCAAAGCGAGCTAGATGGAGCGACTGGAGGGTGGTTTTGACACGGCCACTGCTCTACTTGAATTAGTTATAGAAGAAGGTGAGTGTTTTCTAACTTTAAACATATTTTAAGTTACTCATCCCATCGGTTCTGAACATATTTTTAACTAACAAAAGAGGCTGACGCCATAATAGGACAACATTGGTGCTACGATGCTAAGCTAATTTTCATAAACGCTAACTGTCCTCCGGTCCCGTTTCTCGCTGTATTTTATCCAGAACGTATTTCAGCACGTGACGGTTCGTCTCTACCCTATCGTCTATCTTGGTACCCTTCATGTTGATATGGTTGGGGGGGGGGCTGATCTTCCTGTAGTCCACCTGCAGCTCCAACTTTCCAACGTTGAGTTACAGGTGGTTCTGTCCACCACACCTCTGTATTCTGCTTCCTGGTCACCAGTGATGCAGCCCACAATGGCAGATCATCCAGAACTTCTGCAGATGGCAAGATTGTGAGTTGTACCTGAAGTCCAAGGTGTAGAGGGTGAACAGAAACGGTGAGAGGACTATGCCCTGAGGAGCCCCTGTGCTGCTCAGTAGGTGGTGTTCTGCAGCCTCACATACTGTGGTCGACCTGTAAGGTAGTCTCTGATCCAGGTGACCAGCGAGTCCTTCACCTGCATATCCCGGAGCTTACTGCAGAGTAGAGCAGGTCTTATGGTGTTAAAAGCACTGGAAAAGTCAAAGAACATGACACTTGCAGTGCTGCCTGCCTGTCCAGGTGCGTGTAGGCTCTGTGCAACAGGTAGATGATGGCATCATTCAATTCTGTAGGGTTTTTTTCATCCTCTTTCCACCAGGTTCCTGAAGGCAGGGGCGGTGCTGATGAGCAGCTGCAGCTGAGACCATTTTCCCTAATTGGTGCCAGGACTACTTAAGGCTCCAGTTGAGCTCCAGTCATTGCTGGAGCATTGTTCTACTTGCTGGTACATATGCCTCCAGCCCTGTATAGTGTTCAAAGAACGAGAAGACTTACCTTGTTTTTGTTTACATGTTTTCAGAGCCTTGATGTCCTGGATCCCGTCTTGTAATCTGAAGTATTGGAGAAACCCCTGGAGGATAAAACTAACCTGTGACTCCTGGTGCTCAGCTGCTTTCAAACACCTTCCACCACTTGCCTCTGTAGACTGCCTGATCGTCGTCCTTGGAGGAGAAAACCCTCAGCCTTGCTCAACCAGCCATCCTTACTCCTTTCACTGTAAGCATCTCAAGACCTTGGTCACTCACCTGTTTGATAAGATTTCTCATCGTGAAGTAATCCTCCTCCTCAGTCTCCACAGCCCCAGACCCTGTTTGTAAATAGTTATTTCATCCACTGTAAATAAACATTTTTCAACTACATTCGAGTTTGGTTCTGTTTTCATCTCTGTCTGTTTATCTGGGTACCTTCACATTACAACAAATTCAAGGATTCAAGTATTTTGTCATACCAGCTCACATTTGCATGTTAACGGTACAAAATTTGGACTCAGGTCTCGGATCAAGAAGCCTAAGAATTATCAAATAAATAAATACAAAAGAGTATAAATACATGTACGCACACACGTGTGAATGTAAATAAATAAAGTTTAAAAAAAGTAAGATGAGGCTGAATTAAGCGCAGCTCGAGTTCAGCACTGACAGCTGCTCTGAATGCCCTCAGCCGCCTGCTTGAGGGGAGGGGTGTCATGTTTCTGCCTCTTCCTGACTTAGTTTTCTGTTTCCATGTGCAGATTTGCTTATCACCCATCTTCAGTTCAGTCCTGCTCCTTCCAAGCTAAGCCACACCTCCCTTGTTTGTTACAGCAATCAGCACTCATCAGCTTCACCTGCTCACCTGCCTTTATAAGCTTCATGCTCACACTCCACCAGTGCCAGATAATCAAACTCTTTTAGATAGATGTCCAGCGATCTCTTCACAGCCTTGTTCTCTTGTCTAGACCCCACGCCGGTTCCTTGGCTTCTTTGCCTTGCCTGACCCTTATTTTGGATTCTGCTTTCTGACCACGGTACCGACTCTGCTTCCCATTTCCTCGACTACACCCCCTAGATCAAGATTTGGCTTTGGACTCTACTCTCTGACCCAACTGTGCATGACCTCTGCTTTCCCTACTGGACCTCATCCTTGGACTCTCCCTAGAATCACATTCTACATCAACCTGCTTCTCTGCTGCTGCTCACTCAGTGAGTTAAATCATCATCTCCTACTCGCCAAAGGAGTTCCTCTCTCTACAGACTGTGAAGGTTAGTGACAAACTTAAAAACCTTCTGAACCTTCACAGTAAAACCCAGATCAATGACTCCTCTGTCTCTACAGATCAGACCCACCTTTGGACCCGGACCTCCACCAGAATCTGTTTATCAATAAACACTTTAAACCATTCTTGTTGTTCGGTGTTGTGTGCTAATCCAAAACCCAGATTGTGTCAAGGGGGGGGCTGCCCCCTTGTCGCAGCCTCCCTCTGCCGTGCCACAAGGTGATGCAGGTGCAGACACTCTCCACCACACAGTGATAGTTCCTCAGGACAGAGCCCTCCCAGCTCCCAAGTCCAGCTCTCCACAGCTCCTTCTTTCACAAACAAAAAGAGTCCTCCCCCATGTTTATCCCAACCGATGGTCACGATCCTCTCAGAATAACTGAAGACCATTGATTTGGAAGGCTGAGTCCAGCATGTTGTTAAGTCATGTTTCCATTAGGCAAAGAACAGCACAGTTCTTTATCTCTGTAGAAACACTCATCCTCAGATGTAACATGTCCACTTTGTTATCCAGTGAGCGGACATTAGCCAGAAAGAAAGTAGTAATCAGTGGTTTTTCTAGCCTGGGCCAATGTGCCCCCCCAGGTGACCCCCGCTTCCCCACTCCACCTGACCGTTGCTCCTCATCCTCACTACGCCATACTGCTGTGCCATTCCGCCATCCTCGGGAGCCGTTGTCTGTCTGCCGATTGCAGATTTCAGAACTCAACCGAACTGCCTCTGATGGCCATCACCTCGGTTGAGCTATACCTGAGCCGCGAATCCTGCTTTGAACCAGTGCCTAAAACAGCCTCATAGGAATTAAAATAAGGGTTAAGCACGGGAGCATGAAAAGTTGCTGCACTTTCTGTGCGCCACCATAGCAACCAGACACTGGAGTCATCAACTCCAATGTGTGGCTGGTATGCAAACTGTAGGGGGTCCAGGTATGGTTCTACCACTGATCAGACGTGCTTCAGGACCAGCTTCTCCAGTGACCCCACGGCATTCATATCAGAGTCAGAGTCAGAGATTCTTTATTGTCATTCGCACCTCATGTGGTACATGTGGTGGAGCGAAATTATGTACACAGGGTCCCAGTTACATCTAACAATAAAATGTATAAAAAAAACAGTGATAACATCTAAGATATGAACTAAGAAAAACATCAACTAAATATACACTAAGCACTCATAACATAAAACATTGAACATCAGCACAAACATGAACATGAGTCTGTGTGAGCGGATGTGCACGCATGAACACATCAACATTGAAACAGATCAGCAGCAACATGATGTGATTTTCACATTGATTATTCTGTTTAGAGATTCATGAGTCTAACAGCCTCAGGATAGAAGCTGTTCCTCAGTCTAGTGGTTCTACACTTAATGCTTCTCAACCTCCTTCCTGAGGGGAGTGGGGCAAAAAGTGTGTGTGCTGGGTGAGTGGGGTCCTTCATGATGCAGGTGGCCCTCTTCCTGCATCTGGATGTGTAGATGTCTGTGATGGTGGGGAGGCTGACTCCGATATATATATATATATATATATATATATATATATATATATATATATA
>NC_056508.1:3047970-3049588 GCF_014905685.2 Nematolebias whitei | reverse complement strand
ATATATATATATATATATATATATATATATATATATATATATATATACATATATATGGTAAATAATTAATATTCTTTATACACTAAAGTTATACATGGAGTTCCTCAGGGTTCAGTGCTTTGACCAATACTTTTTACTTTATTATGCTTCCATTGGGTAAAGTTATTAAAAAGCATGGGGTAAATGTTCATTATGCCGACGATACGAAGTTATATACTTTCAAGAGGATTAATCCTCACAAAGCAACTGGCCCAGAAAACATCCCCAGGAAGGTGCTGAAAGACTGTGACAATGAGTTCTGCAAGGTGCTGGCCAACATCTTTAACCCCTCACTCACTCTGGCAACAGTTCCCACCTGCCTGAAGACCGCTACCATAATCCCAGTCCCAAAGAGCACTACAGTGACTGGTCTGAATGTTTATCAGCCAGTAGCCCTCACCCCGATAGTTGCTAAATTCTTCGAAAAACTGGTCATGACCCACATCAAAACAACCATCAACATCAACAAGGATCCTCACCAGTATGCATACCGTGAGGATCGATCAACAGAAGATGCCATCTCCTCAGTGGTCCACACTGCTCTCACCCACCTGGAGCAGAAAGACTCATACGTCCGTATGCTCTTTGTGGACTTCACGTCTACCTTCAATACCATGATTCCCCAAACCCTGATGGGGCAAACTACTCACACTAGGACTAAGCCCATCCATTTGCAACTGGGTCCTAGACTTCTTAACAAATAGAACACAGTCTGGATCCACAACTTCTCCTCCTCCACCATAACCCTCAGCACTGGCTCTCCTCAGGGATGTGTGTTGAGCCCCCTCCTGTTTACTCTGCTCACGTATGATTGTGCACCTACCCATCCAGGCTGTCACAATGTAAAATTTACAGATGATACAGCAGTGGTGGGATGCATCACAAACAATGATGAGTCCAGCTACAGGAAGGAGGTGGAACACCTGGAGAGCTGGTGCAGGAAGAACAACCTTCACATCAATGTGAAGAAGACAAATGAGATTGTTGTAGACTTCAGACAGAACAAACACATCTACCCCCCCACCCCAAACATAAGAGGATCTGCAAGTACTTGGGTGTACACATGAACAACAACCTCAGCTGGAGCAACAACACCACCAGCCTGATTAAGAAAGCTCATCAGAGACTCTACTTCCTCAGACGGCTGAGACGAGCTGGTCTGGAAGCTCAGTCCTCACCTCCTTCTACAGGTGTGCAGTGGAGAGCATCCTGTGCTCCAGCATCAACGTGTGGCATGGAGGCTGCACAGCTGCAGAAAGAAAAGCTTTGCAGAGAGTGGTGAAGGCTGCACAGAAGATGTTGGAGTCAGTCTCCCCACCATCACAGACATCTACACCTCCAGATGCAGGAAGAGGGCCACCTGCATCATGAAGGATCACACTCACCCAGCACACACAGTTTGTGCCCCGCTCCCCTCAGGAAGGAGGTTGAGGAGCATTAGGTGTAGAACCACTAAACTGAGGAACAGCTTCTACCCCGAGGCTGTTAGACTCATGAATCTCTGACCAGAACAATCACAGTGAAAAATCACATCATGTTGCTGCTGATCTGTTTCATGTTGCTGCTGATCTGTTTCATG
>NC_056508.1:3043328-3047960 GCF_014905685.2 Nematolebias whitei | reverse complement strand
TGCTGCTGATCTGTTTCATGTTGCTGCTGATCTGTTTCATGTTGCTGTGTTCATTCATACTCATCTGCTCACACAGACTCATGTTCGTGCTGCTGTTCGGTGTAATGTTTTTGTACTACTAGTGCTTAGTGTATTTTTAGTTTACATTTTTCTTAGTTCATATCTTTGATCTTATAACTGTTTTTCTTTTAAATTCAATTCAGCTTATTTCTATAGCGCCAAATCACAACAAAGTTGTCTCAGGGACTTTACAGGAACATTCACATAAAAGCCAATTAGTAAAGTTCTCTATCTAAGGAATCCAGCAGACAAGTTGAATCTTGGCTTCGTTGCAGTCTCCCATCCTGAGCAAGCACTGTGGCAGCAGTGGAAAGAAAAACTCCCTTTAACATTTTAATACTTTTGTTGGATGTAACTGGGACCATGTGTACACAATTTTGTTCCACCACATGTGGTGCGAATCACAAATAAAGAATCTTGAATAAATATCCTGATGCATGCTCAATAATCCAGGTAGAAAAATCTAAAAAAAGTCTTGAATCTTGAATAAAGCTTTTCTTCTTTCTTTTTTCTGGTCAAAGCAGATGGTCTCTTGTCCTGAGCCTGGTTCTGCTGGAGGTTTCTTCCTGTTAAAGGGAGTTTTTCTTTCCACTGTCTCCACTGTGCTTGCTCAGGATGGGAGACTGCAACGAAGCCAAGATTCAACTTGTCTGCTGGCTTCATTTGGTAGATAATTTTTACTAACTGTTTTTATAATATATGTGAATGTTTCTATACAGTGCCCCGAGACGACATCTGTTGGGACTTGTTGCTATATAAATAAAATGTATTGAACTGAATTGTTTGTAAATAATAACTAGCCAAAATGACACTAATTAGCTTAATTTGCAACAGGTCAGTAAGAGGAACTGGATATAAAAAGGCATTTTAGAGAAGCTGGTTCTCTGGGAAGTAAAGCTGGGCAGGGGCTTACCAGTTCGCAAAAATCTGTCTAAAAAGTTGGAATACTTTTAGAGTAATGTTTTTATTGGAAAGTTGGATATAATTATCTCATAATCTACCAATCAGAAAATCTTAAAACGTGTAAAACATAAAAAGATCTGGAGAAATCCTAGAGCTCAAAAAACAAGGCTGAAAGTCAGTATTGGATATCTATTATTTTGGGGGACCTCAGGGTGCCATGGCATTAAAAACAGATCAAGTGAAATTATTTTTGGGAAAAACAGATTCCATTTGTACTAAAGAAGAAAGGAGTTGGCCATACTGTTATCAGCACACACTTTAAAATCCTGCTTCTCTGATGGTATGAAGGTGCATTGGTGCCTTTGGCATACTTATGGCATTGACAGTTCATATCTTGCAAGGCATCATCATTGTAGATAGTTACATAGTGGTTTTCAAACACGTGCTTCCATCCAGCAAAATATCCAACAAAGAAGATCCAGAGCTATTCAACAGCTAGATTCCTTCATCTGACAATACAGGGACAATGTTCTTCTCTGAAACCTTCAGCAAATGGTCAACTCAATCTCTAGACATTTAGGGCCTAAGGCCGTGCTTAGACCAGTGTGAACAACCTCTGGAAACGTTAGTGCTTTTTCAATGTTTTTTGGGGAGGAATAAACAAACAAAAAGCTGGTTTACATGGATCTGTAGTTTCCATGCCAGGCAAGGTTGCCAGATAAGAAATGATGAATTACTGTACCGTCACTTTTGAATGATTGTATTTTGAGCCACACTGTAATTTGTGCTGAGTGAGGGGTTTGTAAGATGAGGTGTGTTGTGTTTGGTGAACATGCACAATAAAGAATGAGTAAAAAACATGTTCATATTTATCTGGCAACTTTGATGCTGGGCTTAGCTGCATGGATCGTGCATGCAGTACATGTCACAGTTACATCCAAACTAGTGAATACAAGAACGTCCCTTCGGACCTAGGATGTTGTTACTTTGCTGATGAAAAAGAGTGTGTAGCACAAACAGGATTGTGCTCTTTGTCATTTATTGTAACCGTTGGTGTCGAAGAAGTTTTGACTGCAACTGCCTGTTGTGCGCATATGCTGTTTTACACCTGTCAAGTATTTCACACCTCTGTGTGTGTGTGTGTGTGTGTGTGTGTGTGTGTGTGTGTGTGTGTGTGTGTGTGTGTGTGTGTGTGATGGGGGGGTGTTTCTCCTAAAATTCTCCACTCTGAAACCTGGATTCAGAAACTGAAGGTTCTCTAGTTTCTGTCAGTGGCTGTCATCTTGTCAGTCAGACCTTATTGATTTCTATTTGTTTGAGGTCGGGGGCTGTTGTTGAGGACGTGAACGGCTGAACTGTGGCAGAAAAGCTCCGGTTTCACTCAAATGATGTGTTGTGTAAACAGGCCCGTGGAGACTTTTGTTAAAAAAAGAGGGTGTTCCATGACCCAGTTCCAACTTTCTGAAATGTGTTGATGCCACGAAATTCTAAATTATTAACATATTTTTAATGGTTCAAGTTATTTGTTTAAACATTGGATAATTGTGGTCCATTGTGAATGGAAATAAAGTACCAAAGTCCACCTTGAACATATGGTGAACTTTTTCCCCCAAGAATGTTTTAAAGTCATAAAGTCACATCCATTAAAGCTCAAAAAGGTTGATCTTTTGATCTAATTGTGATTAATTTAACTATATTGCAACTAAAGGTTAGACAGAGTATTTTCTGCCAAAATGCACTGAATGCTGAGTGTTGAATGACTTTGCTGAAAATTGTTGAAGAATGTGTTGTTAAAGATAAAACAGCCAAACAGAAGCTAAAATTAGCTAAACAACAATTAAAAGCTAGTATTAAAAACAGTAGCCAAATGCTAAAATTAACACAATAGTTAAAAACAAAATTAGCAAAGCAGTATCTAAAAGCCAAAGTAAGGAAAACCAGTACTTAAAGCTAAAACCTGCAAAACCTTAGCTGAATGCTAAAATAACAAACAGTAGCAAAAAACTAAAAGGAGCCTAAAAAGACAAAAGCAGAGCAAGTGCTCAGTGTTTGTGAAGGAACTGAAGCTGTTTGTAAATAAACATAAATCATTTTAAAAGTAGTGCAGAATTCAGAGGAGGGTGTCTAGTTTCTGTCAGTGGCTGTCATCGTGTCACATCTTCTTTTTTATCCAGTTAACACCCCCAGTCCAGTCCAGTCCAGTCCAGTCCTGAAGGTCCTTGTGTGGGGAAACACCATCCTGCTGCTGGTCGAGGACCATGGAGCAAAGGGCAGGGGCCCAACCAAATATTTTCACCTTGTTTATGTGTCATGTCTGAACATGTCTAAACAATAAACAACAAACTTGTACACAAAACACAAAAAAAGAGTGCATTCTTTCAAGAACTGTGAATCACTGGCCTGAATTATATGAAAGTATCAAAATGTTAAAAAGGAAGGGATACTTTTGTAGTGAACTCAGTTTAAAATGGCCGCCACAGCTTATTGACATCAGCCAAAACATAATTAAAATTTTAATATTTTGAGCCAAGATTTGGTGAATTGGTAGCAGCTACCGGTAGCTGAGAGTCATCCCTAATGTAAGCACTAACATGAAGGGTCACATCGTTACAAGGTTTCTGCTAAATGGCTGTAATGCTGTTCCTTCTCATCATAACACGGTCGTAGTTTAAAAGTGTGGCAGAAAAAGGCAGCGGTGATTTACAGTTCTTGAAAGAATTGATTATCAATTTTATTGATAATTTATGCCCAGAGTTAATACCAAAGTTGTTATGATGAGTAGAGCAAGAGTTGAGGATCTCTCAGCTACGGTCACTAAATGTTAGATTAAAATCTGTCACATTGAGTAATGGTCATTTTTGTGTTAACGTGCTGGCTGACTCCAGAAGTTCATGAGCTGTGGTCCAATAATGACTTCACTATAAGTGGCTCATCATGACATGTTTTGCTACATCAACAGCTACTGCCAAAGTTTGATGCAAATTATTTTACACCATTTGTTGTCGTGTATGTGTTTGTGATGTTCAGCTACTGCCACAACAAATTTTAGCATTGCAGTTGTACAACTGTCTGAGTTTCAGTGATTTTGTGTAGCTAAGGTCTATTAGCTGTGGCTGCCTGTTGGAACCAGGTTCAAAAGTCAGAGTTGTATGGCTACATCCGTTTTTACTTTCTGAAAGTTTAATTTAAAAACATCCTTTTGGCGCTGGTGAGCTAAAACAGTATCGTCCGCCTTCGCCTTTCAGAGGTGGGCCATAATAAAAAACTAGAGCAGACCTTTTCCAAAGCATTAGTAATAATTTTATTTTGAACTTGTTGTATGTTAGTGTTGTCATTTTGCAGCAGTGACTGTTTGTCAGAGTCACAGATTCTTTGTTGTTATTCACAACTCATGTGGTTCATGTGGTGGAGCGAAATTATGTCCACAGGGTCCAGTTACATCCAACAATAACATGTAAAATAAAAACAGTAATAACATCTAAGATATGAACTAAGAACAACATCAACTAAATATACACTCAGCACTCATAGTATAAATGCTCAATGGGATTTACCTGTCTAAACAAAGGTTGAATGACAAAACGAACATGAGTCTGTGTGAGCAGATGAGCACGCATGAACACAGCAACATGAAACAGATCAGCAGCAACATGAAACAGATCAGCAGCA
>NC_056508.1:3042774-3043318 GCF_014905685.2 Nematolebias whitei | reverse complement strand
CAGCAGCAACATGAAACAGATCAGCAGCAACATGAAACAGATCAGCAATGTAATACTCAGAGGACGTTGTGTAACTTTGGACCAGGGCGGTGATGAAGCGACGGTAAGAACAGGAAGCTGTAATCCAATTAAATGTTAAAGTGTTTGCCATCCGCTACGTGCAGCTCAAGCTGCGCTCCGCCCTCAACACGCACGTGCTTCCAGTCAGCTCGCCCCCTAAGGCTGCTTGTGCGCATGCGCGACCGTTTCAACGCCACCGTCAACATCGTCCAGGAGCTACTACTAGCTGCGCTGTGGCACGCGAAGCTTCATTCAGCAGGCTCGTGTTCTCCGGGAGGACTTGAGGTGACCCCAGTCCCGCTGAGACAACCACACCCGCGGTGAGTAAACATGGACGGGCCGTCAGTGAAGTTGCTGCAGGAATAAACTACCCTGTTCATTCACTTCTCGGCTTCACTTGAAGCACCGCGGTAAAGAGCCGTTCTGGCCCGCGGCGGCGGCTCGGAGGAGCCTGTGGTCCGGCTCGGAGGAGCCTGTGCCCCGG
>NC_056508.1:3036395-3042764 GCF_014905685.2 Nematolebias whitei | reverse complement strand
CGGAGGAGCCTGTGCCCCGGCTCGGAGGAGCCTGTGCCCCGGCTCGGTGACGTGAACGTGGCTCGGTTCGGTGGCGCTATTTTTACACCCGCAGCACGTGAAGCTGCCGGTTCGGTTCGTCAGCCATGGACGACCATGAATGTGAAGCGTAAGGACGCGTGCGCAGCTGCACGTGTGATCAGAGCGGTTTGTGCTGAAATCTAAAGAACTGTAAAGTTTTAAATAAAGACGCGTCGCGTGAAGTTCTCACAACAGAAACTTTTTTAAAGATGGCCTCGAAACTTTCAGCAAACCTCAGATTAAATAATTTCCGTGATCAGAGTCGAATATTAACATTACTGATTAATGGTCATCTCTTTATATTTAAATAAAATGACTAAACTTTTATTAACCCCAAATACTGAGTTCACAGAAACAATTAATCAGAAATTAATTTACATTTCTGAGCCTACGAGTTCTTCTAAGGGTTGTTGAATGTTTAATTTGAACAGTGTTATATTTTGTTAAATTAAATGTCAGTTAACCAAAACAGAGCAGAAGTGATTTGTCCAGATTATAAAACCCAACATTTCAGCTGATTCTTCCTCCAACACTTCACTCCACTGGTTTGTTCCACTTCAGAGTAAACTGTTGGAGGAAGAATCAGTTTAGTTGTTTCCTTGACTGATGAAGTCTTCTGGATGGAAGGTGAAATGTTTCAGCATAAAAAGAGTCTGTCCAGATGACCTGACTGAAAATTGTTGGATTGTGTACCTGGATTATTGAGCATGGACTTTGTTAGTCGTGTAAAACATTTTTATAGTCGGCCTCCATTTGTTACTGCAGGTGATGTTGTTGCATCTCAACAATTTGTTGTGAAATAAAGCATGTTCAGACAAATAACTGATTATTTTCAGTGAAGGTAGTAGAAAACATGAACGGTCCGTTTGGTTGTTAAAAGTCTTCACCGTTCAGGAAATCAAGAAGCTTTAGTTAGTGTAAAAGTAAAAAATTACACAACTAGAGGATGACAAATGTATTTCTGGTTCCTCTTCCCGTACATGATCAATGTGGGTGTCCATTCCTTTCAACCAAATACCCAGGAAGTGATTTTTATTTTATTTTTTATGAGGACAACCTGTGCCAGGAAGGGAAATGACAAATTCAGTGGTTTGAACAAAGATTGCAGCCGAGTAAACACTGATACTAACGTAACTAAACTAATTCATTCGTACTTTATTCACACAGGGACATTTTTTCTCTAGTTAAAAATGGTGGAAACCTTTTTTTTAACCGTGGGCACATGCTGATGTATTCTCTGGACCCGTGCGCCAATGTCGTCCGGACCCGTGCGCCAATGTTCATCTGGACCCGTGCGCCAATGAAGCAGAAAGTGAAGCTGCCAAATGAAGTTATTCAGTTGTGGTTGTGGTGGTGGTGGTGGTGGTGGTGGTGGTGGTGTTGTCTTGCTGTGGTCTTTCAGTGCATTTGGTCACGTTCCACCTCCACAGTGTGCATTTATAAACTTTTCATTTTTATCTTTTACATTTGTTGACTATAGTTTCATTGCAAGCCTCTACAACTTGTTGACTTCCAACTAAGAAAAGTCCAACTAAATGTCCCTTCGCAGGCTTTGGGCCTCTTACCCTTTAAAGGCCCCCCAGCATACCTTTACAGCGGTCCAGGAATCTTGGGCAGTCAGCTGCTGAGCTTTCACACAGTTGTGTATTGAGCTGCAGGTCTGATTTCCACTTCAGTTCGGCAATGCTTTTAACAGTGGCCTAATGTGTTGTCTATGCTGCGCAGGGCTCACGCACAAGCTCTGGGAGGTTAGTCCTCAATGGAGAGATCACATGACGGCCACCTTGTGCCTGCACAGAGTCCATTGTCCTGACATGACCTGTTTATTATTAGGAGTGTGTAACCAAGAGATGTGGTCTAATAGTGGGCCAGAAAGTGACAATGACTCGTCGTTTTCCATGCGCTGCTCAGGCTTCCTTGTGTCCTTTGACCTTAGCAGTTCCTGGAGTGTTGACCTTTGTTAATGTTGACTAACGGTTTCTCTCCAAGTCTTAAACTTCATTTATATAGTCACTGATGGTGGTCCAAAATGTTCTGGGCTTTCCTATTAAGGGCTTGTCCTGTCGCTGCAACTTGACAGTAAGAAGGGGAATGTTCTGCAGGCTGTGCATTGTTGTGACTTGTTTTCTCTTTACGTCAGAAGAGATTTTATTTTCAGACATAATTCAACTGATGTCTTTTAAAGTTGTCAAATGAAGCAGGTTTTGGATGTTTACATTTGTACTGCCATGCTTGTTCGAGCTCATGTACATTACCTTACCACAAACATTAAAACACAATTGGCTCCTGATTTTGACCTCAGTTTTAAAGGGAGATTTTTTTTTAATACAAGATCAGAGATCAGGTAAAATGGGATGCTCCACTGTCTATGAATTCAAGTTCAAAGTCATGACTCAAACTGTTCACTCACGCTGTGAATAAAACAGTACCAAACATTTGTTTTCCTCCTGTTTGCATGTAATATTATAGTGAATATTGTTGGTCCTTTTTCTTATGTACTCTGCTGCAATATCTACAAGCACCATATAGTCATAAAACACGTAATCATCCACATTTCTATTGTGAAAACTTTCTTTAACCTGTAGCTTTTGGGTCTAAAATGTCAGGTAGCCATTTTTTCTCTGCAGTCTGAAGGAAGTGTTTGTAACGACTGAATGAATGACCTCATTGAGTTGTCCTGCTATTTTGGCACATGCACATACTGTAGACTTCACTTTACAGATGTAGGATCCTCAGGGGGAAATAGCAAATCAGTTTGTTTTCCACTGGGCAAGTCTGCTTTAAATTAATGGTGCCCCCCTCCCATAGACAATCTCATTCTTTCTTGTGGTCTGTTTTACCACTGAATTCTGGTTTTACCTGACATACATGAGCGCCTACCCAGCCCTGTCAGTTTTACACAAGGTGGTAAGTAGTTGTAGATCTTTTTATCTCCTGACCCACAAGACGACAGCAGAATTGTGAACCAAACTTTAGCTGTTTTTAAAATGGATAAAGATTATGGTAGTCCCTCCTTCGCTACTTCGTGGTTCATTTTTCACGGACTCGCTGTATTGCGGTTTTCCGAAATAAGATTGGACATGACACACAATGGCTGAATGATGGATGAGCCGCACAATCGGCATGGATTTTTAAAATCTAAAATAAATTATTTTAAATGATTAAGCACCTAAGGCAGCATGGTGGCACAATTGGTAGATATGCTGCATCTCAGCGAGCAGGTCCCCGGTTCAAATCCCGATCCGGGGGCCTTTCTGGGTGGAGTTTGCATGTTCTCTCCGTGCATGGATGGGTTTTATCCGGGTACTCCAGTTTCCTCCCACAGACCAAAAACAGGCATGTTAGGCTGATTGGAAACTCTGGCAACAAGATTACCATGATGACGCTAGTGTGTGTGGCTTGCCGTCTCTCGCTGTTTGTGTTAATGCTGTTTTTAGGGGGGGTTTTTTTATCACCAATGCCAGTTCACTGTTTGTGTATGATCGCCAAACATTGTTGGATCTTCGTCTCTCTGCCAAGGATTTAATGAAAATCGACACTGATTGTGTTGTTCATACGACGTTTCAGCCGTTTTCCTGTCCTGGTCGGACACCTGCCACACCCATGCTCCACTCCCTCGGCGTAAACGAAGGCGCCATCCGGGGCAAACGCAGTGGCCGACTGTTAAAGTTTAAGGCTTTCTTCTCGTGGCCTCCCACAGGCGAATTGGAGAGGTACCTGGTCTCTTTCTGAGCCCGCGGTCACTGGACCTTGACAGCTGGCTGGTGTGTGTCGTCAGTTCGAATGATGTGATCCGCCCCCGCGGCCCCTGCTCTCCCCGTCCTTGATGGCGTGGTGTGGATTCCTGCCATCTACGAGCCCTGCGTCGGGCTCCACAGACAGCTGCAGCTTCAGATGCGCCGGCCCCTGCCAGATTCGGCCTTGTTAATGCAAGATCACTGTCAAATAAAACTTTCATCTTGAGGGATTTCTTCATGTCCCATGATCTGGATTTTCTCTGCGTGACAGAGACATGGCTGAGAACCGGCGAGCCCACCGCTCTTATTGAACGGTCACCACCGGATTGCTGCTATTTGAATTCCCTGCGGCTGACGGGTCAAAAAGGAGGAGGAATAGCAGTAGTTTTTAAAAACTTATAAATGCCGGCAGATCTGCCTACATTCCTCTATTACAAGTTTTGAACACTGCTCATTTGAAATCAGCCACTCTCATGTCATCTTGTGTGATGTCATCGATCGGTCATCCAAGCACAAAAAGATTTTATAAATGACTTTTCAGAATTTTTGGCTGAAATTCTGCCTAAATATGATCATGTTCTTATTCTTGATGATTTTAATATTCACATCTGCTGCCCAGAAGAGCAGATCTCTAGGAGCTTTTTAAACGTTATTGACTCTTTTAACTTTGTGCAGTCCATGTCTGGTCATACTCATGAACTTGGGCACACACTTGACTTAGTCTTGTCGCACGGTCTGGATGTTTCCAATTTGGACATATGTGATGTTGTTTTCTCGGATCACATGCCGATCCTATTTGATATTCCCACACACTGTCCAGTTAAACTACATGCTCTTCCTCAGTGCAGTCGCATGTTCAGCTCCTCCTCTCCAACCCTGTTCTCCTCCACTTTTCTTGGTCTCTGCGAGGATAACTCTAAAGACCCTTTGTTTAAATATGGATGAACTGGTTTCCAGCTTCCACTCGGTTTGTTTACAAACACTGGACCACTGGACACGATCGCTCCTTTGAAGAGCCGGCACACCAAACTTGCCCCCGAGCCCTGGCTGAGTGACGTCACGCCCGCTGCCTGGCGCGAGTGCAGGAGAGCAGAGCGCAGGTGGAAAAAGGACAAGTTACATGTTTCTTTTGATATTCTCTCAGAGAGCCTGTTACACTATCAGAAGACTGTAAAAGCCAAGAAGAACAAATCTCTCTCGGGTAGGAATGCGAGATATAAATGCTACACGGTACAAACGATAGAAATTTAGCCTACGATAGAGATCTGTCTTCTACCGGCTAACCGCAGTAATGCTGTGTCTGAAGTAAAATCAGAGTTGTCAGATTTAATAGTTACTTTTTTTTAGTTGAAAACTGTGCGCAAGTGGCGTTAGTCTTTTTTTTCTTTGAGAGCTAAGTAGTGAAGCTACAAGCTAACTACGCCCGGCTTGCCTTAGTGTTGCCGTATTCTGACGCATGCGCAAAATGCTGTGTTCCGTCAAAAGGTTTTTTTTTTTTTTCCCCTCGAAAGTTAAAGTAAGCGTTGGTCAGTTTTAGAGAAACCTGCTCTCTGATCTGTGAAAAGAACGCTGTGTTGTGTGATTTTACTGCGAGACCCTCTGGTCCAAGCCACAGACTCATTTTGTGTTAGCGCTCCATTAAAGTGGAAGGTGGCGCCCACTAGAGGTTTGGAAGGTGAAGTGTTTCAGTGTAAAATGCTGCTCTGTTGCTGTTCATTTATTAAGACTGGAAACTGTTGAGATTTAACAATTTTTTTTGTTTAAAACATATGGCTAAAACTACATTTTATATATTTTGCACTGTTTTGCACTACAAGAAAGAAGCCTAATACTTGATTTGTTTATTATTTAAAAACTCTCTGGACTTAGTAGTGGAATTTTTTTAATACAAAATATATGATAGCAAAAGGAAACCCTATACTTTGTAAAAAAAATTCTTAAGTTTTATACCCAAAACATATCTCGATATATATCATTATCGCCACCCTTCACAATACATATCGTGATATGAATTTTATGCCATATCGCACATTCCTACTCTAAGGCATAATTTCTTCTTACTGTAACAACCTCAGTGTTCTGTTGAAAACCATAGATATTGTTCTCCACGCTCCCAAGTCTGTTGGTTTTGACGCCTCCACTGAAGTCTATGAAAGTTTCCTCCACTTCTTCACTGATAAAATTGTCAACCAGAGCTTGTATTTCTCAGCCTTCCTATGATCCCTCTGTTCCTTTACACTAATCTATTTTTGATCAGTTTGAGCCTGTGTCCTTCTCTTTTCTAGAGGACACAGTTGGCTATACAGGTTCTTCTAAAAAAATTAGCATATTGTGATAAAGGTCATTATTTTCCATAATGTAATGATAAAAATGAAACTTTCATATTTCAGATTCATTGCACACCAACTGAAATATTTCAGGTCTTTAGTTGTTTTAATACTGATGATTATGGCATACAGCTCATGAAAACCCAAAATGCCTGTCCCAAAAAATTAGCATATCATGAAAAGGTTCTCTACACAAGATATTAACCTAACCATCTGAATCAACGACGTAACTCTAAACACCTGCA
>NC_056508.1:3023331-3035995 GCF_014905685.2 Nematolebias whitei | reverse complement strand
TTACATTATGGAAAATAATGACCTTTATCACAATATGCTAATTTTTTGAGAAGGACCTGTATGAGGCCCTCTGGTTCCTCTGCAGATTCCATCCCACCTTGTTTGTTTAAGGAGGTATTTGCTACTATTGAACCAAGTGTACTTCAGATTATTAATAGCAGTCTTTCCTCTGGTATGGTACCCGAGGCTTTTAAGCATGCATTTGTACATCCTCTACGTAAAAAAACCTGACTTGATCCCTCTCTCTGCTCCAATTTTAGGCCTATCTCTAATTTTCCATTTATTTCTAAAATATTATTAGAGAAGCTTATCTACATCCAGTTGTTACCATTTTTAGGGGACAGTGGTATCACTGAGCTGTTAAAGTCTGGGTTTAAAGCCCGCCACAGTACAGAGAGTGCACTTTTGAGAGTTTCAAATGATATCTTCTTGTCAACAGATTCCGGAAATTTAATATATATATATAGATAGATAGATAGATGGGCAGATCTATTCACTCTAATTCTATGCTTTGTGCTCTGAGTGACGTCACACACTAGCGTACTGACTGAGCAAATTAAAGTTGTGTAGTTTTGACATGTTTGACCATGCTTGTGAAGCTCTCGGTGTGTTTAAATGTTCTGTTATGGTGCAGAGTTTTCAATAAATTTGTAATTCAGTACATTCATGTCTGCGTTTAACAAAACAAATGTTTTAATTTAATTCAGCACTGGGTTTGTAAGCTCAAACATCCAGGTAGACTTCAAAAATGGCTAAATCATGTAATCTGGGCCCGTTTCAGAAATGGGTCCAGATGACATGATTTAGCCATTTTTAATTCATCACAGTTTTACTGTATCAGATCGGTATCTGCCGATACCAAGCCGCAGATATTGGTATCTGATCGGAAGTGGGGGGGGGGGGGGGGGGTGCATCCCCTAATTGCAATTTACTTAAAGAAAAAAAATTAAAAAACTCGACAAAACTTACTGAGCCAGCATCTGCAGCTAGAACCAACTAGATAGCATGCCTACATGCGAGGAGAGCGTTCCGGGTCCGCCCCGAAGGTTACGTCACATGGGAACTATGTATTCATAGAAAGAGGTTAGCCAATAAAGAAATATGATCGTGAGACCAATTAACACTAATTGGGTCAATTGACAACATGATTGGGTATAAAAAGAGCTTCTCAGAGTGTCAGTGTCTCTCAGAAGCCAAGATGGTAAGAGGATCACCAATTCCACCATTGTTGTGCAGAAAGATAGTGCAGCAATACCAGAATGGTGTTACCCAGCGTAATATAGCAAAGACTTTTAAGTTATCATCATCAACCTTGCATAACATCATCAAAAGATTCAGAGAATCTGGAACAATCGCCGTGCGTAAGGGTCAAGGCCGTAAAACTACTGGATGCTCGTGATCTCCGGGCCCTTAAACGTCACTGCACCTCAAACAGGAATGCCACTGTCAAGGAAATAACAGAATGGGCTCAGGAATACTTCCAGAACGCATCGTCGGTGAACACAATCCACCGTGCCATCCGCCGTTGCCAGCTGAAACTCTACAGTGCAAAGAGGAAGCCATTTCTAAGCAAGCTCCACAAGCTCAGACGTTTGCACTGGGCCAGGGGTCATTTAAAATGTGTGGCAAAATGGAAGACTGTTCTGTGGTCAGATGAGTAACGATTTGAAGTTCTTTATGGAACACTGGGACGCCATGTCATCCGGACCAGAGAGGACAAGGATAGCCCAAGTTGTTATCAATGCTCCATTCAGAAGCCTGCATCACTGATAGTGTGGGGTTGCATGAGCGCTTGTGGCATGGGCAGCTTGCATGTCTGGAAAGGCACCATTAATGCAGAGAACTATGTTCAGGTTCTAGAACATGTGCTCCTATCTAGACGTCATCTCTTTCAGGGAAAACCCTGCATTTTTCAACACGATAATGTCAGACCACATTCTGCAGCAATCACAACATCATGGCTACATAGGAGAAGGATCCGGGTACTAAAATGGCCAGCTTGCAGTCCAGATCTTTCACCTATAGAGAACATTTGGCACATCATAAAGAGAAGGGTGCGACAAAGCAGGCCCAAGACGATTGAACAGTTAGAGGCCTGTATTAGACATGAATGGGAGAGCATTCCTATTTCTAAACTTGAGAAACTGGTCTCCTCTGTCCCCAGACGTCTGAGTGTTGTAAGATGGGGGGATGCCACACAGTGGTAAAAATGGACTTGTCCCAACTTTTTGGGGATTTGTTGACACCATGAAATTTGGAAACAACAGGTTTTTCCCTTAAAATGATACATTCTCTCAGTTTAAAATTTTGATCTTTGATTTGTGTTCTATTCTGCATAAAATTAGATGTTGGCACTTCCACATCGTTGCATTCAGTTTTTATTCACAATTTGTTTAGTGTCCCAACTTTTTTGGAATCCGGTTTGTAGTTACCTCTCATCTAAATCTTGCTTCTACAACTCTCTCCCAGATCTTCATTGTGTGGCTCATCAACTTAATACCCCTGTAGTTGCTACAACTCTGTACATCACCCTTGTTCTTGCAAATGGGCATCAGCACACTTCTTCTCCATTTCTCAGGCATTTTCTCACTCTCGAATATGCCATTGAATATTTGAGTCAAAAATCTCTCTGCCATCTCTCACAGACATTTCCAAACCTCCACTGGTATGTCATCAGGTCCTACTGCCTTCCCCTTTCTTTCATTCTTTTCAGAGCTTTCCGGACTCCACCCTTACTAATCTTTCCCACTTCCTGGTCCACAGTTTCTATGACCTCTACTCTTCTTTCTCTTTCATTCTCTTCATTCATTAGCTCCTCAAAGTACTCCTTCCATCTTTCCGTCACACTCTCCTCCCTTGTTAGAACATTACCATTCCTATCTTTAATAAGCCTAACCTGCTGCACATCCTTTCCAACCTGATCCCTCTGTCTTGCCAATCGGTAAAAGTCCTTCTCGCCCTCTTTAGTGTCGATTCTCCCATACATGTCTTTGCACGCCATCTGCTTTGCCTTAGCTACTTCCCTCTTTGCTCTACGTCCCATCTCCTTATATTCCTGTCTCCTCTCTTCAGTCCTCTCACTGTCATATTTCTTCTTGGCTAATCTCTTTCTATGAACGGCGTTCTGCACTTCACTATTCCACCACCAGGTTTCCTTGTCTATTCTCTGTCCAGATGATACACCAAGTACCTTCCTACCTGTATCTCTAATTACTGTTGCTCTAGTAGCCCAGTCATTTGGAAGCTCTTTCTTACCATCCAGAGCCTTTAACAGCTCCCGTCTGAATTTCTTACAACATTCTTCCTTCTTCAGCTTCCACCATTTGGTCTTCTACTCTGATTTTTCTCTCTCTCTTTTCTTCACAACAACAGTCATTCTACACACAACCATCCAATGCTGTCTGGCCACACTCTCCCCTGCCACAACCTTACAGTCGCCAATCTCCCTCAGTTTTCCTTTTCTAAACAGAATGTAGTCGACCTGCGTACTCCTTCCTCCACTCTTGTAGGTCACTATGTTCCTCCCTCTTTTGGAAATGTGTATTGATTTATAGCCATTTCCATTCTCTTGGCAAAATCCACCACTATCTGTCCTTCCTGGTTTCTTTCCTTGACACCAAACCTATCCATTACTTCCTCATCCCCATCATTAAGTGTCCTTGAGTGTCATGAAAGGCGCTTTTTAAATAAAATGATTATTATTATTGTTATTATTATCCCCTCTGTTTCCTTCAGAAACATGTCCATTCAGGTCTGCTCCGATCACCACTCTTTCATCCCTGGGAATACTCTCTATCACTTCATCCAGATCTTTACAAAATGTATCTTTCTTCTCCTTATCACATCCAACCTGTAGAGCATAACCACTGACGATATTTAACATCAGACCTTCTACTTCTACCTTCAGGCACATCACCCTATCTGACACTCTTCACCTCTACTACATTTTTTGCCAACTCATCTTCAGGACCACCCCTACTCTATTCTTTCTATCCACACCATGGTAAAACAGTTTGAACCCTACTCCAATGCAATTTAGCCACAGTGCTGCTAACTCAGTCCTCACGTTGTAGCTGCTGCAAACTATGGACTGAATTTCCTGAATGTGAGGTGGGTCTTATTACTCTGGGTTCATGAGACATGCTGCTGTTCAGGAAATCCATTCCGTAGTTTGAAGCCAACATGCATCATGGATCGGAAATATCGGCAGGTGGATCGGAAAAATCCGATACGTAAATTATGCTGGTATCAGAGACCGATACCGATACTGGATCGGATCTGCCCGATCCCTAATTATAGTTTTGGCAAAAGTGTTTTACAGCAGATGCCCTTCCTGACACAACCTTCACCATTTACCTGGGCTTGGGACCAGCACAAGAGATGCACTGGCTTGTGCTCTCTAGTGGCTGGTTTCACAGATGACATCTTGGCTTTGTGAATTCTGATGAAGTACAAACAAAGTCAGCAAGAACTCCATTGTGTCTTTGTGGATTTAGAAAATGCATATGCCAGGGTGCCGAGGGAGGAGATGTGGTATTGCATGAGGAAATCTGGAGTGGCAGAGAAGTGTGTTAGATTGGTACAAGACATGTATGAGGACAGTGGTGAGATGTGCTGTAGGAGTGATGGATAGCTTCAAGATCTAGGTGGGTGTGCATCAAGTATCTGCTCTGAGCCCCTTCTGGTTTGCTCTGGACCAACTAGCAGATGAGGTCAGGCATGAATCTCCATGGACTATGTTTGCAGATGACATTGTCATCTGAGGTGAGAACAAGGAACAGGTGGATGAGGACTTGGGGAGATGGAGGTATGCACTTGAAAGAAAAGGATGAAAGTCAGTCATATTAAGACGGAGTACATGTGTGTGAATGAGAGGGATGCCGATGGAATAGTGAGGCTACAAGGAGCAGAGGTCACAAAGGTGTAGGACTTAAACTGCTACTGTCCAGAAAAATGGGGAGTGTGGTAAAGAGGTGAAGTAAAGTCTTGGCAGGATGGAATGGATGGAGAAAAGTTTCAGGAGTCATTTGTGACAAAAAGGTGTCAGCAAAGGTCAAAGGAAAAGTTTACAAAACAGTGGTGAAACTAGCCATGTTGTATGGTCTGGAGACAGTGGCATTGACAAAAAGACAGGAGAAAGAACTGGAAGTGGCAGAAATGAAGATGTTGAGGTTCTCCTTAGGAGTAATGAGGCTGGATAAGATTAGGAATGAGATGATCAGATTTACAGCACGGGTTGAACAACTGGGAGATAAAGTTAGAGAGGACACACTGAGATAGTTTTGATATGTCCAGAGGAGGGACAGTGGTTATATTGATAGAAGAATGTTAGAAATGCAGCTGCCAGGAAAAAGACAAAGAGGAGTTATATGGATGCAGTTGGAGAGGACATGAAGGTAGTTGGAGTGAGGACAGAGGATGCAGATGACGGAGTGAGATGGAGGAGGATGACTCGCTGTGGCGACCCCTGAAGAGGGAAAAGCTAGAAGAAGTAGAAGAAGACAGAGTAAAATTATTGAGAGAAAACTACAAAATGTCTGCGCCTGTTGGAAGTATTATTTTTTTGTTCACTTTTTACTGTACAGTACTGTATCCAGTACTGTCCCAATCACCTGAGTAATAGTAAAGTTGACAATCCTGTCCTGTACGTTTTTTTTTTAATGTTGATGTGCGTTAACAAACCATGATATATCGATTCTGCGAAAGTCCAACCGTGAAGGAGCTAGGAACTACTGTACAGCACTGAGACACAGTAAAAGAAGAAAAATGTCTACAATTTTTGTTTAAACATTGTATATAGAAAAACTGTAGAAAGAAATGTTTGCAAAATTTTAGATAGTTTTAGATTTGTGATCGTCGCACGAAGTTCAACATTTTGTGTTAGAATCTATAAATTAAACTTTAGTTAAATAAACTTTTACTCCCAATCCCTATTCTCATTCTAATCTCATGATTCCTTGTTTTCTTGTTTTGTTTTCTAAACTGTGGAAGGAGTTGTGACAAATACCGTGACAACATCGAATCAGTGCTCCAATGCTGCATTGGCCACCTTTTTTATAAGCTGATGTAAGATTGTGAAATATCATTAGAACTACATGCAAGAATGTTTAGACTTTTTTTAATTCAAGAATTTTATCAACAAGTGGTGGTGGTTCTTGTAGTTACTGCTAGAAAGTCAGTCCAGCCCTGGACACCTCTATGAAGTTTTTGCAGTCTTATCCTCAGTGGCTTGTACTTAAGCTCAAGAAGAAGCAGTGGCCGTGCTGCCTCTCGGGACCCTGGCCTGACTGCTGAGTATGCAGTTTTTTTATTTTTCCTTTCAAATTGTAGCCAGACTGGTTGGGGATTTGAGCTGACTGTTGGGCTGGAGTGTTTGGTTTAGTGTTCATGCATGAGTGTGTGTGTTAGTGAGGTCACTGAAGGTGGATGTGACTAATCACTGTGTGAGCAAACCAAGAGGATTGGTAAGTCTTTGCCCAGTTTACTCTGTAGCCTGTGGATGATGCATAATTAAGTTCAAAATACCAAACCACTTTATTTATGGAGCACTTAAAACAGCCACAAGGCCAACCAAAGTGCTGTACAGACAACAAACGAGCAAAGCACACAGCAAATAATAAAATGAAGTAAAATAAAAATATAGATATGAATGGAAGAGTATTTACTAAAACCAAGTGACCATCTTGAATTGGAATAAATCCAAAAGGCAATCAGTTGTAGATGTAAAACTACATACTTTCTGGTAAAATCTGTCTAGTGACTCTTAACTATTTTGCTAACAAACATGCACATAGGCGAAAAACAAAATTTTGTGTTGGGTGAAAATATTGCTGAGGCTTGTTCTTGTCCAATGGGCTCAGTAACGGTTGTTGATGATTGCTATGTTTCGTTATGTTTAAGGACCAGTTGGAACAGACTCCTCAAGCTCATTAATAAAATGACATTTTGAAGAATGAGTCCCAAGTTTTAGGTACACATCAATGTTTCAAGATTTGTTTTTAATAAAAAATTCAGCTGTCCACCAATAATTGCATTTAAAATAAAACTATCTTTAAGTAGTAACTATTAATTTTAATCTGTTTATTAACTTTAACTATGTTTTATAATTAATAAACACTATAAAAAAATCTCAAGACTTGTTTCTGTCAGACAGATTTTAAGTCATAAAATAAATTTGCGTAATGATTAATTGCCAGGTGTCTGGTGCTTGGCTTTGAGTAGCTGAGGCCCACAGAGCAGTGGACTAGCCCTGCCATAGGGTCAAATTATTTTTGTTTGTAAAACTGGACAGAGGTGGTTTGAATGTGACTTTTCCATTTTGGACGTTATGGCACATGGCCGTCTCATAGATCTTGTTTCAGTATGTGTAGTAATTTAACACAAGTGCCAAGCACATAAGATGACATGTGCCCTGGGTTAGCATTCTGCAAAGTGCAGCCCATCGGGGACAAGTTCAGGGTCTGTCTGTACTTACTGTCTTCAGACCTGATTTAGAGCTTTTAACACACATGGGGATGTGTGGCATCAGTTGTGCACAAACAAATATTTTAGATTTGGCATGAAAATGTAATCGATAATCAACAGCCTGGATTCTAAAATGGCTTCACAACAATGACTTTAACAGAAATAAAACCCACACTCGATTAAATTGATACTGAGTTAAAACCTGAATTTTAAATGCTTAAAATTCCTCACAGAATTTTGCACCAATTTTTTTTTTCTGTGTGGAATAAGCTGAACAATTTATCCTGCTGCTAAACCTCAACTCGTCAGTTTTATACCAAAACAGAAAAATGTGTATCCAGCACAGTGATTCGTCAGCCAACAGACTTGCATTTTCCATCCATCCGCCCATCCATTATCTGTATTCGCTTCTTCCTTTTTGGGTCACAGGGGTCACTGGTGCCCATGTCCAGCCATGACTGTGCAAGAGGCGGGGGACACCCTGGACAGGTCTCCAGTCCATCACAGGGACACATAGAGACAAACGAGACAAACAACCATTCACTCTCTCACTCACACCTAGGGACAATTTAGAGTTACCAATCAGCCTAACATGCATGTTTTTGGTCTGTGGGAGGAAACTGGAGTACCCGGAGAAAACCCACGCATGCACGGAGAGAACATGCAAACTCCGCCTACAATGGGGCCCCAGACGGGATTTGAACTGTGGCGACCTGCTCGCTGAAAGGCGGCAGCTCTACCAACTGCTCCACTGTGCTGCTCTTAAATAAGCATTGGCAAGCAAAATTGGTAAACTGCATTTATTTACCTATGGAAAAGGTGAAGGGACTTTATTAATATTTATTTATTGCATTAGTAAAATTTTAATCACACAAACCAAGCTGCCAAATACTAGAGGTAAAATGAAAAATGCTTCTCAAAACCCCTCTTCCTTCAGAATGCCATTGGTCTTGATGGTACAGGTTAGTGTTCTTACAACTTCAGTGCTTCATTAGAGAAAGTCGAAGATTTGTCATTCGCACCTCATGTGGTACATGTCGTGGAACGAGATTATGTACACAGGGTCCCAGTTACATCCAACAATAAAATGTAAAAGATTGCATGCTTGATGTTGCATATGGCATGAGTTTTGTCTGTAGAGTCGTCCTTCTGTTGGAATCCAAAATATTTCCACAGAGTTGATTTAAATCCAGCAGGAGAGTGAACTTCATTATCCGTGTTTTCTGCCTCGTCTATCATATTGCTGAGGCGGCCGCACAGCGCAGCCGTGCATGGAAATGGTGACAGACGTGCCTTGGGAATTTCAAAATCAACATATATTTTAAAGATGATGATATGAATCGATGTTTGTTTTGCAACAATATAATTGAATCATTAATCATTTAATCGACATAACGATTTAAATCGATGTATTGTTACACCACTACTAATAGCATGAAAACATTACGTCGAACAGCAGCACGAACATGAGTCTGTGTGAGCAGATGAGCATGCATGAACACAGCAACATGAAACAGATCAGCAGCAACATGAAACGGATCAGCAGCAACATGAAACGGATCAGCAGCAACATGATGTGATTTTTTTCACAGTGATTGTTCTGGTCAGAGATTCATGAGTCTAACAGCCTTGGGGTAGAAGCTGTTCCTCAGTCTAGTGGTTCTACACTTAATGCTCCTTAACCTCCTTCCTGAGGGGAGTGGGGCAAAAAGTGTGTGCTGGGTGAGTGTGGTCCTTCATGATGCAGGTGGCCCTCTTCCTGCATCTGGAGGTGTAGATGTCTGTGATGGTGGGGAGGCTGATTCCAACAGATTTCTGTGCAGCCTTCACCACTCTCTGCAAAGCTTTTCTTTCTGCAGCTGTGCAGCCTCCATGCCACACGTTGATGCTGGAGCACAGGATGCTCTCCACTGCACACCTGTAGAAGGAGGTGAGGACTGAGCTTCCAGACCAGCTCGTCTCAGCCGTCTGAGGAAGAAGAGTCTCTGATGAGCTTTCTTCATCAGGCTGGTGGTGTTGTTGCTCCAGCTGAGGTTGTGGTTCAGGTGCACACCCAAGTACTTGTAGCTGGAGACCACTTCCACTGCAGATCCTCTTATGTTCAGGGGGGTGTAGGTGTTTGTTCCTTCTGAAGTCCACAATCATCTCCTTCGTCTTCACATTGATTTGAAGCTTATTCTCTAGAAAACTATCTACTTTTACTAAGGTCATGTACACAGTATACCTCTTTACATGAAAACCTATAAGAAGTGACCTGTATGCTAAGCTTGGGTAACCTGTTGGGGAACAAATGTCAAAAGCTTTTATTTTATTTCTGGTTAGTTTCACTGTGCGGAGATGAGGCTTTCATTTACCGTAGCTTACTCTCCACCATGATCTTGGTCTGAAACTGACAGTTTGTCACTGGGTTAGTACATGTTGTTTACAGCCTGATCCAAGAGAAATGCTTTGTAGTGGAGATAGACTCTTGGCTGTTAATTAATTCCCACAAGGCCAGCCTCCATTGTATCCCAGGATACATGGTATTGTACAACTTTTCCACCAGTTTCAGCCCAACATGTTGCCGTTCAATCATGTTACAATTCTGCTTCAGACAGTACAACTATCGTTTACAGGAAGTCCCTGTTTCACTAGTTAATGTGTAATAGAAATCCTGTGGGGTAAATGACCTGAACAGAAATGGAGCTGCTGTCAGAACAAATGAAAACTGACATAATTAGAAAACTACTGATTATCTAATTTCTAAAAGAGGTCTGGGTATTGCACATGTTTGCCCACTGCCATCAGGTTGAGGCTTGCAGTGGCACCACCTACTACACCAATGTAACTGATCAAAATCTATCTGGTAAAGTCTGCATGTTTTCCTCACATGCTGTGACATCTACACTGTAGCAACCTTTGAACTTTTTTCTAACCTCTGCCCTCAACTCTACTTTAAAAAACCCTTTAGACTGCACTGATGAGGAAGTTTTCAGTACCTTATTTATTTATTAAGCAATAAACTTGTAGTTTGGCTTCATAATTGTCTCCACTGAGAGGCAGAGGGAATCTCCCTTGTTTTATTTTTTTTATTTTATGTTTTTGTGCGTTTATGTAAAGGTACCAGAACGCCTATGCTGCAGCTTAAAATGCTAAACATTTAGTAGTAATGGGTTAATTCTATTGGGTTCCTACTAGAGCCCAGCCGATATGGAAGTTTTGGCCAATGCCATTTTTTGTGGGGTGGGGGGTGGGGGCAGTGTAATAGCTGAATTTTTGTTGTATTTTTTCACTTTGTCCACTACAACGGAGCTTTAGGGCCACACTAAATGTTTTTTTTTGTTTACATTTTCACTTTAAGAAAAAAATAAAAGCCATAAAATTACGAGAATAAAGTCAAATAAAGTCTTAATATTACGAGAATAATGTCGTACAAGCCTTTTTTATTTTCATTTTTTTACGGCTGTCGTTAATTGTTTTTTTCACGAGTCAGATCCACGACGCGACCTGTCAATCAGTCCGTTAGGCATGTCAGAAAATGCCAATCCAAAGCTAAATGAGTCGTAATATTATCCGTACTCCGAAACGATGAAGCAGGGTTTACTGCATTTTAACTGTGGTAAAATGAAGAACGTTCGTTAAACATCGTTATTGACGCTCTTACTCAAAACATGTTCCAATACTGCCACCTACTGTTGCGTTTTTGTATGTGGGATGCATACGTGACGTCATTACGTCATGACTTTTGTTTTTGTTTCCTTTTGAAAACGGCGCTGAGCGAGCGAAACTGTGCATGCAGCGCTGTTAGAGGTCTCAATAAATATGCCAGAAAGAGGCTGAAGAGACCCATCGACTCATTTATAGGAGCATTTAGTTTCGGATTGGTCATTTGCTGACACGCCTACTGGATTGACTGATGGGTCGCTTTGTGGATCCGACTCATGGGGAAAAAAATAATAAACAAAAGCTGTGAAAAAAAAAAAGTCTTACGACTTCTCGTAATTTTATAGCTTTAATTTTATTTTATTTTTTTATTGTGGCAATGTAATTTTTTTCTTAGCGTGGCCCTAAAGTTTAATTTCATTTTTATCATTTTATTTTATAGATATACTTTTTAAAAATATTTATTTTATACCGCCATACTACAATTTAAGACGGTATCATACTTTTATTTCATTTTATGCTTATGTTTATTGAATGTTTTAATGTTAAATGGTTATTGTTGCACCAGGGGTCTGAGAGTAATGTAATTTCAATCCTGTTTATGTCCTGTACATATTGCAGTTTTGACAATAAAGTGACTTTGACTTTGACTAAAGCTCTGTCGTTGTCCACCACCAAGAATTTAAGAAAACTGCTAGTGGAGTGGGGCTTGTTTATTTAGCGCAGCTGTTAACAACAATAAAGCTAAGCAAATCAGATCCATGCTATACCTAGACCCACTGTAGGTTTACAAGTGGTGTATTGGTCATAAAAACAGTCTTCCTAATGTGCATTTGCATTTTCCATCCTCCATTATTCACCATAAAATTATCAAGTGTGTTACATAAAGATAAATTAAACACGAAAATTTCCTTCCTTGTTCATTGTTTAAACACTCAGTCTCGTATAAAGAAGGCCTAATTAATATTGATTGCGCCAGCATATTTTTTTTCTTTGCAGAGAAGTTAAGATTTCAGACAATGCATTTCATTGAGGACGACAAAAACAATGTTACCAACACGGATGTATATCACCATGTTAGATTTATTGTTCTGGCTAGTTTGACAAGGCAATAGCCTATGCTAAGTTATCTAAATGTTAGCTTGCTAACATGAGAGGCATGTAGCTAATGACAAGCGGGTTGGAGGACTGAAGAGAATTTGTTGTTTTTGTTTTACAAGATCAGTTAAAAACTTACCATGCTCCGTTCAGCTAAATACAGGTCCTTCTCAAAAAATGAGCATATTGTGATAAAGGTCATTATTTTCCATAATGTAATGATAAAAATGAAACTTTCATATATTTCAGATTCATTGCACACCAACTGAAATATTTCAGGTCTTTAATTGTTTTAATACTGATGATTATGGCATACAGCTCATGAAAACCCAAAATGCCTGTCCCAAAAAATTGGCATATTTCATCCCACCAATGAAAGACAAGTGTTTTTAATACAAAAAACGCCAACCTTCAAATAATCATGTTCAGTTATGCACTCAATACTTGGTCGGGAATCCTT
>NC_056508.1:3013773-3018331 GCF_014905685.2 Nematolebias whitei | reverse complement strand
TACATTATGGAAAATAATGACCTTTCTCACAATATGCTAATTTTTTTAGAAGGACATGTAGATGTTTTGTGAAAATGAAAAAGGAATTTCAAAATGTTTATTTGCTATTGCGAAATGGTAACGAATGATGTGATTTGGTAGGCAGGGTGCTCGGTTCTGTTCACAGGGCGGGGCGCCCTCGTACAATAATGGTAGGGGAAACACTTCATACCCCCAGAGAATTGTTCCCAAAGTTTTTGGTCGTTTTCACACTAGATAGCCCGGTAGACTCTGTTCGGTTCGGGACCAATATTCATGACCTTTTGTTACATTTGAGCTGGTGAGTTTGCATTCACCCTGCACTATGCAGTCGTGTCAACCTGTTGAACCAACCTGTTCCCCCGCTCGCCTGTGGGGGCGCTGCACCAAGAACTACTGAAACGACACAAAAACCTCTAAAGACACGTCTTCTTCTTCTTCTGTAAATAAAAATAAAAACGAAGTGGCATCAAGTTTTAGCAGTTTTAGGAGTTATATTTTGTCATTTTTCAAAAATGGACTCGGTGTGAGCAGAAGATGAGATAGAAGACCATGGAGAATATTGTTTTTCCACACAAAGCAGCTGACGGCTCTAGATAAGGTAAGAGCAATGCGTGTTTGTTTACCCTGTGGAGCGGGACTCGGTCTGTTTACATTCACACTGTACTTGAACCGCGCTGGAGTTCGCTTCTACCGGACCGAGACCTAGGTTTTAGCCTGGGCCAGAGTTCGCCTTTTTGTTCCGTGACAGAGTTCGATGGTGCGTTCACACCTCCCTAAACGAGCCGGACTTTCTAGGAAAACGAGCTAGAGTTCGATTAAAACGGACTAAACGGGGCTAGTGTGAATGCACCCTTTAACAATTTAAAATAAGACGCAAGACATTAAGACAAAAAGTTAATTAATCTGCTGCTAAATGATCCCAAGTTCAGTGTCTGTAATGTTGAGAACTCTGCTACCTTGATCTTCAGGAGCTATTCATACACTAAAGGTTATAAAAAAACATGTTTTCAATCTCTTAACATTCAACGCTTAAGAATTTTTATCCTCCACCATATCACTAAGTCTTAAATATGTAGATGACCTGTCCTTTATTTTTGTAGGAGCAGTCTTATTTGCTTCTATAAACACTTCAGGGAAATGGCACACAACAAAGAACAGGGCAGCTATAAATCGGACATTGGTATTTTGGTTAGGGATGCACCGATCCACTTTTTTTCCACATCCGATACCAATATACGCGATTTGGTATCGGTCGATACCGATCCGATGCCGATCTGATACAGAAAAACTGTGCTGAATTAACAAAAATTGCTAAATCATGTCATCTGGACCTGTTTTTGAAACCGGTCCAGATGACATGACTTAGCCATTTTTTTTTGTCCACCTGGATATTTGTGCTTACAAACCCAGTACTGAATTAACTTAAAACATTTGTTTTGTTAATCGCAAACGTGAATGTACTGAATTAAAAAATTATTTAAATCTCTGCACCCTAACGGCACACTTAAACACACCAGTAGCTTCACAAGCTTGGTCAAACATGTAAAAACAACACCACTTTAATTTGTTCAGTCAGTACACTAGCGCATGATGTCACTCGGAGCACAAAGGATAGAATTAGAGTGAATAGATCTGCCCAGTCATGGATCGGTCACATCATCACAATACCCAATCCAGAAGTTTTTTTTAATTTTTTTATATCTGTACAGATACCAATGTTTGTATCGGATTGGTGCATCTCTAATTTTGGTGACAGTAAAGGTGGGCATCCACAGTAAATCTTGAATAGGATAACTAGCAGTTAAAATCTTCTGTATAATTCATTCATTCATTCAACCTTTATTTAAACAGATAAGTCACATTAAACCTCGAAGACTCATTTACAAGTGAGACCTGTTTGGACAGTAAATAAAAGCTCTTAGTTTTATTATAACAAAAACAGTAGGGCTAGGCGATACGAACCAAAAATGATTATCTCTGTTTTAAGATAAATCGCAATATACAAGATGTATCTCAATATTATTTTCTTTCCATAAAGTAATAACAAAAATATATTTGATTACAAGCGTTGTCCCAGTTGTCACACACACATTTATAAGCAAACAGCTGTAACTGTACAAAATAAATGTCTGAAAAATAAACAATTTAAATATATTAAAGTTTGTTTTTTAGACATTTGTTTATATATCCATCTATCCATTAACTTCCGTTTTTTCCGAAGTCTGGTCACGGGGCAAACAGCTTGAGCAGGGAGGTCCAGACATCTCTTTCCACAGCCATCTCTTCTAGCTCTTCTGGGAGCACCATCAAGGTGTTCCCAGGCCAACCGAGAGACATGGTCTCTCCAGTGTGTCCTGGGTCTTCCCCGAGGTCTCCTCACAGTCGGACATGCCCAAAGCACAGTCCTAAGGAGGCGCCCAGGGGGCTTCCTTACCAGATGCCCAAACCACCTCAACTGGCTCCTCTAGATGTGGAGCAGTGGCTCTACTCAGTCTTTCAGGGATTTGCCTTACAACTCAGCTCCCTCTTCACCACATCTGACTGGTAGAGTCCTCAATACTGCAGATGCTGCACCAATTTGTTTGCCAATCTCACGCTCCATTCTTCCATCACTCGTGATAGATACTTGAACTCCTCCACTTGTGCCAGAACCTCAGCCTCGACCTGAAGAGAGTAATCCATCCTTTTCCGATTGAGGACCATGGCCTCAGATTTTGAGGTGCTGATTTTCCTCTCAGCTGCTTCACACTGCTGCGAACCGCTCAAGTGAGAGCTGAAGATCACGGCACGATGATGCAGACAGGACCACATCTGCAAAAAGCAGAGATATAATCCTGAGGCCACCAAACCAGAATCCCTCTGCTCCTTGGCTGTACTGAGAAATTCTGTCCATAAAAGTTATGAACAGAATCAGAGACAATGGGCAGCCCTGGCAGACTTGAACTCCCACCCTGTAGGGGTCCAATTTACTACCGGCAATGCACACCAAACTCTCGTATTGCTTGTATAGGGGACGAACAGCCTGTAACAACGAACCCCAATCCCATACTCAGAGCACCCCCCACAGTATACCCCGAGGAACATGGTTGTATGCCTTTTCAAAGTCCACAAAACGTATGTAGACTGGGCAAATTTCCATGACCCCTCAAGGACCCTAGTGAGGTTAAAGAGCTGGTCCAGTGTTCCATGGCCAGGACAGAACCCACATTGTTCCTCCTAGATGTGAGGTTCGACCAACAATCTGTCTCGCTTCTCTAGTACCCCTGAATAAACCTTACCAGGGAGGCTAAGGAGAGTGATGCCCCTATAATTGGAGCACACCCTCCGGTCCCCCTTTTTGAAGAGGGGAACCACCACCCCAGTCTGCCAATCCAGTGGCACTGCCCCGTTGTCCACGCGATGTTGCAAAGGTGTATCAACCATAACAGCCCCACAACATCCAGAGCCTTAAGGAAATTGGGGCGAATCTCATCCATCCCCAGAGCCCTGCCACCATGGAACATTTTAACTACCTTAGCGACCTCAGCCATGGTTATGGACTGACTAACCCCAAAGTCTCCCGACTCTGCTTCCTCAATGGAAGACATGCCAGTGGGTTTGAGACGGTCCGAGAAGTATTCTTTCCACTTCCCGATGACATCACTGGTTGAGGTCAACAGCACTCCACTTTCATTTAACACAGTGTTAGTGAAGCGCTGCTTTCCCTTCCTCAGCCACCTTATAATTTGCCAGAATCTCGACGGAGAGTCATTTTCCAGGGTCTCACTGAACTCTTCCCACATCCGAGCTTTTGCCTCAGCAACAGCCAAGGCTGTAGCCCGCTTGGCCCTCCGGTACTTCTCAGCTGCCTCGAGAGTCCCACCAACCAACAAGGACCTATTGGACTCCTTCTTCAGCTTGACAGCCTCCCTAACCCAGGGTGTCCAACAAGTTCAAGTAAGGCCACTGTGAGAAACACAGACAACCTTGCAGCCACAGCTCAAGGCAGCTACTTCAACAATTGAGTCGCAGAACGTGGCCCACTTGGACTCGATGTTCCTTGCCTCAGCTGGGATGCGGTTAAAGCTCCCCCGAAGGTGTGAGTTAAAGATCTTTAACAGTTTCTTCTGCCAGACATTCCTAACAAATCCTCACTACACGTTTGGGTCTACCGGGTCTGTCCGGCATCTTCCCCCGACATCTGATCCAACTCACTACCAAGTGATGATCAGTTGACAGCTCAGCTCCTCTCTTCACTCGAGTGTCCGAATCAAACAGCCGCAAATCAAATGACATGATTACAAAGTCTATTATAGATCTATGACCAAGGGTGTCCTGGTGCCAAGTGCACTTATGGGCACCCTTATGTTCGAACATAATGTTTGTGATGGACAAACTATGACTAGCACAGAAGTCCAGCACTCGAACACCACTCGGATTCAGATTAGAGATGCCGTTCTTCCCATGCATGCCCCTCCAGGTCACACTGCCGTTACCCACGTGGGCATTGAAGTCCTCCAGTAGAATAACTGAGTCCCCAGACTGTGCACCTTCCAGC
>NC_056508.1:2999123-3013673 GCF_014905685.2 Nematolebias whitei | reverse complement strand
CCCCCCCCCCCCCCCCCCCCCCCCCCCCACACACACACACACACACACACACACACACACACAGGCACAAACAGTCTGAGCCCATCCCCTCCACCCAAAGGTGCAGGGAAGCTACTCTCATCTACTGGGGAAACTTCAACACACAGGTACCAAGTCGAGGGGCTAAGAGTATACCCACATCAGCTTAGCGCCTCTCACCATGAGCAACTCCAGAGTGGAATAATGTCCAGTCCCTATCAAGGAGATCGGTTCCAGAGCCCATTCTGTGTCAAGGTGAGCCCAACTATATCTAGTCGGTGCCTCTCAACCTCACGCACAAGCTCAGGCTCCTTCCCCACCAGAGAGGTCATGTTCCATGTCCTAAGAGCCAGCTTTGGTAAACCACGGTCAGAGCACCAAGGTCCCCACCTTCGGCCACTGCCCATGGATTCATGCACACGACTCATGCATAACTGCAAACTGTCGCTTTTCAGCAAAATTCTCAGTTTTCAAACTAAAAGATGTCATTTAAGGCCCTATTTACACGGACACGGTGGGGGGAAACGTAGGTTTTTTTCGTATGTTAGAGGAAAAGATCTGCGTTGACACGGACAAATTTTGTGTTTACATGCATCCGGAGGAATCCCCCTCCCCACCAAATTCGCTTTAGTTACCATGCCGGGTCATTAGTTGTCGCTGTGAATTTTGTACATTCATCTAATGCGCATGTGTGGAACCTCGGCACGCTCCTTTCCTCTGGGCTAAAAGCTCAGCTACGAACATCCTAACAAGTTAAAGCTGGATTTTGGCTGGATTTTGGATAAGAGTCGACAGATTTGACTCCAAGCGGGACCGTTTTGTCTACAGCTCCACACCGGTTGCTGAGTGGACCAGAACCGAGTCGACGACGATGATGATATCTGACTTTACTCCGTGATAATCAGTAGCTGATTTACAGCAGGTAAATTTACGTTCTTAATAATTAGGCCTGAGCAGCGAATCGCTGCGATGGCCTATGTAATCGCTCTGTTCAGGCCCGAGCTGCAAATTTTTTTGGCAAATGAATTGGCCTTTTGCGGGCCTTAACATATCTCAAAACTCACCAAATTTGGCAGACGCATCAGAACTGCTGAATTGGGCCCGAGCAGCGAAGCGCTGCGAAGGCCTATTGTAATCGCCGTGTTCAAGCCCGGGCTACAATTTGTTTGGCAAATGAATTGGCCTTTTGGGGGCCTTAACATATCCCAAAACTCACCAAATTTGGCGGACGCATCAGGACCGCTGAAAAATTACTTATTTTAAGGGCGTCGCAAAAATCGCAACAGAAACGGCTCAAGAGCGCTGCCTGGAAATTTTCAAAATCCCCTCCGCATTAACTTTAGTTTGTCGTAGAAGCATGAAATTTGGTACATTTGTCCAATTCTCCAATATGCACCGAAAACCTTCTGGCACCAACGTTGTATGATAAACAGGAAGGTGGCCATTTTGGAATGCCCTCCCAAATTTCACACCTTTTTGAAGGTTTACAGCCTCCGCATTGGAACAAACTCATCCAAGGGATTTCGCTCAAGCGGTTTCAAACTTGGCCATTTTGTTCAAAAGGCATGGTGGACGAAAAGTTATCTAAACGGTTCGTTTCAGCGCATGCTGAAGGGGCGGGGCCAGACCTCAAAGTTTGACTTCTCGCCATGACAAATGAAATGCTAATAGCTCCTACATGAAAACTGTCTGAGGCATCAAACCTTCAGTGATTGATCCACATCTGGTCCCCTGCTAGACTGAATGATCAAATCATGACATCACTTAAGCCACGCCCCCTGACAACCGGAAGTGTAAAGTTTTACGTTGAACTGTCCCTATCTGACCCCTGTTACCTAATCCACAAGATAATGTGTCCAGTGACCCAAGACATGTTGGTGTAACTTGTAGGGGTTGAACGAGTAAATTTTAAACGACATTAACATAATAAAACCCGAGTAGAACTCGAGTATTTGATGACGTCATAGATCTCAAGATACAAAAATAAATAAATAAATAAAACCGAAATAAAAATAATTATTTTAAAAAAAATGACCAACAAAACATTAAGATTGTATATTATGCTCCTACCATTTATCGTACTGCAAATAAGTCAGGAAAAACTAAACTATTAGTTATTATTATTAAACTACAAACGTGAAGAAACGTGCAGCACGTCAAAAACGAAACTTAAAGCAGTGAATGGGCGGTGGATTGGACCCGGTGTTACACCAAACTCTGTGACCTGCAACAGTGCAACACCCCTCCCTACGGTCATACGGTGGTCACATAATATGACGTCACTACAGTTACTCGACGTTACATTTTTAACCTCGATAGATGTCCTAGCAATCGATGTGTAGATTACTCGAGTACTCTGTTAATGCCCTAGTAACTTGCTTTCCAACACTGACAGTTTTGGGTGGAGCATGTGGGCGTTGCGATGTGGCGAAGTAAGACGTAACGCCATCGCTGTACGTTTGGCTCTAAATTCCACAGATTTGAACCGAGGTACACCAAAATCGGTACGAACGATCATTATCCACCCCTTGAACAGGAATCTATGGTAATTGGCCAATAGCCTACACAGCACCCCCTAGAATATTTTAAAACCTCAGTAGGAGTCCCACCTACTCGGAGAAAAAAAACAGTACAAACCGGATTCCAAAAAAGTTGGGACACTAAACCAATTGTGAATAAAAACTGAATGCAATGATGTAGAGATGGCAAATGTCAATATTTTATTCGTAATATAACATAGATGACAGATCAAAAGTTTAATCTGAGTAAATGTAACATTTTAAAGGAAAAATATGTTGATTCAAAATTTCAGTGTCAACAAATCCCAAAAAAGTTGGGACAAGTTGCAATAAGTGGCTGGAAAAAGGAAATTGAGCATATAACGAACAGCTGGAAGACCAATTAACACTAATTAGGTCAGTTGACAACATGACTGGGTATAAAAAGAGCTTCTCAGAGTGTCAGTGTCTCAGAAGCCAAGATGGTAAGAGGATCACCAATTCTACCATTGTTGTGCAGAAAGATAGTGCAGCAATATCATAATGGTGTTACCCAGCGTAAAATAGCAAAGACTTTTAAGTTATCATCACCCTTGCATAACATCATCAAAAGATTCAGAGAATCTGGAACAATCGCTGTGCGTAAGGGTCAAGGCCGTAAAACTACTGGATGCTCGTGATCTCTGGGCCCTTAAACGTCACTGCACCTCAAACAGGAATGCCACTGTCAAGGAAATAACAGAATGGGCTCAGGAATACTTCCAGAAAGCATTGTCAGTGAACACAATCCACCGTGCCATCTGCCGTTGCCAGCTGAAACTCTACAGTGCAAAGAGGAAGCCATTTCTAAGCAAGCTCCACAAGCTCAGACGTTTGCACTGGGCAAGGGGTCATTTAAAATGGTGTGGCAAAATAGAAGACTGTTCTGTGGTCAGATGAGTCACGATTTGAAGTTCTTTATGGAACACTGGGACGCCATGTCATCCGGACCAGAGAGGACAAGGATAGCCCAAGTTGTTATCAATGCTCCGTTCAGAAGCCTGCATCACTGATGGTATGGGGTTGCATGAGCGCTTGTGGCATGGGCAGCTTGCATGTCTGGAAAGGCACCATTAATGCAGAGAACTATGTTCAGGTTATAGAACAACATGTGCTCCCATCTAGAAGTCATCTCTTTCAGGGAAGACCCTGCATTTTTCAACACGATAATGCCAGACCACATTCTGCAGCAGTCACAACATCATGGCTACGTAGGAGAAGGATCCAGGTACTGAAATGGCCAGCCTGCAGTCCAGATCTTTCAACTATAGAGAACATTTGGCACATCATAAAGAGGAAGGTGCGACAAAGAAGGCCCAAGACAATTGAACAGTTAGAGGCCTGTATTAGACATGAATGGGAGAGCATTCCTATTTCTAAACTTGAGAAACTGGTCTCCTCTGTCCCCAGACGTCTGTTGAGTGTTGGAAGAAGAAGGGGGGATGCCACACTGTGGTAAAAATGGACTTGTCCCAACTTTTTTGGGATTTGTTGATGCCATGAAATTTGGAAACAGATTTTTCCCTTAAAATGATACATTCTCTCAGTTTAAACTTTTGATCTGTGATTTGTGTTCTATTCTGAATAAAATATTAGATGTTGGCACCTCCACATCATTACATTCAATTTTTATTCACAATTTTAGTGTCCCAACTTTTTTGGAATCAGGTTTGTACTTTTCGATAGGAAAAAGGGAAGAGCCATCAGGATAGATGGTATTACAAAATCATCTCTTCACATCTTGTTCTATTAGGACACAATTTTAGACATCAAAAAAACTACCAGCAAGCACATTTAAAAACATGATTACATATGCATTTGACATCAAGGTGTTGAGATTTGTCCATGAGCATTTTTCAGATAGGCCACAGTTCTGATAAACCTGCATGGGAGGTTGCAATATATCAAGCTTTTATCCATGGTTACTAGGGGTGTAACGGTACACATGGGTGTATTGAACCGTTTCGGTACGGCATGTTCGGTTCAGTCTACGTGCATACAGTTTATTTTTTCAGTCAATAAATTTTATTAACGAGAGATTATGCGCCACGGAACTAAAATTCCTCAGTGTGTTTCAGCACGATGCTATTATCTTGCAGCACGCGTAGCATTAGCATTCTAGCATGTTGTTGTGGTCTCATGTTTGGGAACATTACGTCTTTCTTGTTAAAAGACAAGTGAACAAATCCAAAGCTGTGTGTCGACGTTGATTCATGGAGATTGGATCTGCAGCAGCAACACGTCGAACTTGTTAACGCTTTTGACACATCATCCGAACATGAACGTCTCTTCTACAGTTGGTTCAAAGAGCAATGACAGCAGCATTTAAACAACCTTTATCAGGTAATTCAGATCATCCAGAGCAATAAAACAAGCTGTAGGAGGTTTTAAAGCTCTGGATCTACGTTTCTGTTGTTGATGCGCCGGCTTTTAAGTTACTGAGCCCCGCTACGACATAACGTCAACACTTCAACCAAAAAGTTGTAGCAGCACTTTACGAAAAAGATAAAACTGATATTGTCAACAAGCCCTGGACCAGATTAAAGCTCTGACGATTATGATGATGACCGCAGGTGGCCTGCGATTCTCATAAATCGCCTCCATCTTACGGTTTAGCTCGTAAATCAGCTGCTTTTGAGTACTTGCAGCACGAACCAAACCTTCGCACTGACTCGAAAGCTTTGTCATGGAAACTGCTGCTGATGTCTTCTTCAAAAGTAATTTAAAACAGAGCCCCACCGATGCCAAAACGCAGAGTCCCTGCTATCATAAATCCAAATATATAAACGTCTTCAGCATCTTCCTGAGACAGAACTGAGAGGCACATCAGCTGCCAAACCCTCCACGGATCCACGACATACCCCACAGCGTGAGTCTCAGCTGAACAAGTGGGTTCTCCATGACCCTGTCGTTTTGTTGAAAAGATTTTGTTGATAGGGTTGAAAGTCCAGGTCAACAGATCCATAATCTTAATTTTTGTTCGAGATATGTGTACCAGGCACTTCAGACACACAGAAAGAGTGAAGCAGGAGGAAGAAAAAACAGGAGAGGGAAGGAAGGAGCAGCCACCTCGAGCGAGAGCCAGACCAAAAAAATAAATAATTATCTTGATCCTAATCATCTTCATCCTTGTCACTCCTGAGAACTTCCTCCTCCAGTCTTTTTAAACACCCATTGAAAGACTGAATTGTCTTTTTCTTGTTCGACCCATAACTTCTGACCTGCTCAAGATAGACTAATGAAACTTGACACATTTGCACCACCACTAGACGTTGTGTCATGCAATCTTTTAATTTGGCTTAGTTCTTAAAGTGAAGGTCACAAGTGAAGGTCAAAGTTTGTACAAAGTCTTTGCTTGTCTGAGCCATTGCTATAAATTGCTTTATTGCTATAAAATAGTTTGATGGGTGTATAATTCTCTTTATGCTGTACTCTTTCTGTCAGTGCCACTGTCACCACACAAGACAACAAAGTTGGTCTCAATACTCTTGTAAATTTTCACTTCAACATTTTCATTCACCTGTTAGTCACAAATCACTTCTGAAGCTCCATCCTGCCTGGATTCTTCTTTTCACCTCTTTACCACATTCCCCATTTTCATGGGCAGTTGATCCTAAGTACTTGAAGTTCTGCACCTTTGTGGCTTCTGCTCCTTAAAGCCTCACTCCAAACTGCCTGATGTGAACTCCACTATTTAATTTTTGCTTTGTACTCCTGTGACCAATCTGGTTTTTAATGTACTCAGAACTTCATACTTTCAGTGCAGTGTGACAACTCATTGCCTGAGTGACAGGCACAACAGAAACATACATGTGTGCATGAGAGAGTGCTCGTGCGTCCAGAGCACCACCGGCCTCTTCTGCCAAGTTTCAAGGGCAAAGCCATCTAAGAAGGCTTTTGCCTCATGAGGGGGAAATGGATTTTAGCTAAATATATGAGGTCTGAATAAATGAATATAAAAAAAACATGTTGTTGGATTTTTTTTTTTTTTTAATTGACCTTCTCCCTATTCTGTTTAAAAATAGTGGCTTTAAAACACTGAGATTGTATCAAAAATGTGTTGATGTAGGGAGAGCAACTGTGGAAAGCTGTTCAAAGGTTTCATGTTGGCAACCCAAAGTAAAAAGATTAAACTGTTTAAACTCTGGTTCATGACTGAAAGTTTTAATTTTAAATGTCTTTTGGTCTTGGTCACATCTAAATATCTAAAATGACAGTTTATTCTGGATGAAAGTCAAGAAAGCGTATGGTCACATGTTGCTAAAATGAAGACGGAACATCAAGGAAATTTGAATAGTGACATTTTTATTTGAACAAAATGACTTTTTTTTTCCTCTAAGCTTTTTGCATGAACAAAACTTTCAGCAAGCTAACTTGTGCATTATCACCTCAGTGTTCCTCTGTACTCTGTCCTTTTATCTCAGCGTGACTGCACACAGAGCCAGTGTTCAGGCTCTGCAGTCCTTTGTTTCCTCGTTCAGCAGAGCTGTGTCGGCCCGGGTTCGTGCAAACACTTTTCATTGTGAGCTTGGCATGGAAGCTGAGACGTGTAGATCATCCTTCTCTCTGCATGCCTCACTCCTCCTCACTCTTTCATTCTCTCCCCTTTTCCCGTTTCCTCCCATCATTCTTAGTTCAGCACCATGTTGCATAATCGTCCCCCCCCCCCCCCATCATGACACCATTTGAGGGTGGGGGAAAAGTGAACAAAAGTGCTTTTATTGAAGCATCTTCAGGCCCTAAAATGCTGAGTAGGGTCACTCTAAAACTGTTTTTCTTGACAGTTGTAATATCATTTCAGTTCCTACATGTTCTTGACGCAAGTTAGTAATAAAGGTAGTAAGTGTCAGTATTTGTCTCGAACATGGATTGAATTAAAACTATTGGGTCATGTTTATTTTCTTGAACTGGGACATTTTTTCATCATGTTAATGCTTCTCGGGTTTAATAGTTAATACAAATAAAAATCCACCCTTCAAGGAAAGGCAACTAACACGTCACAATGACTCCGCAACATCTGTGGCCAGAATGAGAGCTGTTATATCTTTAAATGTTTGAAATGTAATGATTTATTTTCCTGAATTCTTTATGGCTGTATGTTTAAAAACACTTATACAGTCTCATTGATCAGATAAGATGGGATCATTAAGTCCGTTAACACAGTACTGGACCTCACAATGGATCCTGGAAGTTGTATCCAGAAGGGGACCTGTGTCCTATGGGATGGCCCCAGTTCTGCCTCTTCAGATAAACACCAAACTTTGTCCTTTATTAAAATAAACTAAACACAATTTATTTTAGGTGACACTATATTCACCTTTTGTACCTTGCTGTTTATGTGCACTTTTTTTTCCTAAAAAGTTAGCTCTATGTAGTTAATACCTAAATTTATGTTGCGCTAGGATTGTGTACCAGAAAGCAAGCGAAACTTACAGCCCCGCAGCCTTAGTGCTCAGTCTCTGTTCCCAAGAAAACATGGCACCTTCTGTAAGCTGACTGCTACAGACTTCTCTTCCCAACGGGAGAAGACGAGGACGTGGTCTAAAATTATAATGCATCAATTAGCCTCTTGAAAAAGGTGACGTGTATAAATCCTCTTTCCCGTTGTGTCTGTTGAAGGCAAGACTTATAGTTTAGTCTGTATGTCCAAAAACCCGTCCTTTCCATAGCTTCTGGTCCGCTCAATATAATGTAACGAAAGTTTTCTTTATTACCCTGATAAGCTCGGTTTGAACTTAAAATCCAATTAGCATATCAAAAGATTTTTTTTTTTTACCTGCTACAAATTTATAATTTATAATGTCAGTGTTGGGTGTCATTTGTCTATTTCTTGCAGAATAATTGCCACGCAGCACAATTATACTTCTTGTTTTTTAGGTCCAATCAGCAGCATCCTGGTGAACAAATTTGGCAGTCGACCAATCATCATTCTTGGTGGCTGTTTGGCGGGTTCAGGACTGATTGCAGCCTCCTTTTGCAACACTGTGCAGCAGCTGTACTTCTTTATTGGAGTTGTTGGAGGTGAGTTTTATGTAGAGCCCTACTAATATATCGGTAGGGCCGATATAAGCGTTTCAGGACGTACCTGTGATAATTGGCCCATTTTTTGCCGTTATAAACACCCCTTCACGTCTAAAATGCTGGGAACGAGCCACGTCCTTACTTGCAAATGGTGTAATTGTACAATGTATCCAGCAGAGGACGCATGTTGACTACTTTCAAATAAAGGGTGATTTCAATATTCATGTAGATGTTGAAAGTGATGGCTCAAGTATAGCCTTAAAAATTTAAGAGTCAATTGGTTTTATCCAAAACGTCCAAACATCTACTCATTCGCATCATCACACTCTTGACCTGGTTCTAACCTATGGCATCGAGATTAATAACAGTAATACATCCTCAAAATCCTGTTCTGTCTGACCATTTTTTAATTACCTTTGAGTTTACTTCCGAGAAGATGGTGCCGGTGTACGTTGCCTGCCATTTACCTCTGTCTGCTGTGATTGTGTTTTTTCTGTTTTTGTCACACTTCATCTACGACATCGACTCACTATTGGTTTATGAACGTCATCAACTCCTTAATCTGCAACTGTCTGCCACCAATTTCGCCTATTTTGACCATAACGATTGGAACTCTGGAAACCCCCAGATCCCCACCTCTGCTAGACAACGTCCCCATTTACCTCTGCTGCGGTATCCTTCCCGCTTGAAGAAATCGCACCAGACTGTGGAAAACAGGCCAGCCGTCTTGTGAGGATCAAAGCCTGCCATGCTGTCTCTACTGCATCGTTCTCAACCGATGACCACCTCTTAAATCACCTGTCCTGGCGCTGCGCTGATCCAGCTGAATCCTTCCCGATCCTGCAGGTCGAGTCAGGCTTCCACAGCGCACCTGTTCACCATTGCTGTGCTTCCGGTCGTCGGAGTCGTGGGTTGAACTCCACAAATCTGAGACTGCTGGTCTTAACTTCATGGACAGCTTCTCCTGCTGTGATTCCTACAAGGATTGCCCTGATAAACGCCAGATCTCTGGTTAATAAAACGTTCCATCTTAAATGATTTTTTTTTTCCTCCTCCACTGGACTGGACTTCCTCTGCATGACTGAGATGTGGCTCTCCTGTGGTGAGTTCATGGCCCTGTCGGAAATTTTGCCACGGGTCTGTTCTTTAATGCTCCAAGAACATCAGGTAGAGGCATTGAATTACTATCTTCACAAAACTTTGGAGCCGCAAACTGGTACAGACGGATACTAGCTAATTTTTTTAGCTTTGATCTGCTGTGGGCTGTTCAAACCCTGTTTTATGTGCTGTGATTTACAAGCCACCCAAATACATCAAGGACTTTTGGGATGAATTGTCTGACTTTTAACTGTGATACTGCTCAGATACGATCAGGTTTTAATTGTGGGGGATTTTAATATACACGTCTGTTGTTCTGGAAAGCCGCTGACTTTGGAGTTTTAGAGCAGATCCAGTCACCGAACTTTGTACAGAAAATCGTAGGCTCAACTCACCAGCACAGCCACACATTGGATTTAGTCTTAACCTATGGTTTATCTGTTTCTGATTTAGAAATTGGAGATGCTGTTTTCTCTGACCACAAACCCATTTCTTTAAGCACCTCTTTTGTCAGAGTCCAAAATCCCTCCCCTTCCAGCCAGTCCTTGTCGAATATTTAACCCTTCCACTGCTGCGCTCTTTTCCTCTTTTTTACTAAAAATTCTATCCCAGTCTCTGAATCCTGTGCTTTCATCCGCATCCACGAGCTAGTCACTGCACATCAGGAGACCTGTGCTAAGGTGCTAGACCTAGTTGCCTGTTGAAAATCAGGCAACAAAAGCACACACCATACGCTTGGTTGAATGAGATCACCCGAGCAGCCAGACGTCAATGCAGGAAAGCCAAGCAAAGCTTAAGTCTGTGCTGACCAGATCAGACCTTTAAAAAATTAGTTCATGCATTCATTACAACCCGGCTGGACTACTGCAACTCGCTTTATGTTGGGTCAGTCAGGCTTCCCTTTCACATCTGCAGCTTGTCCAAAATGCTGCAGCTCGGCTATTAACAGGAACTCACAGGTTTGAGCACATTTCACTGTTTCTGTTCTCTCTTCACTGGCTTCCTGTGCATTTCAGAATTGATTTTACAATTCTTCTGCTGACATTAAAGTGCATAATTGACCTCACACCCTTATACCTCTCTGACCTTATGCTCCTTCTCGGGCTTTAAAATCATCAGACCAGCTGCTTTTGGTGATACCAAAAACCAGGTTGAAGCTCAGAGAAGATCAGGCATTTTCAGTCGTGGGCCCTAAACTCTGGAACGATCTGCCCATCAACATTCAACAGGCCACTTCAGTCTCTGCTTTTAAATCTCTCCTGAAAACACAACTGTATTCCATGACATTTAACACAGGGTAGAGCTGTCATTTTTGTCATTTGCCATTTGTGTCAGGAATGGCATCTGATGTAAAACACTTTTGCCAAAATAATAATGCGAGTTCATCAAAGTGAAACCATACCGGATCGGTCGAGGCCTGAGTTAACGACCGCCATCGGTGCTGTTGACAAACGGGGTGCCGGCGGAAATTGTGCTACTGTTGGTTGAAGACCACGAGGAGGGAAATGTGTCAGGACAGAGAGAAGAGGAAAGTGAAGAATGTAGGACTGAGGGTTGCAACTCTAAATGTGGGGACAATGACAGGCAAAGGTAGAGAGCTGGCTGACATGATGCAGAGAAGGAAGGTAGATGTTTTATGTGTCCAAGAGACCAAGTGGAAGGGCAGCAAGGCTCGCAGCATTGGAGCAGGGTTCAAACTATTTTACCATGGTATTGATAGAAAAAGAAATGGGGTAGGGGTGGTCCTAAAGGAGGAGTTGGCAAAGAATGTAGTAGAGGTGAAGTGAGTGTCTGATAAGATGATGTGCCTGAAGGTAGAAGTAGAAGGTCTGATGCTAAACATCGTTAGTGTTTATGCTCCACAGGTTTGATGTGATGAGGAGGAGAAAGATACATTTTGGAAAGATCTGGATGACAGCAACAGTAATTAGAGAGACGGGTAGGAAGGTACTTAATGTGTCATCTGGTCAGAGAATGGATGATCAGAAAACCTGGTGGTGGAATAGTGAAGTGCATGACGCCGTTCAAAGAAAGAGATTAGCCAAGAAGAAATATGACAGTGAGAGAACTGAAGAGAGGAGACAGGAATATAAGGAGATGGGACATAGAGCAAAGAGGGAAGTAGCTAAGGCAAAGCAGAGGGCGTATGATGAGTTTTATGGGAGACTGGACACTAAAGAGGGCGAGAAGGACTTGTACCAATTGGCAAGACAGATGAATCAGGCTGGAAAGGATGTGCAGCAGGTTAGGCTTATTAAAGATAGGAATGGTAATGTTCTAACAAGTGAGGAGAGTGTCACAGGAAGATGGGAGTACTTTGAGGAGCTAATGAATTAAGAGAATGAAAGAGAAAGAAGAGTAGAGGTCATAGAAACTGTGGACCAGGAAGTGGGAAAGATTAGTGAGGGTGAAGTCCGGAAAGCTCTGAAAAGAATGAAGAAGGGGAAGGCAGTAGGACCTGATGACATACCAGTGGAGGTTTGGAAATGTCTTTTGAGAGATGGCAGTGAGGTTTCTCAACTGGCTCTTCTCGACATGAAGAAGCAGCGACTCTACTCGAGACCCTCCCAGATGGCCGAGCTTCTCACCCTATCTCTAAGGGAGAGCCCAGACACCCTGCGGAGAAAACTCATTTTGGCCCCTTGTATCCGAGATCTCATTATTTCAGACACAAGCCAAAGCTCATGACCATAGATGAGGGTAGGAACGTAGATCGACCGGTAAATTGAGAGCTTCACCTTTTGACTCAGCTCTCTCTTCACCACGACAGACCGGTACAGCGCCTGCTTCACTGCAGACGCCACACCTATCTGCCTATCAAGCTCTCGCTCTGATCCTCGGCTAGAACTTTATATTATTAATCTTTAATTGATTAGAATAAAAATAACCACAGATTCCTTTTCAGTACCATATCAGTCTGATGAAAAATCCCATCTCTGTTGAACCATGTATCCCTACAACTATAAGCAGTGATGACTTCATGAGATTCTTTATAAATAAAATTATTTCAATTAGGGAAAAATTCAAACCAACATTCCTAGTATCACCTCTGGTTCTATGTCAGATGAGACAACTTTAAAAATGTCACTAGAACCTGATTTATGTTTGGACTTTTTTTTTATCCTGTTAAGCTCTCAGAATTGTCAAAAATAATAGCTTCATCCAAACCATCCACGTCTGCTAGATCCCATCCCAGCCAAGCTATTTAAAAATATATTTCCCTTAATTAATAACCACGTCTTTGATCTTCTTAATTTGTCTTTAACAAATGGTTACCTACCACAGAGCTTTAAGATTGCTGCAATTAAATCTTAAGAAACATAACCTTGACTCAGGAATCCTAGAATCCTAGCCAATTATAGACCTACAGGCTCTTTCCATAAAATTAAAATATCATGGAAACGTTGTTTAACTTCCATAACTCCATTCAAAAAGTTGATCTTTAATAGATGGTAGATTCAGGGCCCACAATTTAAATGATTTCAAGTATTTGTTTATTTTTTATATAATTTGGGCTTCCAGCTCATGAAACCCACGAAAACAAGAATTCAGAAAGTTAAAATACTGTGGAGAAATCAGCCCAAATTTTGCAGAGCATGAATGTTTTAAACTGAGTGTGACACACTAATCATCTGCTAAACTCAAAGCACCTGCACAGGTTTCCCCAGGTGTCATTAAATTGCTTCAGTTTGGTTAAATTTTCTCAGTTTGGTTCAATATGGGAAAGACTGCAGACACAACAGGCCAGGAGACCATCATTGATGCCCTCCATAGGATGGGTAAGCCACAAAAGTTCATAGCTAAGGAGGCTGGCTGTTCAGAGTGCTGTGTCCAAGCATATCAATGGAAAGTCTAGTGGAAGGGCAAAATGTGGCAGGAGAAGATGCACCAGCAAAAGAGATGACCATGGGCTTCAGCGGATTATCAAACAGAAAAGATTCCAGAATCTGGCAGAGATCCAGAAAGAGTGGAATGAGGCGGGAATCACAGCTTCAAAAACAACTTTTTTTTTTCCTTCCATTCTCCGGTGGAACCAGACGCGTTTCCCTCTCCCCCCCACCCCACCCGCTTCCCTGCTGCGCGCTCTTGTCCTGTGAACCCTTACAAAGCCTCTTTTTTTTTTTTTTTTTTCTGCATACCTCTTAAATCAAAGGATCAGCTGGTCTCTCAACAAAATCGATCAACTTCTCCTCCCGACAGGAGTCAGGGTAAGGAGGACCCTCTTACCTCGACGGAAACAATTGGATTCATGGTGACAACTGTTTATTGCTGTTTGGGTTGGTGAAATCTGGATTGTCTACAAATTTGTGTGGATGTTTTGAAGCTCGACGGTGCTCAGACTGAATGTGGGAAGCTGCAACAGGGAATTGGAGCAGCTGTTATCAGGACTGTGATCTTCCTGGCAGCACTCATGAATGATAGGAATAATCTGGAGAAGCTGTGAGCTCGACTTTTGGAGTAAAAGATCAATTCGGCTGTTTTGGAGTTTCCATCAGAAGAATATACAGGTCCTTCTCAAAAAATTAGCATATTGTGATAAAGGTCATTTTCCATAATGTAACGATAAAAATGAAACTTTCATATATTTCAGATTCATTGCACACCAACTGAAATATTTCAGGTCTTTAATTGTTTTAATACTGATGATTATGGCATACAGTTCATGAAAACCCAAAATGCCTGTCCCAAAAAATTAGCATATCATGAAAAGGTTCTCTAAACAAGCTATTAACCTAACCATCTGAATCAATGACGTAACTCAAAACACCCGCAAAAGATTCCTGAGGCTTTTAAAAACTCCCAGCCTTGTTCATTACTCAAAACCGCAGTCATGGGTAAGACTGCCGACCTGACTGCTGTCCAGAAGGCCATCATT
>NC_056508.1:2981976-2989123 GCF_014905685.2 Nematolebias whitei | reverse complement strand
CGCCCCCTCCTCTGGTGCCGACCCTCTTCCTCATCTAGTCATGTCATGTTTTGAACCAGTTGGACATGACTGTCGACGAGGAAGAGGGTCGGCACCAGAGGAGGGGGCGTGCCAAAGACACCATCTCAGCACCAACATAACTGGTTTGTTCCACTTTGGAGTAAGCTGTTGGGGGAAGAATCGGTTTTGTGTTGTGTGTTTCCTTGACTGATGAAGCCTTCTGGATGGAAGATGAAACATTTCAGCAAAAAGAAAAAGAAACTGTCCAGATGACCTGACTGAAAATTGTTGAATTGTATACCTGGATTATTGAGCATGGACTTTTTTGATCACTAAAGCAAGATTTGATTAGATTTTTGATTGTAATCTGGGGAAAATAAGTGGTCGATTCAGTTTTGGAAATGGCTGTTTCCGCTTTACTAAACAAAAACTATTTGAGATGTCGAAACATTTGAGACAAAAAACTGAGCTGCTTCTACTTTGTGCCCTTGCAGGCAGTTTCTATGACTACTACAAACACTATAACTACACCTACATCACCTGCGGTGTGATCCTCATCATAGCCAGCGTCTTCCTCTTCGTGGGTATGGGCATCAACTATCACCTGCTGGACAAGGAAAAGAAGGAAGAGGAGAAGAAGGAACGAGAGGAGCCCAAAGAGGAGCGTACTGCCATGTTGGATGCTCCGTCGCCACAGAAATCCGACGCAGCAGCAGATGACGAGTCTGCTGCCATTACGCTGGACGACGTTGCCAAGATGGATGAGGACACGGTGTAAAGGGACATGGAGGGTGAACATGTGAGCAGCAGTTACAACCACACACCCTTTTGCATAACCATAAAGCCATAGAAAGCATTTTAGCCACACAATTAGAGGTGTGGAGTTCATGTTAGCTTCTTGTCACAGTTAGACCTCCTGGTTTTCTGTTGTTCCGTGCCTTTAGCCAGTTCATGTACTGCAGGAGCCCGGGCACTGCTCATGGGAACACCACACAACAGACTGACCGTAAGCTAACGATCCTCAACTAACCAGGACTTTCTCTCAGGGTCTTGTGCTGCTGCTCTGAACCTCACACACTTTACAAATCACCCGCACACATTTGAACAACGTGTTGTTTTTTCTGTACCCTCAGATAGTAAACTCTTCCCATCAAGGGCTGTAGGCGAGCTAAACTAAACACCTGTGTTCATGTTGTTGTAGTGACATGAATCTTTTGCTTTGAGTGTGAAGAACATCAACAGCTTGTGTAAAGCCCATTCATGCTGGAGAACATAAAACTAGCATCAAATGTTTTTAATCTTTTCTACACAATGAGCCTCTCTGAAGAAGAACAAAAAGGTGGGAAATGACACTAATGAAGGTATCATAGTGCACAGATGTGATGTCTATACATTTCATTTTTGGTGGTAAACGCAGGTCATTTAGTTCCTCAATGGTCCAGACAGAGCAGATCCTCCTGGATTGTACCAGCAAAGATGCTGCAGACATGCCAGGATTTAACAGCTCCCTGCATTGTGACGAAATCATTCATGTTGAATGTTGGAGACGCAATGAGGTTTTATACATTTCTGAATTAGACCCAACTCACTTTTTAATGACAATCGTATCTATAAGATATTTTACTGAATTAGAATAGTTAATTTTAGAGTGGATGAGTGTCAGCAGAGCCACTGCAGTATCCGTGCACTCTGAGCAGGGTCGTATCAGAGCAGCAACGTTCAAACGGATGAGATGCCTGTTGGGAAGACGGTCCAGATTGGAGGAAACCGAACTGGTGACAGGACCATGTCTTCATACTCGTTAAACAGGCGACATTTGAGAACTCTATTTGACATAGTGGCTGAAGTGGAAATGTCAAGGTTTTGTTCCAGTTGTGTGAGAGCTTTTTGTGATTAAATATGACCAAATGGTAGTTTTCAAACCAATGAAGGTGGCATCTCACTGGACTGCAACTCAGAGCTGTAAGAACATTAGATTTTCCAAATGAAACTGCGTTCTTGGCCATGCACATTGTTTCGTTGTCCACATAGGACCACCTGGGCTCTGCACCGCAGCCACCTCACGGTTATCATCCATCTACAGTATGTACATGGGTTCAGGGTGTCCCAATACATTTTGAGAGCAAATCTATTGCACAAATTTAAACTCGAGCATCTGACTGAGCTCCTGCGACTCTAACGGGACGGAAGAATTGTGGAGCCTCCCTCCTGGATGTGGAGCCTCCCTCCTGGATGTGGAGCCTCCCTCCTGGATGTGGAGCCTCCCTCCTGGATGTGGAGCCTCCCTCCTGGATGTGGAGCCTCCCTCCAGCTGTGCAGTCCAGTGAGGTGCACCTTTGGTGTAAAATGTTTAAAGGTTAGTGGAAACTGCAAGTAAATTACTAAGGCACCTTTGGTACCAATGGGAACGTTTTTTTTTTTAATTATTTGAAATCTACTTTTTCTCTGATTTGTCCACCTGTCCACATACTTGAACAGAAACACCTGGGCAGATGTGTATTTCAAGGGAAAAGGGATCGTTTGTCCACATTCCCCTGCTCCAAACCCACATGTTCAGTGACGGAACAAAATTATCTTTAAGAAAAGGTGACACACTGACACATCCAACATTGTAAAACATTTTTAATTTTTTAATACATTTTAGCTATTTCTTATGCTTTTTTTTGTAAAGGTACGTAGTCAAACACTGCACCTTTTGTTTCATAGCTACGAACAAAAAACTTGTTACGTTTTGGAAAATGACTTTTTCGTTCTTTCTCTGCAGTGGCTATTAGTGTTTGTGTGAAGTTTCTGACTGGTACTGGTAAATAAATGCCTCTAAACTTCTTGAATGGTCTTTATTTCTACAATCGGTCGACACAAGTTGATTACCGAACAAAGAAAAGAGCTTTGCATTAATGAAGTCCCGTCATGAAGCAGCTGCAGTAGCTGGGGAGGTGGGCCTTTTCATTTTCTTTGACTTGCTCTACAGTTGAAACCAGACGTGTAATATATTCTCCTTCTCTGGAACTAAATCAAACTTTACTGTTTTGAGGTCAGTTAAGATTCACAAAATTATTTTTTGCCCAAATGAGAATTATTTATTTTTTACTACAAAAACGGCACGTTTTTATCCATTAGTATAATTTGGTAGTGTTGCCTTTAAACTGCATGAGTTCAAATGTTTTTGTCCCACCAGTTTGTTGGACTTAAGTCCCGTTCCTTTTGACAGAACTGGTGGAACTGGGTCTGGTTCGTAGACCGCCTTGCTCCAACACGTTTTCTGCTCGCACACAGTTTAGTTTTGTTTTTAATGAGCTTGAGATCAGGGCTTTGTGACGGCCTCTCCAAAACACTGTTCTTTAGAATCAGAGTCTGTTTATTATCGCCACGTCAATGAACCAGGTTCACAAACTAGGAATTTGCTTCGACATAAGGTGCGAATAGTAATAAAGTAAAAATGAAAACATAACATAAACATATGTACACCCATACAATAGAAAACAATAAAAGCTTAGAGAACAGTACAGAGGGAGTATTCAGTTATAATACAGATGTAATGTGACCAAAGCAGAAGTTATGAGGTAGCATTATGAGTGTTCAGGAGTCCAACAGCAGAGGGGAAGAAACTGTTCTTATGGCGGGAGGTTCTGGTCCGAATGGACCGAAGCCAAAATATGTAAAGAAACATCAACTTTAAGAATGTTAACTTTAATTCACTCTATTCAGTTATTACGGCTGCTGAGCATGAAAATGTTAACTAACATGTTTTAAACACCGTTTTATATTCCCACTGAAAAACAACTTCTCAACAAACTGTTGACCACAAGAACAAAACAAATCTAACTTCTCTCGAGTGCTTATCTGGAAATGACCGATACAGATTGCCCTAGTGCGCAATTTTTATTATAACTATTTTTTTATTTTCTTCTCTCCAGCTTTCTGGCAGCCCCCCAGGGGGCCACGGCCCCCACTTTCAGAAACACTGCTTTAGACACCCCTCTTTACAGTAGTCCCTTGTATAATGGGGGCGGTTTCAGTTCTCAGCTCCCCCGCAATAAGTGGAAAAACTGCAAAGAAGGAATAGTAGTGCAAGCAGTTAGTACTAGTTTATTTTAGTGTGTGTGTGTGTGCGTATATATATGTAGTGAACTTGACCTGATGTCAAAACTAAGCCTAAGGTCAAAACCCTTGACCTTAAGAACCTTGTGGGACAGAAACTGTCATTTCATTGATTTGAATCCAGAAATACAGGTTCATCCATCCTGAGACTTTCTGTCTTGAAAATTCAAGTGAAAGAACACTCTCTTTTCTATTATCATTACTGTTTTACAAATGTTTGATAATCAAAGTGTTTTAGTTCAAACATTTTAGATGTTACAGTGAACTAATCAATTTTATTAACTGTAAAACAGTAACAATGATTTTTTAGTTACTTATGCAAAGTAGAATTCATGTTAAGGCCTGTTACAGAGTAATTATGCATTTTCTGATTTCTGTCTTTGAATGAGCAGTGTACGTTTTCCAAGGTCAGGAGTCGAAGCAGACAAGTGTTGGAACAACTGTCTTGTTTTACATCCTCTCAGACGTAAACAGAGGAGTTGGCACCTGTTTCTCCAAACTCGCCAAAACATTTCTCTCGCCTGTCTGGGAACATTTTCAATCTGTTCCATAACATTCTTGCTGTTTTCTGACTTCTAGTAACCTCTTACGTCACAAAACACACCCCTGTCTGGTTGATATTGACCAATCAGGAACTCTCAAATATACCGGAAATAGAGCCCTTTAAATGCCGGTACTTCCTAGTTCTCTCAGTTCGGTGAAGTGGCAGTTCTGTGAAGTCGTTGTTCTGTGAGTTGCCGTTGGAGTCGGGCTGGAGAGTTTGCAGCTCCAGTCGTTTGGGAGAATAGGAGTCCAGCCATGATAAGGCTCTTCCGAGTTTGGATTATAACATCTTCCACCTCTGAGTGGAACTTCTGAAGAACCCCACTCATGTGGAGTCCACCCGGTGAGGTGAACTGTTGTTGACAAAGCCCCGTCACCACTTCGGACGAGTCACAGCCATCCTATGGAGACGCTGAAAGGTAGCGTTAACTGGAGCTCCTCTTCTGATTCATCGTCAGAGAGGTAAATGAGTCTAGTCTCCTACTGAGCGTACCGAGGAAAAGCTGGGTCGGATGGAGGGTGTCGTCCTGTCAACACTTTTCACTCATACACACCACATTCTCCCTCATCCATCTTTCACGCCCTTTAAACTTCATTTCCATCTTTAAATTCTTCTATCAAGTAGAAATCATTCCAGATAATTTAGAAATGTCTGTGTAAAGTGCTCATTCCACTGCCGTGTGGATTGAGGTCTGCTGTTCTGCTGAAAAGTGAAAACAATCGCCGTATTGTTTCTCACTACCTGTAAAGCTGATTAATTATGTTGTTATTTTCATATTTTGCCAAATTAATGTAAACGTTTGATGTTAAACTTTGATTCTGTAAATAAATGACCACATTCATTTTGATGGGTCAAAGATGAATTAACGTCTCACGGTACATTTTATTAAATTCAATGCACGTTTTATTCAGTCCAGAAAAATGAAGAATCCGTTTTAATTGATGAATATATCTAAGCATCTGTTCATCTACATATATACGCACGCGCGCACAACGTTTTAAACCCTTCTCTTGCAAAATTGTAAAAAATGTTTATGAACGCTCTAAACCCACCCACATTTTGATGTTCCTGGTACCGTCAACATCAAAATGTGAGTGGAAAAGGTGAAACACCCACACCTGCCTCCACCCTCATTGGCCCCACTGAGCCCCTGAGCAAGGCCCTTAACCCCCACCATCTGCTCCTAAACAGGTCTCTCTTGAAAATGAGTTCTCATGGCTCAACGAGACTACCTGGATAAATAAAGAGTAAATGAAAAAGAGCACAGCACGTCATGACCTTCACCTGCCAGCGCTCTTGGCCACGCCCATTTATCCGCTGCAGAGTGGAGATCAACACGCTGCGGGAGGGAGCTTCTCGCTGCACATGTGGGCTGCACAAATGTGCAGCAGGTGCTAAATAATTTTAAATAATTTATTTAAAATAAAATATCTATACCGATCGTGCGGCTCATCCATCAATCAGCCAGTTGTGTGTCATGTCCAATCTTACTTTAAAAAACTGCGAAAGAGCGCGTCTGCGAAAGTGGAACTGCGAAGTAGAGGGTCTACTGTACACCAGTTCCTCTGCAGCAAAACCTCAACGTGATGCTGCCATCTCCATACTTCACAACTAGGATGGTGTTTTCAGCCTTCCACCCTTTTTCCTCCAAATGTAACGGTGGTTATGACCAAACACTTGGCTTTTAGTTTCATCAGAGCCCAGGACGAGTCTAAAAACCTTTGTTGTCTTGGGAGTATTTGCTGCTTCCTCTTGGAGTCGCCCTTCAGCTCTTGTTGGACCAGAACTCGTTTCTCTGAGGATAATGACTCTTGGAACAGCGTCTGTACTAGGGCATTAACAGGGTACTCTTTATTGTCATTCGCACCTCATGTGGTACATGTGGTGGAGCGAAATTATGTACACATGGTCCCAGTTACATTCAACAATAAAATGTATAAGAAAAACGGTAATAACATCTAAGATATGAACTAAGAAAAACATCAACTAAATATACACTAAGCACTCATAACATAAAACATTGAACATCAGCACAAACATGAAGATTTTATTTTATTATTATTTCATTTATTTTTGTATCTTGAGATCTATGACGTCATCAAATACTCGAGTTCTACTCGGGTTTTATTATGTTAATGTCGAGTTTAAAAATTATATATTCGTTCAACCCCTAGTCTGTACATGGTCTTGAATTTTTATGTTTGTGTCGATATACAGGTCCTTCTCAAAAAATGAGCATATTGTGATAAAGGTCATTATTTTCCATAATGTAATGATAAAAATGAAACTTTCATATATTTCAGATTCATTTCACACCAACTGAAATATTTCAGGTCTTTAATTGTTTTAATACTGATGATTATGGCATATAGCTCATGAAAACCCAAAATGCCTGTTCCAAAAAATTAGCATATTTCATCCCACCAATGAAAGACAAGTGTTTTTAATACAAAACACGCCAACCTTCAAATAATCATGTTCAGTTCTGCACTCAATACTTGG
>NC_056508.1:2974207-2981966 GCF_014905685.2 Nematolebias whitei | reverse complement strand
AAAGACCTGAAATATTTCAGTTGGTGTGCAATGAATCTGAAATATATTGAAAGTTTCATTTTTATCATTACATTATGGAAAATAATGACCTTTATCACAATATGCTAATTTTTTTAGGAGGACCTGTAAATACTAAAATAAACTACTACATACTACTACACTAAATACTAAAATAAACTACATACTACTCCTACTACTTGTGTACATAATTTCATTCCATCTCATGCACCACATGAAATGGTAAAGACAAAGTTTACAGTATCTACTTAAAATTGAACTTAACTACTTCACTGTTTCACTTATCGCGAGTGGTCCTAAATCCCGCGATAAACGAGGGACTACTGCTGGAACTGCATTTATATTCAGTTTCTGTTGTTGCTGGTCACTAGATGGCGCTGCTGTGACGTGTAGGGCAGAAAATACTGTGTTAAAGAGAAATGCAGAAGAATGAACGTGTGTAATGGTTTTTACTGTATTAAAGTTTGACTTTCACAGTCTACTTTTATTTTATTACAAACATAACAGATGAATCAGAAGCTTTCAAAACATCATCTGACCTTTCCAAATTGTTTAAAGGCATAGTATCTTGGTGGATGTGAATTTATGAATTTGAAGTAATAAAAATAAAACCTAAAACAGGAAAAGTTTGATTTAACATTTGCAATAAAAATTTGGTACACTGTATGTAAACATCTGGTTTCACTGCTAAACATCTTGAAAGATTAGTTCCTAAAATACACCCAGAGCAGAGGTCCGGCAGCAAGCTGTTGCACACGCACTTGATCAGATTTCAAGAATTTAGAGTGAAAGTAAAAGGGTCCTCAGAAGTTGGAGGTGTGTGAAGTGGTGGAGTCGTTGGGGAAGGAGCTCCGGCGCTGAGAGTGAGCCCCACAGAGCAGCAGCAGGCGCAGCTCTGCAGCCACACTGCTGGAAAAGAAGCCGTAGATCCAGGGATTGGTGCACGAGTTCAGACTGGCCAGTAACATCAGCAGGGTGAAGGCTACGCCTGTGAAGAAGAGGAGGAGGAGATGAAACTTGATGAAACGTGCATGCTGAAATCCTGTAGAAAACGTTAGTTTCTAACCAACAAGTTTTGTTTGCTACAATATTTGTTTGAGTTGAACGTCCAGCTCAAATGGAGCAAGAATAAAGAGGCTGTGTGTACTCCACAGACCGCTGAGTGAAAAAGTAACATTTTCCCAAACGGCATTCTGTCAAATTGTACAAAGTTCAGTGTGAGTTTGTGAGCGCACGTTAAAGTTTATGAGTGAGATTTCCACAAACAAACCATGGAGGAAATGAAACCTGGAGTTTTCCACGCAGAGGTTTCATCTCTGCGCGAGGCAGAGCTCCGAGGCGACGCACGAGAGGATGACTGAGGTGAGAAGCTTCTCTGAAAAAACCGCTCTGTCGTTTTCAGCTTCACATGAATTTATACTTTCACCACTTCGTACCCAGACGTGTGTGGACACGAAACAAGGCTCGAGTTCATCTGCTGTAGTAGACTTTTGAAAACTCTTTTTAATGAACTGTCCAAAAAATAAAATCTTTAAAAAAAAGCAGTATGATCTTGAAATAGCATATTGGTATAGATCAGTGGTCAGTATAAAACATATTTATAGCCATATTTATTATTTCAACAAAGGAAAAGTAGTAGTTTGCTTTCTGAAAGTCCAGGGGACCAGACTTAACTTTTTTAGATAAGAGTAGGTTTTTTTAATGTTGTGTGACACCAATAGAAAAGGATTTACCAGCAGGTTGCATGAGTAAAAGGTACAAGATGCAAAAGTCTGACTTGATCCATCGGTTTTCTTCATTCTGTTTTTTGACGGTTGAACAAAACCAATTGTTCAGTTTCTGTTTGCAGAGAAAAGTAGCCCACAGAAGTTACTGTGGAGGCTGGACAAGTCTCCAGTAGGTCTCCAGTAGCTCCCCGGGGCTGTCAACTCCCAGGTAGACCAGTGTGTGGTAACATTTTCAGATGACACTGAACCTGCTACAAACCACGTCCATCTTGGGCAGCCACTGGTCCGTGGTTGTTGGCTTTGTGAAGTGCTGTGACGCTCGAACTGTGAATGATTACTGAGAAAACGATGGAGGTGCTGCTGGACCCCAGGTCAGCTGGAGATCACAGCCATGCAGATCTACATGTGCATGACATCAAGCAGATGGAGTCATGCAAATATCTGAGAGTGCATGTTGTTAATGACTTGTCCTGGTGCACGCAAGTGTTTGTGCCTGAATCCACCAGTCTGCATGTTCTCTGCTGACTTAGTGTTTGGAGTCTGCAAGAACATTTAGTTTTTTTACAGATCAGCCATTGATTCAGTGCCGACATGCGGCATTAGATGTTGGTTTGTTAATCTGACCATAAAATCAAAGGCTCGTTAAATGTAGGGAAGGCAACGAGTCAAAAGATGCGTACAGCTGCACCTTTAACTTTCTCAGAGCTGTTTGAGCAGACGGCCCTCAGGCCGGAAGACGGTGTCTCGTCTAACGCCTCATGTTCTGCACTCGCAATAGGTTGTACTGAACTCAGGAAGAAGGTGCAGGTTCCTCTGTCAGTACAACCGCTACAAGAATCCTCCCTCTTCCAGTGAAGCTCCTCAATGAGAGTGGCTCAGGACGAGCAGGAAGTTTATGTTGGCAGCTGTGCAGCAGGAACATCATTGTCTTTTTGGAATGGTTTTATGAAACACTTTTTTCTTAATAAAGCAAGTTCTTCCCAAGGGACAGTAACAAAGACACAGTGGACTTTTGAAGTCAGGCCACTTGAAATTAAAAACCACAGATGTGAAGGTAAAGAACGAGTCTGAGCATGTAGATCTCATTTGGATCCTTGACAGTTTTCATACAAATACTTTTCTGCACATTCATTAAACTGTGTAACGCCACTGATGCTGGAGACAGAAAGCAGATAAAGGTTTATCATCAATATATGTATTTATCTAAATGCACATGAACATTACGCAGGTATTTGCACCTTTCTGGGGTGGGTCAGGATCCCAGGCAGCCCACATCTGCACGCTGAAGAACGGGGCCCAGCAGATGGAGTAGACCAGCACGATGACCAATGTCATCCTCACGGTCTTTGACATTGCTGCCGTCTCTTCCCCACCCTGGGCAGCTGGGGGGGCTTTACGTGGGTGGGGTGAACAGACGACAGAGGTTGCTGTGGGGTCAGACTGCAGCTCGACTGTCGGAGAGAACAGAAATCAGACTGGACTAGGGCTTTAACAGACCACTCGAGTGATCGACAGGTCGATTCCTAGGACATCTATCAAGTTTTTAAACTTCACGTCAAGTATTCGCAGTGACATCATTACGTCGCAGTTACGTCATTGTGTCACGTGATCCGCACCGGGCTACTAGTAGAAGCTGCCAAATGTATTCCTCCAGCAGATGGACTGAGCAGAGCAGGCCCAGTCTTGACAAATGGGTAGAAATGCATCAATAGTCTGGAAATATTTCACTAAAGATGAATCTTCTGGTTCAACTACCGTAAGGAAACAGAAAATTAATCAACTTCCTGAATCGGTGTTGCACCATATTCTGTGACCACCGGATATTGTGACCGTAGGGGGCGGTGTTGCATGCACTGTTGCAGGTCACAGAATATGGTGCAACACCGGGTCCAATGACCGAACCAGAACCAGCTTCCTCCGACCTGGTTTCACAAACAAAATGCAAAAAATATTCATCTCTAAACCTGTAAACATATTAAAATCTAAACCTAATGCACCACAGCTGAAGGTGGTGCGGGGTGGTCGACCCCCCACTGATTTTAGTTTAGTTTTGACGTGCTGCATGTTTCTTCACGTTTGCAGTTTAATAATAAAAACTAATAGTTTAGTTTTTCCTGTGACTTATTTGCAGTTTGATAAATGGTAGGAGCATAATATACACTCCCAATGTTTTGTTGGTCTTTTTTTTGTAAATAATAAATTCCCGTTTTTTTGCGGTTTTATTTATTTATTTTTTCATCTTGAGATCTATGACGTCATCAACTACTCGAGTTCTACTCGAGTTTTATTATGTTAATGTCGAGTTTTAAAATGATGTAGTCGTTCAACCCCTAGACTGGACTTTAAAGGACCAGTTTGCAGGTGCAAGCCATCCTGCTGATATTTACATTAAAACTGGTTTGAGGTCCAGTAACTCTGACCGTCAGTAGGTCTGTGGTTTTAGGTCTAAATAAGTCAAATGGCACTGTACATGAACTGTGCCTGAAACTAACCTTAATCTTGCTTCTGTGTTCAGTCTTTGCTGACAGCCTCTCTAAATGACCCCCCCACCAACACGTGCATTCCTTCAGCCATAATAATTCATCCATCACCAAGATGGAATTTGGTACCTCACTTATTAAGTTCTTGTGTTCTCGACATGCATCGATGGATGCAGGCTATTTCCATTTCCCCTCCACTCCATGATGGGTAGAGAAACTGTGGGCAGCACAGTGGAGCAGTTGGTACAGCTGTTGCCTCACAGCAAAAATGTCGCAGGTCCGTGCTGTTTCTCAGAGTACTCCAGTTTCCTCCCACAGACCAAAAACATGCATGTTAGGTTAACTCTAAATTGTCTCTATGTGAGAGTGAGAGTGAATTTTTGTTTGTCTCTGTGTCCCTGTGATGGACTGGACACCTGTCCAGGGTGTCCCCCCCCCCACCTCTCCCACTGTGACTGCTGTGACCTGTGAAGGAGACGCAGGTAAAGAAAATGGATGGATGGACGAATGAACTGCATTTACTGTGAAAACTGTGAATGCTAAGTGCTGAAATTGTTGAATTATTACGAGTTGAAACTGAAGAACTGAAACGTTAAAGTCAGAACCAGGAGAACGGAAGCTACAAACTAACATGAGCAAAACCAAAGCAAACACAAGAAGAGTAGAGCGAGTATGATGAAATTAATTACGTGGAATAATCTAAAAAAGTTCAATCTGGTCCTCTGGACATTCAAAAAACAACAAAGCAAAACAACAAAAAATATAGAAACGTTTCGTCTCTCATCCGAGAGACTTCCTCAGTCTGAGGTGCTGTATTCAGCTCAGTCTCTTAAATAGCACCTTCTCAGAGTGGATCAACCAGTTTGCTGCTGACAACCAGAACCAGCTGATCACATGCTCAAGAAGGACCATCAGCCTAACAATGGATCATTAGCACCTGATGGCTGTTTACTGTTCACAGAGGGCTGAGTGATACTAGCAATCACAGCATTGTAAGAGGGGGACAGTTGAACCCGGAGGCCTCCACCCCTGTTTAATGATGGACGGTTTCTTTTCACAAAGATGGCCTCCTTTACTCCTCTCTCAAACCATCGTTCCTCTCTGTCCAGGATGTGAACATCTTCATCCCTGAAAGAGTGACCGCTGGCCTGGAGATGAGTGTAGACCGCAGAGTCCTGGCCTGATGATGTTGATCTTCTGTGCTGGTCATCTTTGGGATGAACCAGTCTTTAATGTATTTTGGGGTTTAAAAGCCACTGGGACGTTATGTTTAGAAAATAAACGTCTCAGTTTCTCTGATACTCCCTCAACATATGGAATGACCACTGGTCTGGGTCAGGGTTCCTCCTTTTCACCTCATGGCTGACAGGAGTCCTGTTTGGAAGTCTTTCGGATGAAAGACGAAATGTTTCTACATTTTTTTTGTTTTGTTTTTTGAATGTCCCGAGGACCAGATTTAACTTTTTTTGCGTTTTCTACCTGGATTATTGAGCATGCATCAGGATGCGTGGAATAATGTTTTTAAAGAATGGTTTAAAGAGATTTTAATGTGTTCCTATTGGGAAAACTTCTGTAACAATGAATATATAAATAAAATTAATTAATTTTAAAAGTCTAAAAGTTACAATTCGATTCAATTCAGTTTATTTCTAAAGCACCAGTTCACAACAAAGTTGTCTCAGGGACTTTACAGGGACATTCACATAAAAGCCAGTTAGTAAAGTTCTCTATCTAAGGAATCCAGCAGACAAGTTGAATCTTGGCTTTGTTGCAGTCTCCCATCCTGAGCAAGCACAGTGGAGACAGTGGAAAGAAAAACTCCCTTTTAACAGGAAGAAACCTCCAGCAGAACCAGGTTCTGGACAAGAGACAATCTGCTTTGACCGGCTGGTTGAGCGGACAGGAAGGAGAGACAGACCAACACAGAATGGTAGGTCCAGATGTAGGTCCAGGCCCAGATGTAGGTCCAGGCCCAGGTATAGGTCCAGGTGTATCTGAAAGACAAAACCACATGTTAAGGATAGAAAAAATAATTACAAATACGAAACGGGTTGAACAGAATAAATAAAGACAGTAGCAGAGTGAAAAAGTTAAACACTAAAAGTCTGTGTACTCCTGATCGAGCAAAATGTGTTCATGTATGGTTAAAACTAGGGATCCACCAATCCACTTTTTTTTAAAATTCTGATCCAATCCCGACACCTAAATCTAAATATCGGTCGATACCGATCGAGTTCCAATGTCGTCGTCGTCGTCATTGATTTTATATGAGGCTGTAATAATCTGCTCTCAAGTACAATTTGTACAAATCTATGCATGCATGTCCAAAAAGGCAACTTGAGGTAAGTTTTATTAATGTTGGATAAGTTTTTAATTTAGAATTAAATTCTGCTAACTCAAAACATGTTTTTTTTTATTCCTAGCTTTAAAGTGGATATTAAAGTGATTAATTTAAGTGATTGTTTAAAGTTGTGTTATATTTTTTTTAACAAGGGGCAGATATAAGAATGTTTTTCTTCTTTCTGCACTCTTTTCATGCAATGTTTTCTTTTTGATGAATTTGTTTTATTTTAAATTAATGAATAAATGAATTAAATTAAATTAAATGTTAAACGGCTTCAAACACCTGGCATAAACCAACAGACATGTTCCTGTTTTTAGTATTTTACATCACTTTATAATGTAGCTGTTTATGTTTTTAATATAATTTTCAATTCATATGTTTTTTTATGATTGTCTACATTGTACTGATAAATATCTCCTGGAGGGTAAACTATATCTTGGCTGTGTTAGGATTTGTGGTCAGGAGCGAACCCAGAGTGCAGAACAGGGACTCAACTCGGCAGAGTAACAAAAATAGGAATTTAATGATAAATAAAAAGGTACAAAATAACAAGCTGACGGGGCAGCAAAACTTACATGAACATAGGAAGGAGGCACGGGAAACTCAGGAGGACACGGGAGACTCGAGGAACCAGGAAGACTCAGGGGAAGACACAGGAGACCCAACGAGTACGACGCGACGATGAACAAGACAGAACAGACGGCTTATATACAGGGACAAGACGAGACGTGATAACAAAGAGCTGGGACGAGACACGGGTGGCAACAATAGAACTAATGAGGGAGCACGAGGTAACACAGACACAAAGGGCCCGAGGAAAACACGAGGACCAGAGAAAAAAAAAAAAACACGAGGGAACACAAAGGATTTGGACGGTCAAGGGATCGTCCCTAAGAGTCATTGTTCCGGCAGGCGGCTGTCCATCAAACCGGGCCAGGTCAGGGGGGGAGCCGGGAGGCCGTCCAAAACACAGTACCAGAGGAAACGTGGCTTGCGTCAAGGAGACCTGGGGAGCTGCAGCATGCGACTGAGAGACCTGGGGAGCTGCAGCATGCGACAGAGAGACCTGGGGAGCTGCAGCATGCGACGGAGAGGCCTGGGGAGCTGCAGCATGCGACGGAGAGGCCTGGGGAGCTGCAGCATGCGACGGAGAGGCCTGGAGAGCTGCAGCGGACGGCGTGGGAGCCTGG
>NC_056508.1:2971587-2974107 GCF_014905685.2 Nematolebias whitei | reverse complement strand
CCAAGTATTGAGTGCAGAACTGAACATGATTATTTGAAGGTTGGCGTTTTTTGTATTAAAAACACTTGTCTTTCATTGGTGGGATGAAATATGCTGATTTTTTGGGACAGGCATTTTGGGTTTTCATGAGCTATATGCCATAATCATCAGTATTAAAACAATTAAAGACCTGAAATATTTCAGTTGGTGTGCAATGAATCTGAAATATATGAAAGTTTCATTTTTATCATTACATTATGGAAAATAATGACCTTTATCACAATATGCTCATTTTTTGAGAAGGACCTGTGTATACAGGTATATATTGGCAGTTTAAACCCTTCCCACACTCTTGCATTGTTCTTAACAATTTTCTAAACTTTGAAACCTTTTGAAAAATGTTCATCTTAAATGGGTACTCACCAGAGAAGATGATTATGGGAGATGAAGAATTAGCTGTCCAGTGACGACGATGAAGGTGATGAAGGTGAAATGAAACCAGATACTTTGGCTTCATCCTTCAAAATAAAAGTGTGAGACGGCGTCCTTTTCCAGAACACGCCCTTTTCGTTTTTGTCCACATTAAAAATATGTTGAGACCTTTAGACCCCGGCTCAGAGATCAGATCTTTGAACATGGTGTTCAACTCCTCCGCTCCACCTGGCAGCAGATTCAGCCTCTCCGAGCAGAGAAACACTTTTAATCCAAATTGTTTTTGAAATGTGTCGAACCATCCCTTCCTGGCACTAAATGCAGTGGTATTGGCTAGCTGTTGAATTTAGAATTTATTTTAAAAATTTGGTCTCAACTTAAAAAAGAGTTAAGACCAAACCACCCCCCCCCCGCGCCCCCACAATACATCACTGAAATGTTGATCCTTATTCTGCAGCCTGCACCCTTCGATCTTCAGCGCTGAACCTCCTAAAGGTCCTTAAGACCTGGTTTAAAACTCGGGGTGACCTGTTCTTTCAGGCCGTAGCACAAGTTCCATTTACTCTTTAATCGTCAGCAGCTTCCACTGGCGTTTTTGTTCGCTGCCAGAAACTTTTCAACCCGCAGAACGTTGGTAGGAGCCATAAGAAGTCCAGCTGAAAGAGTGGAGGTAAACGAACCCCCTGCTTCTGTGCTAGTGACCGCCTCCTACTGTAACAGCCGATCAGCACCGGGTTACTAAGCCTTTCTGGCGTTTTGGTTCGTCGCCAGAAACTTTTGAACGCACAGAACTTTTAGAAGCGAAAAGCTACAAAAAGATTTGAAGCTCTCGACCTTTGACCTCTCTAAGTGGCTTTAAGAATCTGTTGGACTCCTGGCAGGGACCAATGCAGACATGTTCCTGTTTTTAGTTTTCTACATTCACCTTAGAATCTAGATGTTTTTTGTTATTTTTTTTAGCCATCCTATTTGTTAAAAAAATAAAAATGGAGTAAACTGCTTATTGTTGTTGCTGTTGTCCATTGTTGTCATCATTCTTTGTTAAATCAGGTCTCTCTTGTAAATGAGTCCTCGAGGCTCAATGGGAATTACCGTCTAAATAAAGGTTGAATGAAAAAAAGAAACAATAACACAAATAATGTCCAGTTGAAAAAGAGTGCAGGTAAACAGACGACTTGTACTGGAACAAGCAGCCAGCGCCCGGGTCACCGGGTCACTGGGTCAGTGCTCTGTTGCTTAAAGAGACATGTCCTCACATGAATTAATTTCTTTTGAATCTTGTGTTTGTAAAAATGAATTTTCTTTAAAAAAAAAACTTCTCTATGTGACATGAATTTAATTGTACTTTGAAAGGCTGGTTCGGTAGTCTTGACTTTATTTTGCAAAAACACTTGTTGGCAGAGAACAGTGCCCTGAGGCACTACAGTACAACACAACATTGATTTGAGGGAAATGTAGTCCATCTGAGTGGCTATTACAGTACAGTTGGAGGCTGAATGACAGAAAACTACAAAATGGTGGCGCCTGTCCAAATTATTTTTGTCATTAACTTTCTCACATCCACATGAGTTCTGTACATTGATACTACTGTACAGTCCACAATCTCGTGTAAATTAAAAAATTGGGAGCAATATTCTGGACGTACACAAACCGTGATAGAGCGAGTCTGTGAAAGTCGAAGCGTGACGTAGCGAGGGACTGCTGAACTGTGTAAACCTCAGAACATGGTGGTTGACAGTTTCTAGAGGCTCGCTGCTTCTGAGTGACATCTTGTACAAATCTACAGAAATCAACCAAGATATCAGGAATGGACTGTAATACAGACGTATAAGGTTTTGCTATCTGATCAAGACACTCAAAGCTCTTTACCACAACCTGGGCCTCATTCACCCATTCATACAGCTCTATACTAGATCTGTACAAATAGCCAGAGCTTTATCACATTCATGCACCAATAAGACACAGAGGCAACGAGGGGTTCAGTGTCTTGCCCAGTGACACTTCAGCACCACTGCTGGTGAAATCAAACCCCCCCCCCCCCCCCCCCCCCCCCCCCCCCCCCCCACGCTACCCCCACACCACCACCCCCAGACCCCACCACTCCGCGGG
>NC_056508.1:2970814-2971487 GCF_014905685.2 Nematolebias whitei | reverse complement strand
ACTAATCAGTGCTTTAGATCACATTCAAACACCGATGGGACACACATAGGAGGCAATGTGTCTTGCCCAGGGAGACTTCAACATGTGACTGTTGGTGGAATCAAATGCCCAACTCTCCCATTGGAGGATGACTGATCTAACCACTCAGCCACAGCCGCCCGAGGAAGCTGGAAGTTAATGTTTATCCTCCAAAACTCATTGTTCATCCTTGAAGACAATTTGCAGATGCATGAAGGAGTTTAAGAGCGAGGCAGTTTTGTTGCTGTAATGGTGCCTTGTCACCAGAGGGCGCTGCTGTCATGGTGCAGGGCAGAAGAGATGAAGGGGCAATAAACGGAGTTAGAACAGTTTTTTTTAAAGTGGAGTACACAGTTAGAATAATGTTCCTCAGTTTAAACAGGGGTCTCCTATTCCATTACAACAACATCTGGCCCATCTGTTCAAACAGTTATACACCAGTATACACCATGGGAGCATCCTGCCAGCATTCAGCTCGGGGAGGAGATGGGTTCTGTGCTCCTGAGATGAACATGTTTTGGTGTGAAACACAGGTCCTTCTAAAAAAATGAGCATATTGTGATAAAGGTCATTATTTTCCATAATGTAATGATAAAAATGAAACTTTCATATATTTCAGATTCATTGCACACCAACTGAAATATTTCAGGTCTTT
>NC_056508.1:2967068-2970714 GCF_014905685.2 Nematolebias whitei | reverse complement strand
ATGAAAGTTTCATTTTTATCATTACATTATGGAAAATAATGACCTTTATCACAATATGCTAATTTTTTTAGAAGGACCTGTATACCATCTATCTTCTTTGTTTAAAAAAGTTAAATCTGGTCCTCTGGACATTAAAAAAACAAAAAAAACAAAGCAAAACAACAAAAAAATGTAGAAACGTTTCGTCTCTCATCCGAGAGACTTCCTCAGTCTGAGGTGCTGTATTCAGTTCAGTCTCTTAAATAGCACCTTCGCAGAGTGGATCAATCAGTTTTGCTGGTTGCAAAACTGGTTTGCAACCAGCAAAACCAGATACCAGATACTCTGAGGGAGTCTCAGAGAAACTGAGACGTTTATTTTCTAAACATAACGTCCCAGTGGCTTTTAAACCCCAAAATACATTAGAGCAAAGACTGGTTCATCCCAAAGATCCAGTCCCCCGGCACAAACAGAGTAATGTTGTGTATGTTGTTCAGTGTCAGGAGGGTGATCAGTCTTACATCGGGGAAACTAAACAGCCACTGGCCAAAAGGATGGACCAGCACAGAAGATCAACATCATCAGGCCAGGACTCTGAGGTCTACACTCATCTCCAGGCCAGAGGTCACTCTTTCAGGGATGAAGATGTTCACATCCTGGACAGAGAGGAACGATGGTTTGAGAGAGGAGTAAAGGAGGCCACCTTTGTGAAAAGAAATCGTCCATCATTAAACAGGGGTGGAGCCTCCGGGTTCAACTGTCCCCCTCTTACAATGCTGTGATTGCTAGTATCACTCAGCCCTCTGTGAACAGTAAACAGCCATCAGTGTGCTAATGATCCATTGTTAGGCTGATGGTCCTTCTTGAGCATGTGATCAGCTGGTTTTGGTTGTCAGCAGCAAACTGGTTGATCCACTCTGAGAAGGTGCTATTTAAGAGACTGAGCTGAATACAGCTCCTCAGACTGAGGAAGTCTCTTGGATGAGAGACGAAACGTTTCTATATTTTTTGTTGTTTTGTTTTGTTTTTTTTGAATGTCCAGAGGACCAGATTGAACTTTTTTAGATTTTTCTACCTGGATTATTGAGCATGCATCAGGATATCTTCTTTGTTCCTCCAGTGGTTGTATGTCCCAACATGCAAACACTTTAAATCCAGAGAAAGTTGGTCAATAATTTTGCATGTGCATGTATATCTGGTTTTATTACCTTTTATGGAAAAAAGTACTTTATTTGTAGTATTAGTTGCTATCTGTTACTGGGGTAAAACTTTCAGCTTAAGTGTGACCCATGGATGGTGTAGCGATACTAAAGCTTTAGTCAAAAAACAAGGTACCGGTAATAGTCTTGCTTCACTGAAGCCTAAAAAGGCTTTTTTGGAACCTAAAAGGCACAGAAGGAACAGAAATCATAATATTCTCTCTTTTAGCCAGTACTTAAAATTACACTTATGAAATGTGGACAAATTCCAGTAACACTGGTTCACAAACAAACAGGGCTTTTCAGGTTCCCAGTTCTACCTAACAAGATTATCTGACATGGGCCTTTCACCAAATTCGGAAATTGGGAGAGAAAAATAAAATAAAATAAAAGAGACTGCAATTTTATGTTGCAGTCATGACTGGGTTTTTATGGCAAATGCTGATCTACAAAAAACAAGTCAGTTAAGTTAAGTCAGGTTCTCTGGATGGTTTCTTTTTGTAGAAATGTTTGAACAAAAAGTTGGAATGGATGATTTTAATACAAAATTAAACAATTGAAAGAACATTGTCAGAATTTTTGGTCAAAGGTTATGGATGTTTTTATTGTGTTTTGTTATTGTGGCTGAGAACATTCTTCCCCTCTGCCCTGAGAACAAGGAGCTTGGTTGTCTCCCAAAATAAACAAATTGTCTCCCAAAACAGCCTCAACTCGAACTGAAGGATGTCTCTTTAATGCTCATGAACAATATATTTGTGCAACTAAGTGTCGTGTGAGGTGGTGGCTGCAGCAAGGACAGTTGCTGAACTCTGCTGAACTGATAAATGTATAAAAGCGAGCAGCTAACGCAGTTCGTGGCTATTTCTGTGAGTGGTTTTCATGCATGTACATATGTGTAGGTATATGTTTATGTATGTAACCTGTCCTGAAATCTGACCTTGCAAGTAAAAGTGCCAGTTAAAAATCTTCCCCTGCCATGAGTAGTTCTTTGGACTAAACATAAGAAAACAAGAATTTCTCCAACAACAACCTCCAAGAGTAGCATTTCCATAATTTTCACTAGGGGTTGTAAAAGGAGATTTAATATTTATCAAACTGTGAATGAAAACAAACAAACAAACAAAAAAAACCAAAGGGGCATATCGCTGAAAAACCAAAAGTCGAAGGCCAAAAATTTCTACAGCAGCACTGCCACAATGCTCTTCAGTTCCTACCTTGAAAAGAAGACCACAGCTTTGAGTGTTTTTGAGGTAAAATTAAGTTCTTTGTGATGGCTCCTTTTCAAATAATGTTTATACAGTTTAAAAACAGTCACAGACAACAGTCATGTTTTAGATGTAAACACTTATTTAAATTGAACCTTTTTAAATTTAAATACATTTTACCGTACAGTATATTTTATTTTGTGTATTAAAGAACAATCAACCAACCTGAAATTTTCAGGGTACAAATGATTCTGATAGAAAGCTACTGATGGGCAGCTGGGTGTCTTACCTGCCCCATACATGACAGCCAGCATGATGGATGAAATCCAAGAAACCTGACTTGGTGTGGCATCAAAAATGACCTCAATCTCTTTGAAGAACACAGTGATGGATTTTGGGAAGGCATAGGAGAAGCCGATGCAGATGAAGGCACCTGCTACCACAGCCCAGCCCCAGCCACCTTCAGGTGGTGTGTATCCCGTAGGCCCACCAATTGCTACAGGCATCTTTGCTCAGGAAGAAAAAATGGACGATGCAGATCGATTGAGCCTCAACAGAAGATGAGCTGGGATCAGGATATAAACGGCACCTGTGGAGAACAAGTAGAAGTCATAAGAAATAAGATAGACAGGCGCTATACAAGTACAGTCCATTTACCATATAAAATTTAGCAGTAGCTACTGTGCAAGACTGTACAGACAGTATATGTATGTTGTTAAAATGATGTAGGTTTAAGAATTTAGAACAGTGCAAGAGTGTGGGAAGGGTTTCTAAAGCCATATATATATATATATATATATATATATATATATATATATAGACTAAAACAAATATAATGTCGCTACTTCGCAGAATTTCACTTACTGCAGGCAGGTTCATAATTAAACTCCTGCAATAAACAAGGGACTATTGTAAATAAAAGTAGAAACTAAAGCCCGGCCAATATCTGTAGTAGGTCCAATAATTTAGGTCGATTTGGGGACCTATCTGTGTCAATGATAATTGTCCCATTATGGAAAGATACGCACTTCTGATTTTCACCCTTAAAATGCTGGAACCAGCGTAATTGTACAATATATCCAGCAGAGGGCTCATGATGACTATTTTCAAGTCATTGCTGTTCACTTAGGTTTCACTTTCACATTGAGCACAGACAAAGCAGGGAGCAATACTGTGTAGCGTACAGGTCCTTCGAAAAAAATTAGCATATTGTGAGAAAGGTCATTATTTTCCATAATGTAATGATAAAAATGAAACTTTCAT
>NC_056508.1:2959888-2966968 GCF_014905685.2 Nematolebias whitei | reverse complement strand
AGCTTAAGGCCGCTATCGAAGCATCCTGGGCCTCCATAACACCTCAGCAGTGCCACAGGCTGATTGCCTCCATGCCATGCCGCATTGAAGCAGTCATTCATGCAAAAGGATTCCCGACCAAGTATTGAGTGCATAACTGAACATGATTATTTGAAGGTTGGCGTTTTTTGTATTAAAAACACTTGTCTTTCATTGGTGGAATGAAATATGCTTATTTTTTGTGACAGGCATTTTGGATTTTCATGAGCTGTATGCCATAATCATCAGTATTAAAACAATTAAAGACCTGAAATATTTCAGTTGGTGTGAAATGAATCTGAAATATATGAAAGTTTCATTTTTATCATTACATTATGGAAAATAATGACCTTTATCACAATATGCTAATTTTTTGAGAAGGACCTGTATACCAGCAAGACTTTAAAAGGCAGAAACAACAATTCACAAGTTCTGCCTGACCCAAACTGTGGCCTTGGTGCCGGACTTATCTCAACTCCTCCTGGAATGTTTTGAAAACAACAAAGATGCTTTGACTGTTTCCTCACCCCTCCCTCCCCCAAGGCCGTGGACATGTAACAGAACCTCAACTGAGCTGAAGATGAATGTCACCTCTTATCTGGACAATGGCTGAGGGGGGGCTCTGGACTATGCTACAACTTTCCCTTAAAAATTCAATGTCTTCACCGGCCTATATGTAAATGTACGACGTCTGTTTATGTTGCTTTGCTGTGGTAGGTTTTTTTGATGCCTCACATTGTGCCCTGTCTAGGACACAGTGTGAGAGATCTTTTTTTTATACCGTCTCTCCTCATGTTTTCTTTCCTTTTCTCATCTAAGCAAAATATTATTCTGGATAAGAATAAGAAGGCCGCGCTAATTATTTATAGCCGCAGCTTTGTGCACTCTGTCCATCTTCGGACGACTGTACGTACATATTCACGTTGTATCTCGGTGCAATGCCAATAAAGTTTATTCTGATTTTGATTCAGATGTATACGGGAGATGGGCTACAACTGTTGGGTTTCTCGGGTCAAGTCACTTCTGAATCTGAGCCAACGTAGGAAGCGTCTCAACTGGGCCAAGGAGAAGGGCTGAACCGTTGGCCAGTGGTCCAAGGTTCTCTTTTCCGATGAAAGTGTGCCTTTCATTCGGAAATCAAGGTCCAAGGGTTTGGAGGAAGAAAAATGAGGAACAGATCCCATACTGCTTGAGGTCCAGTGTGAAATATCCACAGTCAGTCATGATTTGGGTGCAATGTCCGGTGCAGGTGTTGGTAAACTCTGCTTTCTTAAATCCAAGGTCACCGCAACAGTCTACCAGAATATCCTGATGCATGCTCAATAATCCAGGTAGAAAAATCCAAAAAAGTTCAATCTGGTCCTCTGGACATTCAAAAAAACAAAAGCAAAACAAAGCAAAAAAAATCTAGAAACGTTTCGTCTCTCATCCAAGAGACTTCCTCAGTCTGAGGTGCTGTTTTCAGCTCAGTCTCTTAAATAGCACCTTCTCAGAGTGGATCAACCAGTTTGCTGCTGACAACCAAAACCAGCTGATCACATGTTCAAGAAGGACCATCAGCCTAACAATGGGTCATTAGCACACTGATGGCTGTTTACTACTCACAGAGGGCTGAGTGATACTAGCAATCACAGCATTGTAAGAGGGGGACAGTTGAACCCGGAGGCCTCCACCCCTGTTTAATGATGGACGATTTCTTTTCACAAAGATGGCCTCCTTTACTCCTCTCTCAAACCATCGTTCCTCTCTGTCCAGGATGTGAACATCTTCATCCCTGAAAGAGTGACCGCTGGCCTGGAGATGAGTGTAGACCGCAGAATCCTGGCCTGATGATGTTGATCTTCTGTGCTGGGCCATCCTTTTGGCCAGTGGCTGTTTAGTTTCCCCGATGTAAGACTGATCACAGCCCTCCTGACACTGAACAGCATACACAACATTACTCTGTTTGTGCCGGGGGACTGGATCTTTGGGATGAACCAGTCTTTGCCGTAATGTATTTTGGGGTTTAAAAGCCACTGGGACGTTATGTTTAGAAAATAAACGTCTCAGTTTCTCTGATACCCCCTCAACATACGGAATGACCACTGGTCTGGGTCTGGGTTCCTCCTTTTCACCTGTTGGCTGACTGGAGTCCTGTTTGGGTTTCTTCTCTGCTTTCAGGAAGGCCCAGTTAGGATATCCACATTGCTCTAGAGCCTGTTTTGTGTAGGATTTCTCCTTCTTTTTGGAGTCTACCAGAATGTTTTAGAGGACTTAATGATTCCTTCTGCTGAGGATCTGTATGGAGATGCAGATTTCATCTTCCAGCAGGACCTGGTCCCTGCCCATGCTGCCAGAAGCACCAAAACCTGGTTTGATGCCCATGCCATCACAGTCCTTGACTGGCCAGCCAATTGGCCGGACCTAAACCCCATTGAGAATCTACGGGGTATTCTCAAGAGGAACATGAGGGGCACTAGAAGCAACAACAAAGAAGAGCTGACAGCAAGCATCAAGGAAATCTGGGCTTCCATAACTCCCAGTCAATGCCACAGGCTGATTGCCGTAATGCCACGTCACATGGAGGCAGAGATTAAGACAAAGGGATTCCCAACCAAGTATTGAAGACTGACATATCAATTTGAAAGTTCCATGTTTTGATGGATTTGTTGTGATCCTAATTTATTTCTTTTCTTTTTCTGCAAAAACTGAGAAGTAGTGTGGACTGATTTCTTCACAGTATTCTAATTTTTTTTTTTTTTTTTTTTTTTTTTTTTTTTGGAATCCTGTTTTTGTGGGTTTCATGAGCTGGAAGCCCAAATTATGTAAAAATTAATACTTGAAATTGTTTAAATTGTGGGCCCTGAATCTATCATCTATTATGGAAGTTAAACAACTTTTCCATTATATTCTAATTTTTTGAAAATAGTCTGTATATTTAATCTAGTCTAGCTTTCATCTAAAAAATTCTAGAGAACATGGTTGCTGGTCAGTTGTCACTTGCGTGATCATCCTCAAAGAAATAATCTGTTTGAAGACTTTCAGTCAGGGTTTATAGCTCACCACAGCACTGAATCTGCTCTGGTGAAAAGTAACTAATGATATTCTCATGGCCTCAGACAATGGACTTGTGTCTCTACTGGTCCTGTTAGATCTCAGTGCTGCATTTGATACAGTTGATCACAATATTTTACTACATAGGCTTGAATATGATGTTGGAATTACAGGAACAGCTCTAAAGTGGTTTAAACCATATCTATCTGATAGATTCCAGTTTGTAAATGTAAATAATAAATCTTCATCATACACCAAAGTTAGTCATGAAGTTCCTCAGGGTTCAGTGCTTGGACCAATACTCTTCACCTTGTATATGCTTCCATTAGGTAAAGTTTAACAGCGTGGTATAAATTTTTATTATGCTGATGAGACAAAATTATATTTGTCCATGAAACCCAATGAATCCAATCAGCTACTTAGACTACAAGCATGTCTTAAAGACATAAAAACCTGGATGACTCTTAATTTTCTCCTTTTGAACAGACAAGACTGAGGTTTTGGTTTTTGGACCTGAGCACCTTAGGAATTAATTTTTCAGTCTTTCTCCCTCCTTAGATGCATTAATCTGTCCTCCAGCTCTAATGTTAAAAATCTTGGTGTTATTTTTGATCAGGACATGTCTTTTATCCCCCACATTAAAAACGTTACTAGAACCTCCTTCTTCCACCTGCGTAATATCACTAACATTAGAAACATCTGATCTAAAGATGATGCAGAAAAACTGGTCCATGCATTTGTCACGTCTAGACTGGACTATTGCAATGGTTTATTATCTGGGTGTCCAAATATTCTTTAAAACGTCTTCAGTTGATCCAAAATGCTGCTGCCAGAGTCTTAACTGGAGTTACTGGGAGAGATCATCTCTCTCCAGTTTTAGCTTCTCTCCATTGGCTCCCTGTCAAATCCAGAATAGAATTCAAAATCTTACTTCTAACCTACAAAATTCTCAACAACCTAACTCCATCTTATATTACAGATCTTACTGTTCCATATTTTACTAACAGAGCACTTCACACTCAGACTGCAGGTTTAGTTGTGGTTCTCAAAAGCAGAATGGGAGGAAGATCTTTATCAGGCTCCTCTCTTGTGGAACCAACTTCCAGTTTCACCAGTTTCTGTCCGTGAGGCTGACACATTGTCTAGTTTTAAGACTGGACTTAAGACTTTCCTTTTTGATAAATCTTATAGTTAGGGTTGGCTTATGTTGCCTTAAGTTTAGACTACTAGAGGACAAACTGACTTGGTTTCCTTAAAAGAATTGTTAAAACTGAATAGTTTTCATTTGATACTATTTCTATTTTAACATGTGATTCTTGACCTGCCATTGTGTATCTATTCCTACCAAACCCAGCTGGTTGAAGCAGATGGTCCTCTTGTCCTGATCCTGGTTCTGCTAAAGGTTTCTTCCTCATGAGGGAGTTTTTCTTTCCACTGTCGCCTTCATGCTTGTTCAAAATAAGAGTTCTGTGATGGAGTTAAACTCAAAGCTGCTCCTCAGATAAATAATGTTAATTATTATTTTATATAAGAATGTTTCTGTTCAGTGCCTGAGACGACTTCTGTTGTGACTTGGCGCTATATAAATTAAATGAATTAAATCACCATGATGCACACGAGTCACAGCACAGCCGAAGCAGGGAGTGACTAAACACTGTGTATTTAGTTGAACAGAGCTTGGCAAGTTTGTTGTAACTGATATGTGAAATTGAAAAAATTAACAATAATACATTCTCTTCAATCTTCCAACCTGCTTGTCATTAGCTACTTGCCTCTCAAGTTATCAAGCTAACATTTGGATAACCTAGCTTAGGTTACTGCCTTGTAAAACTGTATCCAGAACAATAAATCTAAAGTAGAGGTAAATATATATATATATATATATATATATATATATATATATATATATATATATATATATATATAATCGGTGATAGTAACGTTATCTTTGTTGTCCTCAATGAAATGAAATCTGAAGTTCTCTGCAAAGTAAAATAAGCTCTGCTGTGGTCAGTTCTAATTAGACTTCGCTGTACATGAGTGTGTAAAGAATGAATGGGGGAGGGTGTTTGTTTCCTTTATATTTCTGTAACACACTTGATAACTTTGTTAAACAGTGGAGGATAGAAAATGTGAACGCACGTTAGAAAAACTGTTTCAACACTTCAAGAGTTAAAACTGGTTTAAAAGTATCTGTTTTCTTACATTCTTGGGGGTGGACAAAGCTAAAAAAAATTTCCAGCCAATATATCGCTTATTGGCATTCCTTCCCCTCCCAGGGTATGTTTTATCGATGGCTAAAATTTCCATCTCAGTCGAGCTCTAGTATTATGTAGTTCTTGTAACTTTTGTGAAGCTGTACTGAGAAATTCAAAGCTACAAAGTTGGGTGCTAGCAGTGACACCTGGTGTTCAACTGCAGTTATAACAGCCACAAACTTTCAAATGATTCAAACATTTAGTTAATTCTAGTTCCATCAATAACAGCAGTAAGTTCAAACAGTTTGAGTCTTTGAAAAAAATCATTATTCACAAATGTTCCATGGTTTTCTCATGTGACTTCTGGTTGTCTCCTCAGGTTTGGGACTAGCGTTCAACTTAAATCCTGCCCTCACGATGATTGGTAAATATTTTTACCTACGCCGGCCCATTGCCAACGGCATCGCTATGGCTGGCAGCCCAGTGTTCCTGTCCACCTTGGCTCCTATCAACACCTGGATGTATGATGAGTTTGGGTGGAGAGGCAGCTTCCTCATCCTGGGAGGACTCTTGTTCAACTGCTGTGTGGCTGGTGCTCTGATGCGTCCCATCGGACCCAAACCTGAGCCAGCTAAGCCTGACTCAGAGGCAGGAGAGAGCAAAGCAGTGCAGCAACAACCTAAGAAAACTTTTTCACAGACCATCAACTCCTTCATCGACCTGACACTCTTCAAACACCGTGGCTTCCTGCTCTACCTGATGGGCAACGTTGTCATGTTCTTCGGCCTGTTTTCCCCACTCGTCTTCCTCTCCAATTATGCCAAGAGTAAAGACATTAGCAAAGAGAAGGCTGCCTTTCTTCTGTCAGTGCTGGCTATTGTTGACATGTTTGCTCGGCCTTCCATGGGATTCCTGGCGAACACCAAGTGGATTCGTCCCAGAGTGCAGTACTACTTTGCTGCTTCGGTCCTCTACAACGGCCTGTGTCATGTCATGGCACCTCTTTCAGAGGACTACACAGGATTTGTGGTGTACGCCATCTTCTTTGGCTTTGCATTTGGCTGGCTGAGCGCCGTGTTGTTTGAGACGCTGATGGACCTGGTGGGAGCCCAGAGGTTCTCCTCTGCTGTTGGTCTTGTCACTATAGTGGAGTGCGCCCCTGTGCTCTTGGGTCCCCCGCTAACAAGTAAGACAAGCATGCAACATGTCTGTGTTATGTTTTTACTCTTAACACCATATTTCCTTGACTAATTTATACCTAAATGTTCATTTCAGGTAATAAATTTTGTGTTGGAAGGTATCAGAACCATTACTACACTGTTTGTAGGAGCAGGCCTGACTCATTCATTCACTGTTTTTTGTAATGTCATTTACAGACTCGAAGAATGAATGTCTGGTATATTTCATGACCTTTCTTACACATCGAGGTCTATGGAAAAGTTGAAAATCTAAAAGTTGGTCCAAACATTGAAAATGAGAAATTTCAAAGGCCAGCTAACATTTTTTTAAGTGTTTACGTAAAAAAAATCTCAATTTTTCTGAACTATTTGTAAGAATAAAAATATATATATATATATATATATATATATATATATATATATATATATATATATTTCTTTTTTTTTTTTATCTGTCATTTTTCAGCAAATGTCTAATTGCTGCATTTTCATCTGGTTCGCTCAGATTTTAAAAACTATTGAGACAAAATGCTTATGGAGGGAAAGATCACTAAAGCAATGGCAACATTTTTCAGTCAGGTCATCTGGACAGTTTCTTTTTCTTTTTGCTGAAACGTTTCACCTTCCATCCAGAAGGCTTCATCAGTCAAGGA
>NC_056508.1:2959090-2959788 GCF_014905685.2 Nematolebias whitei | reverse complement strand
ATGATTAACTCTGTCACTTACAATGTTTCCAAATATCTGGCGTCTGTACTCATCCCTTTAGTTGGCAGCTCAGAACACCACATACAGAACACCATGGACTTTGTGGATAAGGTGAGGGATGTCATCATGGAGACTGATGAAACAATGGTCTCTTTTGATGTCACATCACTCTTTACGTGCATTCCTGTTGATGATGCAGTAGAGGTGGTCAGTTTAAGATTAAAATCAGACACCACTCTGAGCAGCAGGACCACGCTTTCCACAGAACAACTGTGTCAACTCTTGAAACTGTGCCTGCAGTCAACCTACTTCACATATGGGGAGCAATATTATAGGCAGAAACATGGGTGTGCTATGGGGTCTCCAGTTTCTCCTATTGTTGCCAACCTGTACATGGAGGAGGTAGAAAAGAGAGCCTTGACGTCCTTTTCAGGGACACCACCAAGTCATTGGTTCAGGTATGTTGACGACACCTGGGTTAAAATTAAATCTCAGGAAGTCCAACATTTTACTGACCACATCAACTCTGTGGATAAATACATCAAGTTCACACGAGAAGATGTAAAAAATGGCAAGTTGGCTTTCTTGGACTGTGAGGTCTCAGTCTCTGATAGAGGACATTTGCAAACTGAGGTGTACCGCAAACCCACCCACACAGACCAGTATTTGCAGTTTGACTCCCATCACCCTTTGGAGCG
>NC_056508.1:2952766-2958990 GCF_014905685.2 Nematolebias whitei | reverse complement strand
AAAAAATGGCAGGTTGGCTTTCTTGGACTGTGAGGTCTCAGTCTCTGATAGAGGACATTTGCAAACTGAGGTGTACCGCAAACCCACCCACACAGACCAGTATTTGCAGTTTGACTCCCATCACCCTTTGGAGCACAAGTTAGGAGTCATCAGGACTCTGTACCACAGAGCAGACAGCGTCCCCACTAGCTCAGGAGCCAGGCAGAAGGAGAAATCCCACACAAGACAGGCTCTAGAGCAATGTGGATATCCTAACTGGGCCTTCCTGAAAGCAGAGAAGAAACCCAAACAGGACTCCAGTCAGCCAACAGGTGAAAAGGAGGAACCCAGACCCAGACCAGTGGTCATTCCATATGTTGAGGGAGTATCAGAGAAACTGAGACGTTTATTTTCTAAACATAACGTCCCAGTGGCTTTTAAACCCCAAAATACATTACGGCAAAGACTGGTTCATCCCAAAGATCCAGTCCCCCGGCACAAACAGAGTAATGTTGTGTATGTTGTTCAGTGTCAGGAGGGTGATCGGTCTTACATCGGGGAAACTAAACAGCCACTGGCCAAAATGATGGCCCAGCACAGAAGATCAACATCATCAGGCCAGGACTCTGCGGTCTACACTCATCTCCAGGCCAGCGGTCACTCTTTCAAGGATGAAGATGTTCACATCCTGGATAGAGAGGAACGATGGTTTGAGAGAGGAGTAAAGGAGGCCATCTTTGTGAAAAGAAACCGTCCATCGTTAAGCAGGGGTGGAGGCCTACGTGTTCAATTGTCCCCCTCTTACAATGCTGTGATTGCTAGTATCACTCAGCCCTCTGTGAACAGTAAACAGCCATCAGTGTGCTAATGATCCATTGTTAGGCTGATGGTCCTTCTTGAGCATGTGATCAGCTGGTTTTGGTTGTCAGCAGCAAAACTGGTTGATCCACCCTGAGAAGGTGCTATTTAAGAGACTGAGCTGAATACAGCTCCTCAGACTGAGGAAGCCTCTCGGACGGGAGACGAAACGTTTCTATATTTTTTGTTGTTTTGCTTTGTTTTTGTTTTTTTTTTAATGTCCAGAGGACCAGATTTAACTTTTTTAGATCCTTGAGAAGGTTGTAGCACAACAATTAAACTGCTTCTTGGAGGTAAATGACATCATGGATTCTTTTCAATCTGGTTTTCGCAAATTGCACTCCACAGAAACAGCACTTTTAAAAGTTTCTAGTGACATATTGATGGCAGCTGATTCTGGAAACTACACTGTGTTGGTTTTATTGGACTTGACTTCAGCCTTTGACACAGTGGATCACACTGTTCTTATCAATAGACTAAGAGATCTATTTGTTATTTCTGGCACCATTTTAAATTGGTTTATTTCTTATTTATCTGAAAGGTCTTTTACTGTTTTTATGAATAATGTTCACTCTGATGTTGCACAGCTGTCTTGTGGGGTACCCCAGGGTTCTGTTGTGGGTCCAGTCCTCTTTTTATTGTATTTACGCCCTTTAGGTTTTATTTTGAAACATTACATTAATGTGTCCTACCATCTGTATGCTGATGATATTCAGCTATACTGTTCTTTTCGAGCCTCCGAATTCCATAAATTGACAGAACTCAGAAACTGTCTGCTAGAGATCAAAACATGGCTGAATGACAACTACCTGCAGTTAAATCAAATAAAACTGAGACTCTTATTATTGCCCCTGATGATAAAATCCCAGTAATCAGGCAGTATCTTACATTCTTAAATCCTTCGGTAAATAATAATCTAGAAATTTGGATGTTATCTTTGATAGTTCTTTATCTTTGGACAGTCATTGCAAATTGCTAGTTCGAAATTGTTTTTTCCACTTAAGAAACATTTCTAAACTAAGAGGAATTTTATCACAGAAGGAACTTGAGATGATTGTTCATGCTTTTATTTCATCTCGGTTAGATTACTGTAATAGCATTTTAATGGGTCTGAACAAATCTTCCCTAGCTCGCCTTCAATCTGTGCAGAATGCTGCAGCGAGGCTGCTAACTAGAACCCACAGAAGAGCTCACATAACTCCTGTTCTGGCCTCCCTGCATTGGCTCCCTGTGCATTTCAGGAGTCATTTTAAAATTTTAGTCCTAACTTTTAGGGCACTTCATGGTCAGGCTCCCAAATATTTACTGGACCTTTTGAAGCCTTTACGTCCCATCAGGACTTTGAGATCTTCAAATCAAATGTTGCTGATGGTTCCAAGAACTTATTTTAAAACACGTGGAGACAGAGCATTCCAAGTGGTGGCCCCGAGGCTTTGGAACGCTCTCCCTCTGTCACTCCGCTGCTCAGATTCCATTGACTCTTTCAAAAATGATCTTAAGACTTATTTATTCAGACTGGCTTTTATTTAAATTTTGTTTACTTTTACTTTGTGAAGCACTTTGTGAAGTCATTGTCTGTGAAAGGTGCAATATAAATAATGATTACTTACTTACTTACTTACTTATGACACTGTGGATCATAACATCTTGTGTCATAAACTCTCAGAAATCAGTTTCTCAGAACACACCATTGGTTGGTTCTCTATCTCTCAAACCGGAGGCAATGTGTTCAACACAATGGTACTTCCTCCAGTTATTTAACAGTAAACAATGGTGTACCACAAGGCTCAGTCTTAGGACCCACCCTCTTTACAATCTACATAGGTAATGTAGCTCAGAGCATCCTTGATGCATCCTTACATTTCTATGCTGATGACACAGTTGTTTATTGTTGAGCTAAAACAGTTGATAAGGCTTTCCAGCTTTTGCAATCTACATTCAACATCTTCCAGTCTGATTTGTTCCGCCTCAAACTTGTCCTAAATGCCGATAAAACCAAAGGGATGCTTTTTTCAAACAGGAAGTCGGTCCCAGCAGTTCTTCCTCTGATTTTATCCTCAAATGGTGTCCCGATTGAGTTTGTTGACTCCTATAAATATTTGGGTATCTTGGTCAGAATCAGAATCAGAATAAACTTTATTGGAATTGCATCGAGGTACAACGCGAACATGTACGTACAGTCGTCCGAAACATGGGCGGAGTGCACGAAGCTGCAACTATAGAAAGCGCGGCCTTCTTATCCTTATCAGATAATAATCTTAGATAGGAAAAGGGGGAGAAACATGAGGGTAGATAGTGGTATTACAAAAAAGATCTTTCACATCTTGTCTATCAGGACACGATTTGAGACATCAAAAAACTCTACCAGCAGCTCAATTAAAACATGATTACATTTGCATTTGACATCAAGGTGTTGAGATTTGTCCATGAGCGCTTTTTCAGATCAGCCACAGTTTCTGAAGATGCTGTTCCAACCAGCAGTTCTGATAAGCTTGCACAGAAAGTTCTTGGGGGGGGGGGGGGGGGTGCGCGATAGATGAAGCTTTTGTCCTTGGGTACTTGTGTCCTAGGAGAAATTTGACAGTCAGCCCATCTCTGAGGCCGTCAGGAGTCTGATTCAGATAAGCTTGAATTTTGTTTTTTCTTCAGGCAGACAGATTTTTTTCTTCAGCCTTGAGTCCATCTGGGCGTTCTGGTTCTGAAAATGCCTAATTGTGGGATTCCATTCCACTGATCCATGCTATGAGTCTCCTTCAAGGTCGAACCCACCACGCTGACGAGTCCCAGAAGCCGCAGGTGGTCTGCGATTCTCAATCACCTCCACCTTACGATTAAGCTCGTAAACAAGACGATTTAAAGTTCCCACAGCGAGGACCAGACCTTCACACTGACTCGGAAGCTTTTCCATGGCCAAAACTGTTGATGTCTTTTTCAAAAGTTGATAAAACAGAGCCCCGCCGATGCCAAAAAGCAGAGTCCCTGCTATCATAATTCCAAATATGTAAATGTCTTCAACATCCTCCTGAGACAGGACTGTGATGCACATCAATTGCCCCACTCCCCACAAATCCATGACGTACCCCACAGTGTGAGTCTCAGCTGGACACGCCGGTTCTCCAGGACCTTGTCGTTTTTATGAAAAAATCTTATCAATAGAGTTGAACGCCGATGATACCAAATCCATAATCTTCTTAATTTATGTTCGGGAGATGAGACCCAGGCGCTTCAGACAGACAGAGCAGAGCAAGAAGAAGGAAAAAAAACAGGGGAGGAGAAATAAAAGCTGCCACCTCAATGAGAGCCATATCTCATTTAAGTTCCATGTGAAAAACTTTGTAAAGGAACTGAAAGTTAAACTGGGTTTCTTTTTCAGAAACAGATCCTGTCTAACTCTGAATGCTAGGAAACGCCTTGCAACTGTGACCTTCCTTCCCTCCATTGATTACAGTGACATTATTTACATGAACGCTCCTACAAGAACCCTGCAGATGTTGGATGTTGCAGATGTTGGATGCTGCAGATGTTGGATGCTGTCTATCATGGTGCACTAATATTCATAACTAGTTGTGATTATCGTACCCACCACTGCACCCAGTATTAACTGGTTAACTGGTCACCATTAACTTCACACAGACTCTCTCACTGGTACATTTTCATCTTTAAATCACTTCTTGGTCTGCTGCCTTCATACATCTCCTCCTACATGTCTCTGTGTGAGTGCAGCTACAGCGTGCGCTCTCAGGACATCATTACCTGCAGTGTTCCCTCAGTGAGGACTGAACTAGACAAAAGGACCTTCTCCTACTCCGCTCCCGTTTCCTGGAATATCTTGTAAAAAGATCTGAAGCTCTTGACCTTTGACCTCTCTAAGTGGCTTTAAGAATCTGTTGGATTCCTGGCAGGAACCAATGCAGACATGTTCCTGTTTTTAGTTTTATACATTTGTCTTGTAATCTAGCCGTTTTTTGTTACTTTTTTTTGCCATCTTATTTGTAAATTAAAAAAAAAAATCTGTATGTCTTTTTGTGGCTGTCTATTGTTGTTGCTGTTGTCCATTGTTGTCATCATTCTTTGTTGAAATCATGTCTCTCTTGTAAATGAGTCCTCGAGGCTCAATGGGATTTACCTGTCTAAATAAAGGTTGAATGAATAAAAAATAAGACCCGCCTCACATTCAGGAAATCCATTTCATAGTTTGCAGCAGCTACAACGTGAGGACTGAGTTAGCAGCACTGTGGCTAACAGCTAACAAACTTTTCATCTAAACATGTCGCTGTGTGGAAGTATTTTACACTAAACACCACAAAACAAGACAGCAACGTGCACTGTCTGCAGAGCCATAGCGCCACATTAAACCACGGTAAAGTTAGTTTTACGTTGAACATTCAAGCTCCGTGGCTTCAGCAAAACGCTACTCTTGCTCAACCCGAAACAGGCAACTCGACCCCGGCCAGCCGTGTCCAATCTGCCCCGCTCAGTCTGCCCGTCTCTGAGGAGGGACAGACTGAGCGCGGCTGCCCCAAATCAGGCTGCCTGCTTCGGATTGAACAAGAAGAAGACATTGCCGAAACCACGGAGCTCTAATGTTTACAGAGAAGTTGCTAAACTTCATCGTAATTAATGACCAACCACTATCAGTTGCAGAAAATGAAGGATTTCTCAGTTTGATACTTGCAGCCTGTAAGGATGGTACTTTTCTGTGGCCCTTTGTGTCTGTGTTCCCTCGTGCTCCCTCATTAGTTCTATTGTTGCCACCCGTGTCTCGTCCCAGCTGTTTGTTATCACGTCTCGTCTTGTCCCTGTATATAAGCCGTCTGTTCTGTCTTGTTCATCGTCGCGTCATACTCGTTGGGTCTCCTGTGTCTTCCCCCGAGTCTTCCTGGTTCCTCGAGTCTCCCGTGTCTCCTGAGTCCTCCTGAGTTTCCCGTGCCTCCTTCCTATGTTCATGTAAGTTTTACTGCCCCGTCAGCTTTTTATTTTGTACCTTTTATTCATCATTAAATTCCTATTTTTGTTACTCTGCCGAGTTGAGTCTAACCCGTCTTCCTTTGATCTCGTTTTGTCCCTGATGGAGAATTCTTTACTTTCTATCCCTGGTCTTTCTTTGCTCCCCGAGTATGATTTTTTATTATCTAAGTTAGAGACTTTTAAGACCCCTGTTACTGTCATCCCTGAGGTGGACTCCACGCTGCACGCAGCCCTTGAGGTGGACTCCATGCTGCACGCAGCCCCTGAGGTGGACTCCACACTGCACGCAGCCCCTGAGGTGGACTCCACACTGCACGCAGCCCCTGAGGTGGATCCTCACCTCTCCTGTTCCGAGGGGGTTCCGGCGAACGCTCCTCACCTCTCCTGTTCCGAGGGGGTTCCGGCGAACGCTCCTCACC
>NC_056508.1:2941219-2952666 GCF_014905685.2 Nematolebias whitei | reverse complement strand
AAACTGGTTGATCCACTCTGAGAAGGTGCTATTTAAGAGACTGAGCTGAATACAGCACCTCAGACTGAGGAAGTCTCTCGGACGGGAGACGAAACGTTTCTATATTTTTTGTTGTTTTGCTTTGTTTTGGTTTTTTTTGAATGTCCAGAGGACCAGATTGAACTTTTTTAGATTTTTCCACCTGGATTATTGAGCATGCATCAGGATATCTTCTCCAGGATCTTTGATAGAAAGGGAAGTTTGGAGATAGGTCTGTAGTTTTCAGGCAATGAAGAATCCAAGTTTGGCTTTATTAGCAAAAGACAGACAATAGCAGTTTTAAAATAGTGTGGGACAGTGCCAGAACAAAGAGAGGAATTTATCACTTGTACAACACTGGGGCCAATACAGGTAAAAATATCTTTAAAAAGCGACGTAGGAAGGACATCAAGGGGACTCGATGAGAGTGTCATATGACCCATTAAATCTGAGATGTCCTTAATTGAAACTGGGGTAAAAAAGGACCACTTATCAGGGGTCAGTGACAAAGGAGCCAGTAGAAGGGAAGATGAAGGACAAATACTGGCCCTAATGCTGGAAACTTTATCAATAAAATAATTTAAAAACCGATTGCAATCTGCATACGTAAAAGCACTTTGAGACGAGAATGCTGGAGAGACAATGTTCTTGATTGTATCAAATAAAGTTTTTGGATTACGTCCTTTGGAATTGATGAGATTAGTAAAATAACGAGCTCTGGCAGTCTTGAGCATCTCATTTAGAGAGCTGATCAGATCTTAAAGATGTAGTCTATGAACCACCAATCCAGTACGTTTCCACAGACGTTCAGTTTTCCGACATGTTCTCCTCAAACTAAGGATTTCATTGTTGATCCACGGACAGCTAGTGCGTTGGACAGTGCTTTGTTTCAATGGTGCTATAATGTTCAATATTTCCATACAGTGAGTGTTAAAACAGGAAACCACTGAATCTCCATTCATGATGTCATAATCCAAAGAGGCGGAATCAAATAGAGCAATAAAAGCATCAGAAGTGTGTTCAGAGATAATCCGCCTCTGTCTCAAAAGGCAAGAAGGAGCTGGATCAGGACAGAAGGACACATTAAAATAAATACATTTGTGATCACTTAAAAATATATCCTCCACACGAACATCTTCCACATCCAGGCCTAAAGAGAAAACAAGGTCCAATGTATGGCCTTTATGATGAGTGGGGGCACTCACATGCTGAGTAAAGTGAAAAGAGTCTGTGATGGATATAAAGTCTGCTGCTGCCTTACAGGTAACATCATCAATGTGAAAATTAAAATCACCCAAAATTATAACTTTCTCCAACTTAATAATGGAGGACAGAAAATCAGTGAATTCAGATAAAAATACACTAGCTGAACCTGGAGGTCTATAAACTAAAATACAGTAAAATATTTTCAAAGAGCCAGCTTTAATTATTTGCTGCTCAAATGTAGAGAATGGGGCTGGATTTACAAGTCTGCAGGAAAAACAGTCCTTGAACACGGCTGCTAGTCCACCACCTCTACGCGCTTCACGGGGTGTTGCAAGAACGGCACAGTTACCTGGACAGAGTTCCCGCAGATGAATGAGATCCAAGCTTCGTTGCCAAGTTTCAGTTAAAAACATGAAATCAAGGGACTCCTTCGTAATCAATTCATTCAAGACAAAACACTTGTTGCTGATAGAGCGTGCGTTGAAGAGGGCCATGTGCAACGATGACATTTCAGCAGCTCCCATATCCGCTAATAGCGGCACACAGATTAGGTTGATCACATCAGAAGAACGATTACGACGAGGAGGTACCTGATGGTGAGCATGATGAACTTCATCCAAGCAGGTTGAATAATATACAGAAGACAGGCAGGTAGAGGTCCACACTGGCCAGGTTTCAGGTGACGTGTCAAACTCCCAATTAGATGAAACAGTTCATAGACAGCGAGGGTCTCCCCGCTTCCCAATAAAACGTCTGATACAGCCTCAGACGAACCAGGACACCGGCTCTAGATCCTCTTTTCCGCTTTAGACGAGCTTTAGACAGGTCTAAGAAAAGTGCAGCACAATAATCTTTAGCATCCAGTGCTTCAACAACGTCATTAAGAACCTTCAGTGAAGCAGTGGTTGTGCTGTGTTGTTTCCTGAAACCAGATTGATGTGGAGGTAAGATGTTAAATGAGTCCAGGTCATTTTTGATTTGAGAGTTTATCAGTTTTTCTAGAACCTTGGCTAAAATGCAGAGTTTAGAGATTGGTCCATAGTTGTTCAGTGAGGGGGGGTCACCTTCTTTCAGCAAAGGAAGAACAAAGGCTGTTTTCAAGAGTCTGGATGGAGTTTTGTCTCATGGAGAGATTGAAGATGTGGGTCACAGGGACTGTGATGATATGAGCAGCCAGCCTTAAGAAATAGGGTGGAAGTTCAGCTGGACCTGCAGATTTTTTTTAGGATCAAGATCTTTTAACAGTTTATTGACCTCACTGACTGAGAATGGAGAAAAGGAGAAGGTGTGATTAACTGAGGATTGACTTGTAGGAGGGATTTGATTTGTAGAAGTTTGGTTATTAAGTGAAGTGGCTGATTTTCTGTTAGTAACTGTGTCAAATAAAGAACCAGAAGCAACAAAATGTTTGTTGAAACAGTTCAGGATCTCGTGCTTATTTGACACAGGAACAGAGTTAACGAGAAGTTGTGATGGGAGGTCAGATGATTGGGGGGTGCCTGAGAGAGCTTTAATAGTTTTCCAGAATCTGTTAGGGTCATTTAGATTTTTGGAGGTCTAAGATAAGAAATAGTTACGTTTTGCTGCTTTGACAGCAGTTGTACATTTATTCCTCATCTGCCGAAAACTCAACCAATCAGTGTCTGAGTCAGATTTTCTCGCTGCGGCCCAAAGATGATCTCTCCTGTGCAGGAGGTCAGCTAGCTCTGGAGTCAACCAGGGGCTGTCTCGTCCCTTTATTCTGAACTGACGAAAAGGAGCATGCTTGTTCACAAAATAAATGAAACTATTATGAAAATAGTTCCAAGCAGAGTTCACGTCATCAGTTAATAGAATATGATGCCAGTCAAAGTGGGATAGATCCCAGAGAAATGACTGTTCGCAAAAGCATTTCAGATCCCTTTTTTAAATTAATCTGGGCTTAGAAGGTGGAAGTTTAATGTCTCTGAGAGCTGCTTATTACACAGTGATCACTCAAAATGTCAGTGAATACACCTGTTAAAGACGGGAGCTGGCTGCGGACCACCGGACCCGGAAACCACCTCCTGCCCACGTCTTTTTCCCCCGGCTCAGACCTCCCTCAGAAGTGGCAACTCATACTACCAATAAATCAAGGAAAACGTCAATTCAGTTTTACCAATTGTATTAAGTCAAGGCAGGAAAAAGTTACAGTTTCACCGCACTGGACTCTCCGGTCTATGACACGTTCTCCAAACCCGGAAGAGCCCCGATGTCCCATGTCATTACTCATTTATAGGGTCCTAGACTCCGCCTTCGCAGAAGGGGAGCTCAACCTATCAGTGTATGAGGGGGCGTGACTAAGTGTGATTTCAGTGGATATTATGTGGGTCTGACGTGTTAGGAAATATGAGACAGTGCTTCAAAAGCCTTCTACGTGATGTGGCAAGCAGATTAAACTATTCCTTGACCGATATTAAAATCCCAGGGAGACTCTCTTTAGAGTTGCTGGCCCAGTTTAACCCAGACATAACCGGGCCATAATTTCATTATAATCCCATCTCTGAGCAGCTCCAAACCATAGGACCAGTCCAAAAATATCGTGACACACCTGTACCAGGGAATTTGTGAGTCATATTTGTTAGAAATATGTCAAAGATGGAAGATTTTTCAGGATGGTTTTTGTTTGGTCTAGTGGGAGAGTTGATCATTTGGGTTAGACTGAGTGACAGGCAACATTCCTTGGATTTATCACAGAGGGGGGTTTACTTATCCCAGTCAATGTTGAAATCTCCTGCCAAAAAAACTCTTTGAATTTTAAAGTTCGAAGGAATTCCATCAGGGAGGACAGAGCCTCGGGTGTTGCTGAGGGGGGACGATGACAACCTACTACATATAAGATCTGGCCTCCATTCAAAGTGATGTTTACGGCTAAGGCATCAAACTGGTTTGGAATTGTTTGAGCAGACACAAGACTAGAAACCAGAGAATCTCTGATGTAAAGAGCGACTCCACCCCTTTTTTGATGATTACAGTGATAGGTGTTAAATCCATTGATTACCATTATTATATTATCACTCTGGGTTCATGAGACACGCCTCCATTTAGGAAATCCATTTCATAGTTTGAAGCCAACATGCATCATGGATCGGAAAGCTCTGTAGGTTGGATTGGAAAAATCCGATACGTAAATTGTGCTTGTATCGGATGCCGATACTGATATTGGTTCGAATCAGACCCATCCCTAGTTAAAATACTACAAAAATGCAGTAGTTTACAAAACAAAAAATATGTTTGCGACTTTGTCTACAGCTCTAACCACTGCTCCACCATGCTGCACCCAACAGGATTAAGTGTTAAATAATTCTGGTGTAGTATTTCATGTTGCTGGACTGTGAAACATAATGCTGAAAGTCAAGAGTACATTTTAAAGACCACTTACTAAACCAGTACAAGGAGGCCTGGACAGCTTTAAACACATTAACACTGACAAGTCCAAAAATGTTCAGTCAGGTCATCTGGACAGTTTCTTTTTTTGTGCTGAAACGTTTCACCTTCCATCCAGAAGCTTCATCAGTCAAGGAAACAACACAAAACTGATTCTCCCCCAACAGCTTACTCCAAAGTGGAACAAACCATCTTAGCGTTGGTGCTAAGATGGTGTCTGACAAGTGTTTAAAATGGAAAGTTCATCCATTTCCTTTACCAGCGTGTTCCTTTCAGGATCACACTGTGCAAAACGAGGCTGGGTGCACCCTGGACAGGTCCAATGCAAAGCTCAACGTGTGAATCTGAGTTTGGGTACATTATATTTTGTCTACTTCACAGGAGGAGGTAAACCCATCAAAACACTAAAGTCTGTCTCACCAGTGCTGCAGGTGTCAGTTTCATACTGTGGTCTGATCCTACTGGACCTGAGTGGACTCATTGGCAGGTTCTGGTCGGTGGATCCAGTATCCAAGTTGTTGTGACTCTCGGGGTGGTGGATTGTGAAGGGGCAAACATAAACGGGTACAGAGGGCCCCCCTCCACCTCTTCTGCTCTGGTTGTCTTGTCTGTACAGGCGGCACCCTGATTTCTGGTACAGATTATGATAAATTTCCATGTAGATGCGTACCTGAGAAGAAACGAGCATTTCCATGACGATAGCACTGCATTAATGTTTCCCACCTGTTCAGCCATGGTTCATCCCTCTGTACCTGACAAACAGTAATGATGAGGAGAGGGATGATGAAGACAGCCAGGGTCATCCATGTCACATAGGCTTTAAGACCCCAGGACTCTGCAAAGGTTCCCCAACATTCGTACACCCCCGGAGCCACTTGTGAGCGGGAGAAGATGAAGACCTGCAACCATTTGTGGGGAAAGGTAAAGATATTTAAGTCATGAAAACGTGACTTCCACAAGTGAAGCACGTTCCCATATATGAGGAAAAACAGCCCAGGGAGACACGTCTGGCTTCACCGGAGGACAGAGAGGAAAAAAAAAGTTAAGTAAAACTAAATAAGTACTTGCTTTTAAAAATACTTAAAGTATTAAAAGTAAAAGTACTTGCTGAATGTATTACCTAATGCAATGGTCTACAATATCATTAAATGTACCTACCTATGTATATTTTCTGTAATACATTAATAGTGTTGTTTCATTTTAATGAACAATGTTGCAGATAATACAAGTTTTTATTGAGTTTACTCTGTGACACATTTCACACTTGGACTTGTGATTCTGAGTCAGAATTTCAGGGATGACCTGCAGAGTTAAATGTCATTAATCAAAATAAGAAAGAGGAATGATTTTACCTTTGAAAGTTTTTATTTAACACAAATCAAAACCAACGTGTCATTTTAACTGCAGTAAAACTTCAGTAAAAGTTGTCTGCCTGAACAAAATGAGCATTAGACACAACTAACAAAGGAACAGGCTCTGATCAGTTCAACTCCAGTTTGTCATCAACTCTAGTTAAAATATGTCTATTCAACCTTGTAATGGGTCAATATTGAACAATATTTTAACTTCCTGACACCATTTTTAAAACTTGGACCTGAGTGTCGAACCATTTGGAGACATGTCTTGTCTCCTAACATCATGAACTGACACATTTTAATATTGCAGCAATAATTTCTTGTTCAAGTTCAGAAGAAGTTGGTTTTCAAAGATTCTTTGAGTCCAGTCTGGATCTTTTGAGAGAATCTGTCCTGCTGTAATGAACAGTCTTTCAATAAGGTCATGGGTGGCATGTATCTTCTGGCTGACTCTCTTGCGGTGGAATACATTTTGAGTGTGTTAGCGGTGCTGCAGGTGCACCCAGCTCAGTGACATATATTCTAGAATATACGTTAGTGGTCCAGCTCTTCTTGAAGGCGGGGCCTAATGTTACCTGCCCACTTTGCAGTGATTCAATGAACCAGCTCCCCTCTCACCATTGGTTACTTTCAAACTAATGAATAAATCAAAATACTGCAACATGAATGACAACGCATTACAAAAATGTAGTGTAGTAGAAAGTACAGATACTTGATGTAAAATGCAGTGGAGTAAAAGTCCAAAGTACCCACGTTTAACTCTACTTAAGTACAGTAATGAAGTACTTGTACTTAGTTACATCCCACCACTGGTTTAAGCAAAATCTCATACGATATAGTGACATCTCATGCTCAGAGTACGTGTTGTGAATGACTGTCAGCTACTACCAATTCAAGTTTTAGCTGCATAATTAAATTCACTTAGTTGGAGCCTTTTTGTGTTGGCTAATGTCAGTTAGCTTGTGGCGACCACCTTGATTTGTATCAATACCAAAAGATAGTCGGTTGCAAATGTTCATTCAATGATTACTTTCTAGAAGTTTCATGAAATATGCCGAGTACTTTGAGATATTTTGCTGACAAACGAGGTTGACTCCAAGATTTGTGCAAATGTGTGGAGCAAAGATTTTGCACAATTTGTAGCAATTTGAGTATGTGTCATGACTGACTCTTGCATACAACCACAACAAATTTTAACTCATTAGCTGTAAAACTGACTTTGAGCCACTTTAGTTTCTTTTTAAGTTCATTTGACTGCACTTTTTTAATCATATTCACTAGAGATGCACCGATCCACTTTTTTTACTTCCGATCCGATCCCGATACTTAAATCTAAATCTCTACCGATACCGATCAAGTTCCGATATCATGATCATTGATTTTATATGAGGCTGTAATAATCTGCTCTCAAGTACAATTTGTACAAATATATGCATGCATGTCCAAAAAGACAACTTGAGGTAAGTTTTATTAATGTTGGATAAGTTTTAAAGTTAGAATTAAATTCTAACTTTAAAACATGTTTCTTTTTATTCCTAGATTTAAAGTGGATATTAAAGTGATTAATTTAAGTGATTGTTTAAAGTTATTTTATATTTTATAAGGACAGATATAAGATTTTTTTCTTCTTCCTGCACTCTTTTCATTAAATATATTTTTTTATGATTTTTTTTATTTATTATGTTTCATTTAAATGTATGAATTAAATAAAATGTTAAATGGCTTTAAATACCTGCTAAGATCATGGCATAAACCAACAGACATGTTCCTGTTTTTAGTATTTTACATCACTTTATAATGTAGCTGTTTTTGTTTTTAATATAATTTTCAAATCATATGTTTTTTATGATTGTTTACTGTTGTACTGATAAATATCTCCTGGAGGGTAAACTAGATCTTGGCTGCAAGTATCAAACTGAGAAATCCTTTGTTTTCTACAACTGATAGTGGTTGGTCATTAATTATGATGAAGTTTAGCAACTTCTCTGTAAACATTAGAGCTCCGTGGTTTCAGCGACGTCTTCTTCTTGTTCAGTCCGAAGCAGGCAGCCTGATTTCAGTCAGCTGCGCTCAGTCTGTCCCTCCTCAGAGACGGAGGGGCTGAGCGGGGCAGATTGGACGAGGCTGGCCGGGGTCGAGTCGCCTGTTGTGGGTTGAGCAAAGAGCAGCGCCCCGCTGAAGCCACGGAGCTCGAATGTCCATCGTAAAACTAACTTTACCGTGGTTTAATGTGGCGCTGTGGCTCTGCAGACAGTGCACGTTGCTGTCTTGTTTTGTGGTGTTTAGTGTAAAACACTTCCACACAGCGACATGTTTAGATGAAAAGTTTGTTAGCTGTTAGCCACAGTGCTGCTAACTCAGTCCTCACCTTTGTAGCTGCTGCAAACTATGAACTGGATTTCCTGAATGTGAGACAGGTCTTATTACTCTGGGCTCATGAGACACGCCGCCGTTCAGGAAATCCATTCCGTAGTTTGAAGCCAACATGCAGCGCAACCACAGATATGCATGGATCGGAAATACGGCAGGTTGATTGGAAAATCCGATTCGTAAATTTTGCTGGTATCAGAGGCCGATACCGATACTGGATCGGATCGGCCCCAACCCTAATATTCACATGACTCCATGTGGTCACGTCATTCTGCATGTTAAATTATTTTGTTTTTGTTGTGTAATGATGGTGGTAATTGAGTGTTCTACCTGTGGCAGACTGAGCAGCAGGGACAGACCCCACGCCTGCACTATGAAGGTATTCCAGCGCTTCGAGGCCCCGCTGCGATGGGCCCTCAGGGGGCAGCAGATAGCATAATGGCGATCCATTGTCATGGCAACAATCATGTAGGAAGAGGCAAACATCCCGAGAACCTGCAGGTATTTCACCAAGCGACACAAGAAGTCCGGGCCAGGGAAGCGACCCTTAGCATCCCACACCAGCTGTGGTAATACCTCAGATAAACACAGCAGGAGGAAGACAAGAGCACACTGGAGTTAATGGAGCAGTATTTAACACAATTAAAGATGGCAGCCACCTCTCTAAAAACACAGAAATGGTTATAACTCAATTAATTTTACAGTTATTGACCTACAATGTGGTTGTAGCTGAAACCGATCCCCAACCCATATTCTGATCTCTAAAAGCTGCTGGATACTTTTTTGTTCCTCACTTGCTCTTGAGCAAGACAGATGCTTTTTCTTCCCTCTCCCATCCTCATCCTGCTTTTCGCTCTCTGACTTGTGTATCAGAGCTCCTATTTACACATCTTCTGAATTCCTGGGATATGTGTAAACTAAGAAGGCTTTGTCTTTCTTCCAATTTCTTTAAATTATTTTTTACTAGTACAATGGAACTATCCCGAATTGTATTTTCTATTATTAAAGTAGTTAAAGTAATTTAAAATAAAGTAAATTAAAGTAATTTGTATACATCTTCCATTTGATTTCCAACCAGTAAGAATGTTATCCTGACCAGGAGAAATGTTATTATGGAAATCTAAAAAAGTGATTGATTTATAGATAACTTTAATAATCATCAGAGGTGAAATGTGATTAGACACAGCAGCAGAAGAAAAGTTGTAGAATACAGCAGAGTGAAATGCAAAGCAAAATGAGGCGGCTCAGTCCAGATCAGTGACCTCAGGTCTGAGATGTACCACAGGGTCAGGTGAACTGAATATTCTCACTGCAGCTGGATTTTCTGCAGTGTTGCGTTAAACAGCGGGATTAGATTAGTCTGTTGCTAAAGCTGCTTTTCAGATTGTCCACTGATTTATGGAGGGGGTGGGAGGCATTTTCCGTGAATTCTTGTGGTTCGTCCAGCAATCTTTCTCAACCACCTGCTCCATGATGACGAGCTGCGAGCCCACAGCAGACTCTGCCTTCTTCATGACTTTCTTCACTGTGTTGATGTCCTTTGCTTGGATGTCTGCGCCCCAGCACACTGCAGCAAAAAATATGGTGCTCGTTGCAACAGACTGGTAGAAGATCTGAAGCATTTTGTTGCAGATGTTAAAGGATCTGAGCCTTCCCAGGAAGTAGTCTGCTCGAGCCCTTCCTGTGCACTGCATCAATGTGACCACTCCAGTTTGTTGTCCAGATAGACCTCCAGGTATTTGTATTTTGACACCATCTCCACCTGGTGGTGGTGCAGGATTGTCCCTTTTGAAATCAATAGCCAGTTCCTTACAGCGGCCGGATTCATTTTTGAGGTGAGGGGGCCATGGGGTCTTTCGTCACCTTGCACTCTCTGTTCATGCACCTTGAATGTCAGGCGCACATGTTCAATTTTACCACAGTGATGTAAGTTAGTACTTTAACAGTCATCGATTTGGAAAAGTTTGCGACAAATGTTCTTTTGAAAATGAAAAACATAAATACACTGTCCTCTCTTTCCATCTGAACCAAACAGTCCAAAAAAGGCAGCTTGTTGTCGTTTGCATCCTCTCTGGTTAACTTGATGTTATCGACCGAGTTGATGTGTCTGGTGAACGCTTCTATTTCCATGGCTTGGATTTTGACCCAGGTGTCATCCACATATCAGAACCAATGGCTTGGCGTTGTTCCCTCATAGGAGTGTAGGGCTCTCTGTTCCACTTCCTCCATGTACAGATTGGCAACAATGGGTGACACTGGAGATCCCATGGCACAGCCGTGCTTCTGTCTGTAAAAACTGTCATTGAACTTGAAATAAGTGGTGGAGAGGCAGAGATCCAACAGGGCGCAGATCTGGTCCTGTTGATTAAGTCCTTGTCTTGTAAAAGTTGTTTTCTGACGGTTTCTACTGCTTCAGAGATGGGTATGCATGTGAAAAGAGAAGTCACATCATACGATACAAGGGTTTCTCCTGGGGTTAGTTTCAAGTGTTGAACTTTGTTAGTAAAATCAATGGAGTCCTTTATGTGATGAGGTGTGTTTCCAACAAGAGGAGCTAAAATACCAGCCAGATGTTTAGCAATATTGTATGTCACTGAGTTCATGCTGCTGACGATGGGTCTGAGTGGTGTTCCTTCTTTGTGGATTTTTGGAAGTCCATAAAGACAGGGAGTGGCTTCCCCTGGGTACAATCTATAATACAACAATCGATTGATTGTTTTCTCCTTTTCAAGTTTTTAGTCTGTGACTTTCTTTTTATAGGTGCTGGTTGGGTCCCTCTTCAGGGTCTCGTAGGTGTTGCTGTCGCTCAGTAGTGTAGTTATTTTTTCCCGGTAATCAGAAGTGTTGAGGACTACTGTGCATCTTCCTTTATCAGCTGGTAAAATGGTGATGTTTTGGTCCTGGCTGAGTGATGTTACAGCTTTCCTTTCCTGTGGTGTGAGGTTTGAAGGAGGCGGTTTGGCACTGGAGAGGGTTGCTGATATTTCCATTCTGAGCTGTTCTGCCTCTCCTTCCATCAAGTTGTTGTTCCTAATCACGGATTCAATGGCCGTGATTAGTTCCTCAACAGGTATTTCTTGTGGGGAGATGGCA
>NC_056508.1:2939968-2941119 GCF_014905685.2 Nematolebias whitei | reverse complement strand
ATATATATATACATACATATATATATACATACATATATATATACATACATATATATATACATACATATATATATACATACATATATATATATATATATAAAATTTATTTAAAAAAAAAAAATATATATATATATAATTAACAGGAAGATCCCACTCCTCCCTCCTCCCACTCAAATACGGTGTTGATGTATGTTGTTATATAATGCGTTTAAAATGGGGGGGATGAGGCGGCAATGAGCAGGCAGTGCCTGTTAACCTCCCCAACCCTTGCCCAGAACCCTAAATGTCTACATGCTACATATGAGAGTGATCACAGGTCCCAGAGGTGAGAATGATTACACATCCCACCACCTATATGCCACCGTGTGCTCACTCCAGACCTTATATATGCACAAATACTCCTGAAAGCTCAAAACAAGCTGCTTACCATACCATACCATACCAATTTATTTATATAGCACTTAAAACAGCAACAAGGCCAACCAAAGTGCTGTACAAAAGAACCAAACATGCACAGCAGACAGGAAAACATAAAATAGAAATACAGATACAAATAGCAGCAGAAGCTAACTAAAATGGCCAACAGAGAAGAGAACAGACCGGACCAAAACAAATCACACCGTGTTAAAGGCAAGCGAATAGAAGTGGGTCTTCAAGCGAGACTTAAAGACTGAGAGTGTGGGAGCCTGCCGGACACTCAGTGGCAACTCATTCCACAGTCGTGGACCTGCAACAGAGAAAGCCCTTTCACCTCTGAGCTTACGACGGGTTTCTGGGACTGAGAGAAGCATCTGGTCTGCTGACCTCAGAGAGCGCGGTGGGACATATGGCTGCAGAAGATCAGTGAGATAGGATGGGGTGGAACTGTTCAGTGATTTAAAAACATACATGAGAATTTTGAAATGGATCCGAAGATGAATGGGTAGCCAGTGCAGGGAGGCCAAAACTGGCGTGATGTGCTCTCTATAGCCTGTACCAGTTAAAAATCGGGCTGCAGCATTTTGGACCAGTTGTAGACGAGCAATGGAGGACTGACTGATTCCAAACAGAAGTGAATTGCAGTAATCAAGCCTAGATGTTATGAAGGCGTGGATCACTGTCTCGAGGTTCTTTTTGGAGAGTATAGGCTTCAGCTTAGACAGCCGTCTCAG
>NC_056508.1:2929372-2939868 GCF_014905685.2 Nematolebias whitei | reverse complement strand
TATATATGTATATATGTATGTATATATATGTATATATGTATGTATATATGTATATATGTATGTATATATATTTATTTTTTTATTCTTTTTTTTTTTTTCCTTACACCCCCGTCCTCTGTTTGACATTTGGGGTCAGGGGCAGGGAGGGGGGGTAGGCTGCCTTGTTGGGATCTGGGCTGTGGGTGGGTGTTGGGCCTTGGAGGGGGGACGATTGGGGATTGGGCCAGTGCTCCGGTTCTCCCTGGGTTGTTCAAATTTTTTGATCAAGGTTCCTGGTTGCGATGGCCGGCCCTTTGGCTTGTGTGGCTGCCGGGTTCCGGCGGGGGGTCAGTTGTGGTTGTGTGTGTGTGGTCGTTGGTGATGTTTGGCAGTGGTCGGGGACGTGGCTTCGCTTTGACGGGGCGCTAGCTGGTCGGCCTGTGTGACATTCGCGGTGGGAGGGTGCTATGTGTATGGGGGGTGCATAAGTGGCATGCCGGGGCTTCTCTGGACCTGTGGTGTGGGGCTGTTGGGGTGCCTGGTCCTTAGTGCGCTGGGCCGGCCTTCCTCAGCTGCTGCTCCCTGCTGCTCTGGCCCCCGGCCTGGTGCCAACTTACGGTCACTGTCGGGTGGGTGGGGCCCATGGACGACCCGACAGACGCTCTGTCGGGCTGTCTCTGTGTTCCTGCTTATGTCTTGGGTTGGGTTTTAGGTGGTACCCTCTCTTGGATCAATTTGGGGCCCCCATTTAATATGGGGTCTACTCCCCCCTTTCACGCTCCCTTCCGGTGGTGGGCCCCCCTGCCGTCGGTGCATTGATGGCTCTCAACATCTGGGGCTGGGTGGTGGGGTGTGTGCAGGCCCGCCCTGGTGGCTGCCTGCCAGAGCCTGGGTGCCCTGGCTCTGTCGGGCCTCTGTTGGGGGGTGGTATGACCTTGGGACTTGGGGCTCGGTGTCCGTGGCCAGATCTACTCTGGAGGGGCAGGTTGCCGGCGGGACCTGTGGACTCGTCGCTGCAGCCTCCTGTGGTTTCTGCATTGTGGTTGCTGGGGGTCGCCCGGGGCTTCCCTTTGCTTCTCTCTCTGGGGGAGTGTGGTTGTCCCTGTTGGGGGACTCCTGGAGCTCCAGGTTTGGGGGCCGCTGTGTGTCTGTGGTTCCGGTCTTCCCTGTGTTACCATCGTGTCCTGTGGGGACGGGTCTGTGGGTCCCCACATCCATTATTGAACATTTTTATGGAGAAACCTTATAGTGACAAGCATGCTCACACAGGTGTTTACATCCAGGTGTTTATCAGATACACACTCAATTGGGTTGTGGTGGCCACTAAATATATCTTGTATTACCATATACTGTATAAAATAGTTTCTAATGATATAAGTATCATTATATTTGTTGTTTGTTGTTGTGGTTTCTCGGTTTTGTCTTCTTTTTTTTTTCTTTCCACAGGTCTAGAGTCAGACTTCAATGATGTTGATTTGTGTTCTCTTTATCCCTCTCTCTCTCCTCCATTCCTATCTCCTTCTTTACCTTTTAACCCTTTGCTTACTTTTCTGCTTTGTTTTCTTCTTTGTTTTTCATCCCCCTGTCCATTACATCTGAAACAAACCCAAAGCAAATTCTAATAAAATTTAATTTATATATCAAACAGAGTATTAAGGCCAGCCATAATGCTCTGTTTGTGAAAGTAAATCTGTTGGAGCTCACCTTGACACTCAGACAATAATTCTGAGTGTCACAATGCTGGACAGGACAGAGGGGAAGAAAGAAACTTAATTTTTTGACATTCCTCTGTGGTCTCACGAACTGTGGTCTGCTTGTTCATTTCAATTCAGTTTATTTCTATAGCACCAATTCACAACAAAGTTGTCTCAGGGCACGTTACAGGAACATTCACATACATAGAAAAGACGATTAGTAAAGTTCTCTGTCTAAGGAAGCAGCAGACAAGTTGAATCTTGGCTTCGTCACAGTCTCCCATCCTGAGCAAGCACAGTGGCAACAGTGGAAAGGAAAAACTCTCTTTTAAAAGGAAGAAACTTCCAGCAGAACCAGGCTCAGGACAAACGGCCATCTGCTTTGACTGGGTGGTTTGAGAGGACAGAAAGGAGAGACAGACAAACACAGAATGGTAGGTCCAGATATAGGTCCAGGTGTATCTGAAAGACAAACACATGGTAAGGATAGAAAAAATAATTACAAATACAAAACAGATTGAGCAGAGTAAGTAAAGACAGTAGCAGAGTGAAAAAGTGTGGTAAGTTTGTCCTCCAGCAGTCTAAGCCTATAGCAGCAAAACTAAGGGCTAGCTTAGGAAACCCAAGCCGACCGTAACTATAGGATTTATCCAAAAGGAAAGTCTTAATCCCAGTCTTAAAACTGGACAACATGTCAGCCTCACAGACAGAAACTGGAAGTTGGTTCTACAAGAGAGGAGCCTGAGGACTAAAAAACTGTTATTTAAGTGCTATTGGTCTGTAGTCGCTGATAGCTATAGGCTGTCCTTCCTTGTGCTCGCCATACTTTGTGTGAGCAGGAGCAGGTGAGATGGAGAGTTGAGTGTATACATGACAGAGGTTGAGCTAGCATCTGTGAGAGTTGAAGGCAAGGCATGCATGACAAACGGCACTATTATCAACTTAATACCCACACTCAGCATCAGCTCAATGTGATGGCACTTGGGACAACTGTGGCTGTCGAAGCAGATGGCCGCTTGTCCAGAGCCTGGTTCTGCTAAAGGTTTCTTCCTCCTGAGTGAGTTTTTCCTTTCCACTGTCGCCTTCATTCTTGCTCAAGATGGGAGTTCTGCGATGGAGTTAAATTCAAAGCAGTCTGCTCCTCAGATAAATAATGTTAAATTATTATTTTTAAATATGCATGTTTCTGTTCAGTGTCCTGAGACGACTTCTGTTGTGACTTGGTGCTATATAAATAAATTGAATTGAATATTGAATTGACTAAAGCAGTCATCCTCCAATGGGAGAGATGGGGGCTCAGTTCCACCAGCAGTCTCATGTTTAAGTGTCTCTGGGCAAGATACTGAACCCCTCTGATGTGTGTCCCATCATTGTATGAATGTGATCTAATAACTGATTGGTCTCTTTAGAATGAGTTGTTCAATTAGCTTCATAGAGATGTAGTAGAGTGCTGTATGAATGGGTGTGTGGAGGTAAATGAGGGCACAGATTGTGTTGTAAACCGCTTTGAGTATCTTGATTAGATAGAAAGGTGCTATATACACAAATACAGTGCATTTACCATTTCACTAAAAGTCTTCATACAAGAGCGGGCGGCTGTGGCTGAGTGGTTAGAGCAGTCGTCCTTCAATGCAGGAGTTGGGGGTTCGAATCCACCAGCAGCCCCATGCCGAAGTGTCCCTGGGCAAGACACTGAACCCCTCATCGCCTCCGATGTGTGTCCCATCAGTGTATGAATGTGATAAGCTCTGATTAGTCTCATTAGAATGATTTGTTCAATTTGCTTTGTAGAGGTCTAGTAGAGTGCTGTATGAATGGGTAAATGAGGGCACAGATTGTTGTAAAGAGCTTAGAGTGTCTTGATCAGATAGAAAGGTGCTATATAAGTACAGTCCATTTACTATCCATTTTACACCTGCTCAGGAGTTCTATTCTAACAGGAAAATCCATACTGATGATTATATATTACTGTTCTGGTTCCAGCCATTCATTATCTTTAACTTCTTCTTCCTTTTTGGGTCACAGGGGTCACTGGTGCCCATGTCCACTGTTCTGGTTCATGGTACTTAAAATAAACTGTGGTCCATGTAGGTTTTAGGTTTGTTTTTTGAGGGTTAATTCTTGCTTTTAAGGACACTGTATTTTTATATTAAAGGAACTTCTGGCGCTACAGGAAAAAAAAGTGTGTTTGTGTGTTACCTGGAACAATGCCACCACCAGATCAGCCACACAGAGGTTGAGCATAAATTGGTGCAGTGGACTGTGGTGTAGGCTCCTCTTAAACAACACCACTAACACCAACCCATTGCCAACTAATGCCAACAGTAAAATGACTGCCAGCACCACCACTTCTGCCACTGCCACCAGGCCATCTCGCTCCCACTCTGTTATATTTGAGCCCATCGGAGTTGCAGGAACCTTGGACCAGTCCATAAACTGGTATGTCTCTGTCACCATGGAGTTGGACATATTAGCTAAGAGCAAAAACAGAAACATGGAACAGAAACATGGCAGGACTTTAAAAACCATAAAAAGCAATGCTTCATCTTTGTATTTCATTCATTCATTCATTCAAACTATATTTAGACAGGTTAGTCCCATAAAGCCTCTGGAACTCATTTACAAGAGACCTGATTTCAACTAAAAGTGATGACAACAGTAGACAGTCATAAAATAGGCAAAGGTATACAAATTTAAGTTTCTCTTTTTTTTTTCTTTGTTTTATTTTACAAATCAAAACAATCAAAACAAAATAGCAACCAAAAGGACAATCAAGAGGAATAGTAGCAAAAAACGGCTTGATTATAAGGCGACTTAAAAAACTAAAAACAGGAACATGTCTGCATTGGTTTTTGCCATGAACTTAACAGATGTTTAAAGCCACTTAGTGAGGTCAAGGTCGAGAGTTTCAGCTCTTTTTGCAAGATATTCCAGGAAACGAGCAAAGTAGGAGAAGACCCTTTTGCCAAGTTCAGTCCTCACTGAGGGAACACTGCAGGTAATAATGTCCTGAGTGCGCACGCTGTAGCTGCACTCGCGCAGAGACATGTAGGAGGAGATGTTCCTGAATAACCTTAACCTTCCTTAACTTCCTTAATATTTAGAGCTGATTGCACTAATAATATTGTAGTGTGTCAAGGTCAGTTTAGCTGTACCCTCACTATAATTATATTTAAATAATGAAAACAACAGTCAGAAAAGGTAATCCCACAACGGTTTAGGTAATTCCACAATGTTGTTGGTAATTCCATAATGTTGTTGGTAATTCCATTGTAGCAATGCTTTAACCCCTTGGAAACAAAGTCTGTAATCCATTGGAAAAAGTCATATAATCAACAACGATAAATCCACAACGATTGGAGGTGTTGATTGATCAGCATGCAGAGGGGTTCCCTCGATTGAACTGCAGAGGCGACCACTGGATGGAGATTGGAGACCCACGTTGGAGTTGTAGGTCCCTTCAGCGAAGGTTGCTGCTGGTGGTTCCCAGTGGGTGCCATTCTGGTTCTATGTGTCATGCATTTATGTGGTTTTAGTTGGGCTTATGAGTGGGATTTTACATAAGACCTTAACCTATATGCACCTGGTGTGTAAGCTATCATGGTTTAGATCAGCTAAAGTTACCAGTTTAAAGGGTGGGTCATGCTGAAAAATGTTCATATAGGGACTTATACCTATAGAAGGGCATTCCAAAGTATTTTTCCATTCCTAACTTGGTTTAAGTTCTTTACATGGCAAAATATAGTTTGGTTCAATTGTCTGTTGTCCTTTTAGACGAAAGACTTGAGGTTTGGTTTTTGGTTTTCCCCTAAATGTTTTGGAGTCTATGGCGAGACTCAACTGAAGGATTAGCTAGCCCCTCCCGAATAGGATTGTTTGAGTAGGTTCGGCTTGAGCGTCGTGAGACCACTGTAGATTATGGTACTTAAGGTAGCATTAATCTACATTGACTCGTCAAAGATTGAATTTTAACAAATGAACTGCATGTTGGCATAGTTAAAGTCCTCTTAGTCTCTAACTAAAATACACAAAAAATTCATTCTTGCTGGGGGTGTTCAGAAACAATACCAAAAACCAATTAAACGATGTCTCAACATCGACAAAAATAGTGACTAAGCAACCAGAAAAACAACGTTTCAACATTGACAAAAGTAGTGATTAAGCAACTAGAAAACAACGTTTCCGTGTGTCACTCACTCTGAATGTCAGATTTGATCACGTTATCACGTCTGGTAACATTACCCTAACTAACGTCACCCCCCTTTGGTCATGGGGGACCACGAACACGGGTGAGGACGTCGCTCCAAGAGCTAAAGTTAGGATGCCCTCGAGTAGTTTTAGCTGTTTACGCAGCTGTAAGAGGACTTTAAGGTCTGGATTGGAACCCAGGTTGGCTTCGGACGGAGTGTTTTTCCCTGGGTCAGTCAAATACAGCATCATCGAGTTTATAGCACAATCCGACTTCTGAAGTTGGATGATGTCTGGGTCAGTCAGCACAAGTTGAACAGAGACTGTGTTGTCAGCCGGCTCGGCTGTAGCCTGTGCACGTGTGACTGCCATTACCTCGGCTGTAGGTTGTACTGACAGGTTTGCGAGCAGCCCTGAGGGGTCAGAGGACCACTGAGGGCCGTCCACGTCTCCGTCCTTGATAGCTGGTTTATCTGTCCCCGACGACAGTACAGCATCTTTGGTGTGGGATCCTCTGATCTCTACACCTTGAAATACCAAAGGTAGGTAGTATCCGGTGGGCCCTGACTGTTTCAGCTCGCAGAGGAGGCTTACTTGTTCAGTCAGAGTCGGGTTCACCGGTTGGGTGTTTTCGGTTCCATGTGCTTTTGAAAGATAACTTACCAGGACTGTGTTCTCTGTCAAGAGGTCCTTGGTGCCTTCTGCAGTGCCTGCTGTTGGGCAGTCTGCGACTGTCTCAGGAGGCATGAGTATTGGCAAGGGTTTGCTCACTCTAGCCCACATTGTCTGTTTACCATAATCTATAATCGCTTCAAAGCGATTTATAAAATCCTGGCCGACCAAAAATGGGAATGAGTCAACCGGAGACTCATATACCGGGTGGTATAGTGTCATCTCGCCAACCTGCATGTGAACCATAGCTATAGCTGTTAGAGTTGTCTTCGCCTCCGCGAGGCCCTGCAGCCCTATAGCACATTCTATGAGAGGTATTCCCCTGTGAACACTATTAGCGGCAGTCCTGAGCTCCTCTAACAGTTTGACTGACATAATAGTTATGTCGGCTCCACCATCCAGTAGGGCTTCATGTGTGACGACCCCTTCAAGTGTGATCGACAGGTAAGCTTTCTCAGCGACCCCCTTTCTGATCAGGTTACACAGGAACCTTGGAGGTTTTGGCCGACGTTTCTTCTCACATCTACCTTCACCTGTGTAATCCTGGTTTTTCCGAACCGTTGGTGCAGTTGCTACTGCTCCTGGGAGTTTGGCTTTTGATGGGCCTCCATCATTGATGTATGAGATCACCCCCCCACTGTGTGTTGAGGGGCTCTCATTCTTTGTAACAACAAGGTTCTGGTGGCTGTCCATGACAGCGGCAGCGTTGTTGTTCGTGTCACCCTGGTTTGACTGAACCGTTAGCACAGCTATTGCTGTTTCTGAGGTTTCAGTTTGTGACGGGTCACCGTCGGTGACGTGTGATTGTACCCCCCCTATTTCAGGTGAGGGCGTGTCAGAGTTTACAACAACAGCGTTGTAGTAGAACATACGGATGAGATATATTCATACTGTTAAAACGGATTCTTTCATTTTTCTGGACTGTATAATGTACGTGCATTGAATGTAATAAAATGTGGACGTGAGACGTTAATTATCTTTGACGCATCAAAATGAATGCGGTCATTTATTAACAGAATCAAGTTTAACACATCACACATTTACATTAATTGGCAAGAATTGAGAATAACGACATAATTAATCAGCTTTACAACCAGGAAAACCATACGGCCATGATTTTCCGTTGCTTCACCACAGACATTTCTGAAAAACATCTGGATTAATTTGCTAACAGATAGGAGAGTTTAAAGATGGAAAGATGAAGTTTAGAGGGAGGGAGATGGTGTGTGAGGGAAAGTGTTGACCAGAACGACACCCTCCATTCGAACCCAGCTTTCCTCGGTACGCTCGGTAGTAAACTCGACTCGTTACCTCTCTGAAGATGAATCAGCGGATACGGAGTTCCAGTTAACGCTACCGGTCCAGCGTCTCCGTAGGATGGCTGTGAATCGTCCGAAGTAGTGACGGTATTCCGTCCGACACGGTTCACCTCACGAGTGGACTCACATGAGTGGAGTCCGTCAGAGTTCCACCCAGATGTGTGTAGATGAACAGATGCTGGGATGTATTCATCATTTAACGCGAGTTCCTCATTTTTCTGGACTGAATAAAACGTGCATTGAATTTAAGGAAATGCAAACGTGAGACGTCATTTAAATTTGACCCATCAAAATGAATGCGGTCATTTATTTACAGAATCAAATTTAACATCAAACATTTACATTAATTTGGCAAATTATGAAAATAACAACATAAGCAATCAATCAGGAAAAATCATACGGCCATGATTTTACCGTTGCTGCACCACAGACATTTATAAAACTGTACAACTATGATCTTTTACCCACACGGATGTGAATAAGCACTTTACACAGACATTTCTAAATATCTGGGAGAATTTCTACTTCATAGGAAAGTTTAAAGATGGAAAGAAGTTTAGAGGGAGTAAAGGATGGGGTTTGAGGGAAATTGAATGTTACCAGAACCGACACTCTCCATCAGAAGCCCAGCTCGCCTCGGTACGCTTGGTAGGAAACTTGACCCATTACCTCTCTGATGATAATCAGCAGATATGGTGTTCCGTTAACGCTACCGGTCCAGCGTCTCCTTAGAATGGCTGTTGCCCGTCAGAAGTAGTGGCGAGGCTCTGTTCGACACACATTCACCTCAGTGGAAAATGTTATAATCCCATGGAACTCGGAAGAGCTTCGTTGTCATGTCAGGAACTCCAACAGCACTCCATCAGAACTTTAGCTCTCGTGTAGTTTACAGAACTCCCACAGAACTCTTGAAGTCTGACAACTCTCCAACTCTGTAACTCCGTGAGTCTGTGAGTCTCTGTGAGTCTGTGTAGACCAGGAAGTACTGACATTTTAAAAGACTCTTTCCCGGTTCACTTTTTGGGATTTTTCATTGGTCAGAAACGACCAGAAGGGGTGTGTTTTTGTGACGTAATAGGTTAGAGACAGCGAGAATTGTTATGAGACAGCTCAGAAATGTTCTCACAGACCGAGAGGGTTCTGTTTTGGCGTGCCTAAGACACAGGTGCAAAACATCTCTATTTACGTCTGAGAGGATTCTAAAACATGACAGTTTTAACATAACAACTTGTTTTTCGTTTGACTGTAACCTTGTAAACGCACACACTTGCTCATTCAAAAGACAGAAAATCAAGAAATGCTTATTCAGGTGATTTCTTCTCTGAATGAGGAATAAAAATCATTACTTACTGTTTATGTAAAATAAAAATGAGTAGTTCTTTTCAACCTGTAAAGCATTGAGTGAACTAACACAACTTGATTATCAAAACATTTGTAAGACAGTAATGATTATAAAAAGAGAGTGTTCTTTTCACTTGAATCTTCAAGAAAGAAAGTCTCAGGATGGGTGAACCTGTATTTATGGAGTCAAATACATGAAATGACAGCTTCTGTCCCACAAGGTTCTAAAGGTCAAGAGTTTTGACCTTAGACTGGGTTCCGACGTAGGCTTAGTCCACTACAGTCCCCCCTTTGGAAATCATCACCTGTCCATGGAGATGAATTCCAACTATGGACTTACGTCGTCGATTGTCCTTGAAGCTTGATGTAATCCAGCAAAGAAACAAGAGTCAAGAGTAATCCAGCAAGGAAAACAAAAGTCAAAAGTAATCCAGCAAGGAAAACAAAAGTCAAGGTAATCCCACAATGTTCTTGGTAATTCCACTGTGTTGATTATAATTCCATATCGTCTCGATAATTCCATTGTAGCAATGCTTTAACCCCTTGGAAACAGAGTCTGTAATCCACTGGAAAAAGTCATATAATCCACAATGGTAAATCCACAACGATTGGAAGTGTTGATTAATCAGCATACAGAGGGGTACCCTTGGATTGAACTGAAGAAGCGGCCACCGGATGAAGAGTGGAGACCAACGTCAGGATTGCAGGTCGCCTCCAGCGAAGGTTGTCTCCAGCGACGTCCAGCCTGTGCCGTTCTGGTTCAATGTGTCATGCAATTATGTGGTTTAAGGTGGGCTTATGAAGGGGATTTTACATAAGGCCTTAAACTATATGCACCTGGTGTGTAAGCTATTATGGTTGGGAACAGCTACAACTACCAGTTAAGGGGTGGAGCATGCTGAAAAGGGGTAACTACAGGGGTTTAAGCCTATAGAAAAGGGTTCCAAACTACTTTTCCATTTCTAACTTGGGTTAAGTTAGCTTTACATGGCAAAATATAGTTTGGTTCAAATGTCTGTTGTCTTTTAGACGAACGACTTGAGATTGGGTGTTTGGTTTCCCCATAAATGTTTTGGAAGTCTATGGCGAGACTTATCAAAAAGAATTAGCTATCCCCCCGAATAGAATTGTTCGAGTAGGTTCGGCTTAAGCGATGTGAGACCAATGTAGATTATGGTACTTAAGGTAACAATAATATACATTGACTCCGCAAGGATTGCAATTTAGCGAATGAACTGCATGTTGGCATGGTTAAAGGCCTCTTAGTCTCTAACTTAACTTACACACAAGATACATTCTTACC
>NC_056508.1:2926776-2929272 GCF_014905685.2 Nematolebias whitei | reverse complement strand
GCGAATGAACTGCATGTTGGCATGGTCAAAGGCTTCTTAGTCTCTAACTTACTACACACAAGATTCATCCTTACCTCAGAAACAACCAAAATCAACTAAACAACGTTTCAACACCGACAAGAGTAGTGACTAAGCATCTAGAAACATCGTTTCACTGCTCCTCCTCACCCTGGTTGTCAGTTTCAGTCGCGCTGTCCCGTGTGAGTGGCTTCTTTGCGGACCCGCTTACGCGAGGCATAATCATATCGAGGTGCGCTGCATGGCGATCCACGTCGACTCGGAGTGACGTTTGGCCCCGGGACAGGGATGCGAGTATCCCACACAATACGAGGGTTATCGTCATTAGCAGGGCTATGATTAATGTGTCCGCGCTCGACCACGCATAGTTAATTGGTTGGATCGGGTTCTTAGTTGTGGACCTGAGGGACTTGAGAACTTGGTTTATCGGTTCCACGTCGACGACTTGGGTGCCTTCAAAACGGATCCTTCCCAGAGTCTCTGGATCTATGTCTATAGACATATTTCTCAGGTACTCTGAGTCATCCAGAGTCGCGTCCCATCGTTCCGGATCGAGGTGATAGAGCGTCAAATCACCAATGTGTATGGTTGTTCCCTGGGGAACACTGATCCACATCGTTTTGTCCGGTAACGCCAAAGGTCTATTTGCCCCGGGTTGATCGTAGGCTATGATCGCCTGTCTTTGAGGAGCGTTCACTAGCCAACGAGAGCCAATTATTTCCGCTTTTGCATCTTTAGCCAGGTGTCGAGGCGTTACGGTCGTTGAGCACTTAGAATTTTCCGGAATAGGTGTTAATCCGCATATGCCCGCGGTTTTATTCCACATAAACGGTTTGCTCGGGCACAGATAGTGTATCTCCCGAGTGAGAACACACATCTGCAGGTTTGGAGCTAGGTAAACTGAGGGGTTGTCGTCGTGGTACGCAACCATCCTTGGTGTGTCAATTTGAACATGGTTTTCGCCGTGCCAATTGCCAACATTTACGACGTCCCTGAGTCTATATATGCCGTTTGAGGGAATTATCGGTAGGTTGATAATGAACGCCATTTCAAATGTTTTGTGATTGACGTAGATTGGGATTGCGCTACCGAGAGTGTAAGCCAGGTGTGCCTGTGTTTGCGTAACTTTTTCGTGCGTAGCGGAGCTGAGGATGTCGTTCACCATCTGTAGAGAGACTAGATACGGTGGGATCCTACCGGTGGCTAGTGTATCTACCGACGAACTGATATCTCTAAGCATGTCAGCAAAAATCCTATCCATTAGGAGGGTGAAGATTACCAGGAGTGGTACCATCATTGTCCTATGGAAGCACACAGAGGTAGGTCTTAGCTTCGTAATGGTCAAGGGTAGGTCCTGTGAATTTAAACTATGGTTAAGTTTCTTATCCATTAGTTATCTTCTGCTTGGATGACCCTTATTCCCACGAGGTCAGATTTTGTGAGATCTTTGTCTCCTGAGGAGTTGTTGCACGCCTTGTGTGGTTTAACCTGGTTACGGTGTACCCATTTAACAGTTGGCTCTTTTTGGCCTTTACTGATTTTTATCTGGTAGATAATTGGAGACACTTTGTCGGTTATCAGATGGGGTCCAGTCCATCTGGGCATCAGCTTACGGGCGAGAGTTCCGGTCCCGGACTCTCTTCTCCCAGTTTTGGGTGCAAACGTGTAGTACCAGACCCTGTCTCCCACTTGGAGTTCCTCGTGAGAGGCCTTTTGGTCGTAGTACGCTTTGCGTCCTTCAGCTGATTTTTCCAGGTTTTTCTGTGCGAAAGCAAAAGTGTTTTTAAGGTGTCTTTCCAAGTCTTTCATGTATTGTTGTGTGGTGTAGGCTGTTGCCATGGCAGCATCGCCTGGTTGGTACAACAGGTGCAGAGGGAGAGTCATTTGTCGACCCGTCATCATCTCGAAAGGAGCGATGCCAGTCGACGTGTGTGGAGTGGCCCTTATGGCCATGAGGACCAGAGGGAGTTTCACATCCCAGTCCTTGTGGTTTGCGGCTACGTATTTTTTCAAAATACTCACCACAGTCCTGTTTGCTCTCTCAACCTGGCCTGAAGCCTGTGGGTGGTAGCCAATATGGAAGTTGGCTTTGACGCCTAGCGTCTTCCACAGTTCCTTCATTACTTCACCTGTGAAGTGTGTACCTTGGTCTGAGTTCACCCTAAGGGGAAGTCCAAACCTTGAAAATACATGATTCATTAATAACATAGCAGTGGTTTGTGCTGTGTCATTAGGGGCTGGTAGACATTCTACCCATTTGGTAAACGCGCAGGTTACCGTGAGAAAATATTTATTTCCTCTAGAGGTCTTAGTGAGTGGTCCGACCCAGTCAATCTGGAGGTCCGACCATGGAAATGCAATGCCTCTACTATGCAGTGGTGCTCTGTGAAGTGGTCTGGATGGTTGAAACTGGCCACAGATCAGGCACCCTTTTATGTAGTCCTTGACATCCTTTTTCATTCCAGGCCAATAAGCAAT
>NC_056508.1:2916928-2926676 GCF_014905685.2 Nematolebias whitei | reverse complement strand
ATAAAAAGAGAGTGTTCTTTTCACTTGAATCTTCAAGAAAGAAAGTCTCAGGATGGGTGAACCTGTATTTATGGAGTCAAATACATGAAATGACAGCTTCTGTCCCACAAGGTTCTAAAGGTCAAGAGTTTTGACCTTAGACTGGGTTCCGACGTAGGCTTAGTCCACTACATGTGGAAGAAAGTTATAATCCCATAAGACTCGGAAGAGCTCTGTGGTCATGTCAGGATTTTCCTGTTTCCCAACTCGCCTCCAAACTCTACTGTCGACTCAAAACTTCTCTTGTTGAACTAGGAAGTACCGACATTTTAAAGAGCTCTATTTCCGGTTCATCTGGGAGTTTCTGATTGGTCAATGGACCCAAACAGAGGTGTGTTTTGTGATGTAATGTGTTATGAAAAGTCAAGGAAAAGATTAAGATTGTTTAAGAACAGACAGAAAGATTGTTATGGAGAATTCAGACTTCGTGGAGCCACCTCTTCCAGTATCTTGCTGTAAAAGTTAAACATGACATTTCTTTTCAGTAAACTTTCAGTTGACCGAAACTTGAACTTCGACACACTTACAACTTCGCTCATTGAAGACAGAAAATCAAGAAATGCATATTAACCTGATTTCTTCTTTGAATGAGGATTAAGGATCATTATTACTGTTTCACAGTTGATTTAAATGATTAGTTCACTTCAACATTTAAAAATGGTTTGAACTAAAACACAATTTGATTATCAAAACATTTGTAAAATAGTAATGATCATAGAGAATAGTCTTTTTTTACTTGATTGATTCAAGAAAGAAAGTCTCAGGATGGGTCAACCTGTATTTCTGGATGCAAATCAATGAAATGACAAGTTATGTCCCAATGGTCCTTAGGTCAAGGTTTTGACCTTCAGGTCTAGTTCACTACAGCGTCATGGTGACTGTCCGTGACAGCAGTAACGGTGTTGTCTGTGTGCTCTGACTTATCAGCAATGATATTGCCAAACAAAGCGTTAGGTTGTTTGTCCGTGGCAACACCTTCCAACAAGTCCAACAACCGACGCACCCTGTCTGTCTCGTCCAAGCTCAGAGGACTGCGGTTCTCTTTCTGGACCTGCTGCTGTTTCTTTTTCGTCTCAGGCTGTTCAGCCCGACGTGGTGGGGAAACAGTACCCCCCCCCCCTGGGGTTCCCAGTGGGATCCCTGGTTGTATGGGTCACTTTTGGTGCCATACTTTTTACCCTTAGGGCGTTCGCCCCCCTTCTGGTACGTTCATTCATCCTCTGGTTCCTTGGGAAACCATTTAGGATCTCGTCTGGACCAGGGGGCACTCACCTGTTACGGTTTGGCTGCTGGGAAACCTCATTTCCTCTCGCCTTTTTTGGGAGGGGGAGTCGAAACTCTCGTCCCTTCCAATTCTCAGTCAGAGTCAGAGTCAGAGATTCTTTATTGTCATTCGCACCTCATGTGGTACATCTGGTGGAGCGAAATTATGTACACAAGGTCCCAGTTACATCCAACAATAAAATGTATAAGAAAAACAGTAATAACATCTAAGATATGAACTAAGAAAAACATCAACTAAATATACACTAAGCACTCATAACATAAAACATTGAACATCAGCACAAACATGAACATGAGTCTGTGAGCGGATGTGCACGCATGAACACATCAACATTGAAACAGATCAGCAGCAACATGAAACAGATCAGCAGCAACATGATATGGTTTTTCACAGTGATTATTCTAGTTAGAGATTCATGAGTCTAACAGCCTCAGGGTAGAAGCTGTTCCTCAGTCTAGTGGTTCTACACTTAATGCTCCTTAACCTCCTTCCTGAGGGGAGTGGGGCAAAAAGTGTGTGTGCTGATTGAGTGGGGTCCTTCATGATGCAGGTGGCCCTCTTCCTGCATCTGGAGGTGTAGATGTCTGTGATGGTGGGGAAGCTGATTCCGACAGACTTATGTGCAGCCTTCACCACTCTCTGCAAAGCTTTTCTTTCTGCAGCTGTGCAGCCTCCATGCCACACGTTGATGCTGGAGCACAGGATGCTCTCCACTGCACACCTGTAGAAGGAGGTGAGGACTGAGCTTCCCAGACCAGCTCGCCTCAGCCATCTGAGGAAGTAGAGTCTCTGATGAGCTTTCTTGATCAGGTTGGTGGTGTTGTTGCTCCAGCTGAGGTTGTCATTCATGTGTACACCCAAGTACTTGTAGCTGGAGACCACTTCCACCGCAGATCCTCTTATGTTCAGGGGGGTGTAGATGTTTTTGTTCCTTCTGAAGTCCACAATCATCTCCTTTGTCTTCTTCACATTGATGTGAAGGTTATTCTCTTTGCACCAGCTCTCCAGGTGTTCCACCTCTTGCCTGTAGCTGGACTCATCATTGTTTGTGATGCATCCCACCACCGCTGTATCATCTGCAAACTTTACAATGTGACAGCCTGGATGGGTAGCTGCACAATCATACGTGAGCAGAGTAAACAGGAGGGGGCTCAACACACATCCCTGAGGAGAGCCAGTGCTGAGGGTTATGGTGGAGGAGGAGAGGTTGTGGATCCTCACTAACTGTGGTCTGTTTGTTAAAAAGTATAGTACCCAGTTGCAAATTGAGGGGCTTAGTCCTAGTGTGGATAGTTTGTCCATTAGGGTTTGGGGGATCATGGTGTTGAAGGCGGATGTGAAGTCCACAAAGAGCATACAGACGTAAGAGTTTTTCTGCTCCAGGTGGTTGAGCGCAGTGTGGACCACAGAGGAGATGGCATCCTCTGTTGATCGTTTCTCACGGTATGCATACTGATGAGGGTCCTCATTCATGTTGATGGTTGTTTTGATGTAAGTTATGACGTTTTTCGAAGCATTTAGCGACTATCGAGGTGAGGGCCACTGGCCGATAGTCATTCAGACCAGTCACTGTAGAGCTTTTTGGGACTGGGATGATGGTGGCAGTCTTAAGGCAGGTGGGAACTGTCTCCAGGGTAAGTGAGGTGTTAAAGATGTCTGCCAGCACCTCACAGAGCTGATCAGCACATTCCTTCAACACTTTTCCGGGGATGTTGTCTGGGCCAGTTGCTTTGTGCGGATTAATCCTCCTGAAGGTACTCCTTACTTCTGCTGAGGTCACGCTGAGATGCTCTTCATCCGGTGGTGAGGTGAGTCTGGTGCTGGGTGGTCTGTTCGGGTCTTCAAAGAGTGCATAGAACTTTTTGAGGGCATCAGGCAGAGATGGGTCTTTGGGGCATTGTTCACTCCTTCCTTTATAATCTGTTATGCACTTAATGCCCCTCCACATGCTCCGAGGGTTTTGTGAGATGAATTGACCCTCGATCCTCTTTGCATATGTGGTCTTGGCCTTCTTAATACCAGCAACCAGCTCTTTTCTTGTCCTACTCAGCTCCTCTGAGTTTCCAGACCTGAAGGCAGTGTTCCTGGCTTCCAGCAGGGTACGCACCTCTGCATTCAGCCAAGGTTTTCTGTTTGGGTAGCTTTTAACATTTCTGATAGTGGAGACGGTTTAAGTACATGTACTAATGTAACCCAGAACTGAGGATGTGTATTGGTCAAGATCAAGCGAACCTCCATTTTCAGCAGCTTCTCTGAAAACCTGCCAGTCTGGTCGATCAAAACAATCTCTCAGTATGGGGCCACTGTCCTGGATCCAGCATTTAACTTTCTTTTGTACCGGTCTGGAGCGTCTCAGCGGGGGCATGTAAGCAGGAGCCAGGAAGATTGAGATGTGGTCTGACAATCCTAGGTGGGGGCGGGGTTCGGCTTTGTATGCATCTTTTACGTTCATGTAAACACGTTCCAGTGTGTGGTCTCCACATGTTGAAATCGCCACATGTTGATAAAAGCTTGGGAGACAGTCCTTTAGATTCACGTGGTTAAAGTCTCAGGCTACAATGTAAAGAGCCTCGGGGTGTTTGCTCTGCAGCGAGCTGATGATATCATGAAGCTCCTGCAGTGATTTATTAGCATTAGCGTCCAGAGGAATGTAAACGACTGTGATAAAAGTCACCGTGAACTCGCGGGGTAGATAATGTGGCCGACATTTCACTGTTATTTGCTCCAAAGCCTTCGAGCATGAGCTATTTACAACAGTACAGTTCGTGCACCAACTTCTACTCACGTAAATGCATACTCCGCCTCCCCGTGATTTCCCCGTTAGCTCGCTGCAGCGGTCCGCTCGAAAAAAAAGTCTGTCATCCAGCTGGAAGACTATATCCGGCGTTTCGCTTGTAATCCACGTTTCCGTGAGGCAAAGCACCGCACACTTCATCTTTTCTGAGGCGCCCGCTCTCAGACGAATAAATCCACCTTGTTGTCCAACGATCGGATGTTCGACAGAAAGAGCGACGGCATGGTGAGTTTACCGGCTTTAGCGTTAACTCGTAGCCTCACCATAACCCCCGCCCGGCATCCTCTCCTCTTAAGCCGGAAGCAGCGCTTCCTCTTCTGCCCACTGGAACGCCTCTGCTGCAGCTTCCAGGTAGATGACTTTAAGATCTGCATTCTGCCGAGCGTAGTTTTGAGTTTGTTGCTGATTTCTGCTATATTTCGTGGCAAATCTGCTCCTATTCTCATCAGTTCGGTTCGGCTATAGTTCACACACATAAATCGTGCGGAGTCAGGCACAGAGTCAATATCAAAACTTCTAAAAACTGGGATGGTACCGGGAGCCTGTGAAGCTGCAACTGCTCTGAGCGCGGCCATCTTGGCAATGATTCTTCTAATGACTTCTCATTCTTCTTCTAATTCTTCTTATGACTGGGCAGGAATCCTCTCACCTGGGTACACCTCAATGGGTGTTTTGGCCTGTGAACTTGCTTCAAAAACATTCACAGCACAACTTTTTATCTCACTGATGGATTTCTCTTTGAAATTAGCCATCATTTGCACTGACGTTCTTATGTCAGGGTGGAGATTTTTGCTGAACACGTACTTAAACGGTTCCTCTTCCTCCATGTTGGCCTCATTCCTGTAACCAAAATAAGCCTGCAAAATCCTGGAATAATATGCCCTGGGGTGCTCATTCTTACCTTGCATGACCTTGTCGGCGGCTGGATAACCGCCAGGTCCCGTGCAAGGGGAATACTCTTTCATAAGAGTAGCACATAACAGGTGGTAATCCTTTCTTGTGGCATCCGGTTGATGCTCTATGAAGGAAAACACCGTCCTGGATGAAGTGAGCCTTACAAACCTACTTTATCCTCAACTGTAGCGTTGGAATAGCTTCTTAATTGAAAGTCAAGGTTGTTCAGATAGGCCTTAGTGTCAGATGAACCCAACGGCCCTGGCTCAAAGCGGTTGACATATTTTGCAATTTTTTGCAAATCCGAAATTGGGAGCAAAGGCTGTATTATCGGTATCGTAGGAACTAAAATGGCACGTGGAGGTGTGTCGCTAGACTCATGTGGAGGTGATGGAATGGGATTAAGAGCAGGAGGTACAGCAAAATCCTTCTGAGGTGGTGGTGGGTGACCTGGACTCTGACCTTGTTCATCTTTGGTTTCCAGACAACCTTGCCCCACGTCAGAAATCTCATTTGTTGCAGCGGCTAGTTTCGCCTCACAGGCTTTTAAGCATTCCTGTGATATATGACATTAACTTTGTAAACGCACGCCTGGTTGGACTAACGCCGCCTTCTCCAATCTGCACTCGTCCAGATCTTTTGATGTGAGCTACAACTTTCGCTGTAAAACATCATTATCTGAAAACAGTGCCTGGTACTTAATCTGTCCCTCCCTCATCTTCTCCTCATATGAGTGAGCTTGTAATAACAGCTGAGCTTGTGAGAGCTCTCTCTCACGCTTTAACTCATTCGCCCAGGTCTCCTTATCAAATTTAGACTGTGCCATGAGTTTGAGGTACTCCTCTGTTCGCTGTTTAACCTTATTGCAAGGTCGTCAGCTTTGTTTGCCTCCCTATAAAATGTTGCTTTCAACAAGAGCGCTAATTTAGCCAGCTGGCCATAGCTTGACTTTGTTCTGGCTGTGGAAGTGACACTTTCTGCAACTTCCTTCAGCTCGTCCATGAACTCTTTTGAGTTTATGCTGTCCACCTGTTCACCATATGGATGCAAGGATTCTGTTAGCGGCGTTAACGCTCTCTCCAACCAGTCCTTCACCTCACAAGGATCAATATTCTTTTCTGTCACATTTGCCATGGTTATTCATTGTTCAGCACTTATCTGGTTAAACAGTTGCCAACTTTAGAGTTTTTTAACAGGTAAATATTTTATTTAAGTGAGTAGTGAGATTCACACACTAGTTTAGCTCTGGGTTCGATCAACAGTACTGTTATAAGCCAACTTTCCAATAAATGGGCCCCTGTGTTTAGGCCTTACCCCATTAATATTGTAAGTAAATGCTTTCTTAGCTAGTTACTTAATGTGCTTATTTTGTAACAGATACAATGAACCAGGCCATTTCAGTGTTATTTTTACTCCAAAGCACTTACAATTAAATAAACCTGCAATTTTTCTAAGAAGTCTTACAGCAACTTTAGTTTTCAAACGCTTTTTAAGCCGTTTAATTGATCAGAATTTGCTATTTAAACAGTAACTCATAAACCAGGCTGGATTAACAAAAATTAAATGAAAGGTAGTGAACAGCCTCCTTTCAGGAAAACTGTTATACTCCTCTTTCAACAGCAGGTGGCGGTGTAAGCTTATTTTTATCAGCAGAAGTCTATGACAACTTCCTGTGAACCGTTCTGTTGACATCCGGTTATTAGCCGCTAGCTAGATGTAGCACACGGTTGAACACGGTCAAATCAGCACTTCCTGAACGGATTTAAAGCTTAAACGTGGCGTCGCTTTAACAAGCACGTTTATCTGCATGAAAACAAGTTTTGGGAACAGTGGCAGGCTTTATTTAGCGTTTTTACACACGAAGGAGGGCTCGGTTGAAACGAGATACATTTCTGGGATCACGTGACTTTACAGACATGTGAGCAACGGGGTGGGCTTTACAATCTGACATCAGAGGGAGTGGACGCACAAAGATACGTCACCAGTTTCTCAGCGAATCAGAGCGACCCAAACAGCAGTTTTCAACCAATCACAGCTCGTGAATACTAGCTTCCAGCTAGCAGTTAGCAAGGAAAGTCCGGTCAACAATTGCCCATTAAACCTCCAAAATGCACAATTTACTGTTAAAAATGTAACGGATCAGCATATAACAGTGGTCTGAGTCAGCGCTCAGCTTTAAAACAGCGTTTTATCCATTCAAAACACCACTCGGTTAACGAGTCCAGTAAACAAAACCGGGTCAGACATGCAGAACCCTTCCTGCTACAGTTTAAAACAGAATAAAGTGTTTTTTCCACAACATCAGCGTAGTTACACAAACAGATGTACACTCTTCAGCTTTAACACAAACACATTGACATTAATTTCAGCTCTCTGAACACCACACACATGACTTATCATGTCCACTCAAAAGTACGGACGACCATGCCAACACGTAGCGTCCATCTCAATAGCACAGACTTCATCACATATAATTCATACCTCTTTAAACATCTGTATGGCCATAAAATGTCTAAAGAGGAGAATGGGGCATTAAATATCTCTTTTAGAGACCGTACACGGCCACTAGAAGCTCTTTAGAGACCCGTCCGGGCCACCAGATGTAGTGTGTCAAGGTCAGCTTAGTTGTACCCTCACTACAATTATATTTAAATAACGAGTTCTCTTTTTTGAGCTAATTACAGCCATGTGACAGAAGTAACTGCATAGATGGTTTAATCAGTGACATGAGACGTTAATTTTCTTTGACCAATCAAAATAAATGTGGTCATTTATTGAACAGAATCAAAATTTAACATCAAAACATTGTACACTTGATTAGACCGATCTGGTTCTGATTAATAAAACTTGGCACGTTTCACTTCATAAAAACAACAGACATTTCTGAAGGCATCTAGATTAATTACTGGCAAGATAGAAGTTTAAAGATGGGAAAAATGGAGGAGTTTAAAGGGAGAGTTTGAAGGAAGATGTAAAAAGGGAGTGTTTGTTCGGACCAGGATGGCACGCTCCTTTCAATACCAGCTCCCCTCCGGTACACTTCGCGTCATGACTCGTTACCTTTGCCGGGATACCTCCGCTCAGGAACAGGAGTCCATTTCAACGCGACCTTTGAGCGTCTCCGGTAAGGATGGCTGAGAATCGTCCGAAGTCGTGTCACTTATCCGTTCAACAAACAGGCTCAGCTCCCTTTGAAGTTGTAGGGCATTTATGCCCAGGTGGACTCACAGCAAGCATCTGTGAGTCCTTTCAGAGTTTCCACTCAGAAGTGTAAAACTCCATGAAGACTGAGAACTCAAGAACCAGCACTCCAAAACTCCAGAACTCCAGAACTGAACTGCAGAACTCTACAGAACTCCAGAAAACTGAATAGTTCCAGGAAGTGTTGACTTTTAAAGAGTTCTGCTTCCGGTCACTTTTAGTACTTCCTGATTGGTTGAAGCAACCAACAGGGGTGGTTCTAGTGATGTCAGAGGGACAAGTCAAGAAAACAGCAGGGATGTTTTAGGAACAGTTAGTTACAGACAAGAAAATATTTTGGAGAAATGACAGACTTACAAGTGCCAGTTTTCCTATTTACTGTCTGAGAGTTTTAAAAACATGACACTTCGTTCCAATAACTTCCCTTCTGACTTTCGACCAACATCACTACTTCTCATTTCAGACAGAAGATCAAAAATGCATAATTACTTTGTAAAATACACATTTAACTTGATTTCTAATTTAAATGAGGATTTAAAAAATCATTAATACTGTTTCACAGTTGATTTAACATGAGTGGTTCACTTCAACATTTAGAAATGGTATGAACTAAACACACTTTTGATTTATCAAGATATTGTAAAATAGTAATGATAATATAAAAGAAGAGTGTTCTTTCAATTGATTACTTCAGGATACAATTAGACAGTCTCTGGATGAGCTCATTTGTATTTCTAGATTCAAATCAATGAAATAACAGTTCCTGTCCCATGAGGGTCTTCAGAGGCAGGTTTGGGTCAGAGGCCTAGTCCACTACAATATATTCCACTGAAATGCAAAAGCTGTGGGGAGAGACAAGATGACAGTGGTGCAGTAGGTTGTGTATTTTAGCTTAGACTCCCACCAGTACTACCTGAAAACTGCCTTTTGTGAGGATATTCTTTCTGCCTTTGTGTTAGATGCTCCAGTTGACAGCATTGTCATGTGACTAACTTGGTAGAGATGAAGAATTATGACAAAATGTAAGGAATATAAGACTGAGTTCTGTGCCCGCTGGGCCAACACTGCCTTGGGGCCACAGTACTTCTAAAGCCAGGGACTCAGCTCTGCCCTCACCTGGTTCCAGAGAGACAGACGTGACGGTCCTATGCCGGACATTCTTTCTTTGAGTTTTGGTTTTGCATTTGGATTCACTGATATTGGTATCAGGACACTACTAGGCAAAATTCCTGCTTTTAAGTAAGTGGTCTTCCTGATGATCAGTTCAACAATGCATCAATACAACAGCTCCTGGATCATACATCTTTAATCCTGAGGAAGCAGCATAAGTGAACTTAGTTCTATTACACACAGCTTTTCCATTTAAGTTTTGTTTTTTGTATCATAAATGAGGACATGATTGTTCATTTAAGGTTAGATTTGAATAACTGTGGAACCTAGTATTAACCAGATATACAGGTCCTTCTCAAAAAATTAGCATATTGTGATAAAGGTCATTATTTTCCATAATGTAATGATAAAAATGAAACTTTCAT
>NC_056508.1:2913516-2916828 GCF_014905685.2 Nematolebias whitei | reverse complement strand
GAAGGCCCAGTTAGGATATCCACATTGCTCTAGAGCCTGTCTTGTGTGGGATTTCTCCTTCTGCCTGGCTCCTGAGCTAGTGGGGACGCTGTCTGCTCTGTGATACAGAGTCCTGATGACTCCTAACTTGTGCTCCAAAGGGTGATGGGAGTCAAACTGCAAATACTGGTCTGTGTGTGTGGGTTTGCGGTACACCTCAGTTTGCAAATGTCCTCTATCAGAGACTGAGACCTCACAGTCCAAGAAAGCCAACCTGTCATTTTTTACATCTTCTCGTGTGAACTTGATATATTTATCCACAGAATTGATGTGGTCAGTAAAATGTTGGACTTCCTGAGATTTAATTTTAACACCACTCTGAGCAGCAGGACCACACTTTCTACAGAACAACTGTGTCAACTCTTGAAACTGTGCCTGCAGTCAACCTACTTCACATATGGGGAGCAATATTATAGGCAGAAACATGGGTGTGCTATGGGGTCTCCAGTTTCTCCTATTGTTGCCAACCTGTACATGGAGGACAGTGAGACCTGGAGGGGTGTGCTTGGGAGGAACGGCCCCCCTGATCTGAACCAGAGTGGTGTTCTGTTGTTGGACTTCTGTGCTCATCATGGATTGTCAATAATGAACACTTTGTTCAAGCATAATGGTGTCCATATGTGCTCTTGGCACCAGGACACCCTAGGCTGTAGTTTGATGATCGACTTTGTCATCTCATCTGATCTGCGGCCACATATCTTGGACACTCGGGTGAAGAGAGGGGTGGAGCTGTCCACTGATCACTACCTGGTGGTGAGTTGGCTCCGATGGTGGGGGAGGATGCCGGTCAGACCTGGCAGACCCAAACGTATTGTGAGGGTTTGCTGGGAACGTCTGACAGAGTCTCCTGTGAGACGGAGTTTGAACTCCCACCTCCGGGAGAACTTCGAACATGTTCCGAGGGAGGTGGGGGTCATTGAGTCTGAGTGGACCATGTTTTGTGCCTCTATTGTCGAGGCGGCTTACCGGAGCTAAGGCCGCAAGGTTGTAGGTGCCTGTCGCGGCTGCAACCCTCGAACCCGATGGTGGACACCGTCGGTGAGGGATGCTGTCAGGCTGAAGAAGGAGTCCTATCGGGCCTTTTTGGCTTGTGGGACCCCGGAAGCAGCTGATGGGTACTGGCAGTCCAAGCCACATGTGGCTCTGGTGGTCGCTGAGGCAAAAACTCAGGCATGGGAGGAGTTCGGAGAGGCCATGGAGAATGACTTCTGCACAGCTTCGAGACAATTCTGGTCCACCATCCGGCGTCTCAGGGGGGAAAGCGATACGCCACCAACACTGTTTATAGTGGGAGTGGTGTGCTGCTGACCTCAACTCGGGATGTTGTGGGTCGGTGGGCGGAATACTTTGAAGACCTCCTCAATCCCACCGGCACGTCTTCCACTGAGGAAGCGGAGCCTGGGGACTCTGGGTCGGGCCCTCCAATCTCTGGTGCTGAGGTCACCGAGGTGGTTAAAAAGCTCCTCGGTGACAGGGCCCCAGGGGTGGATGAGATCCGCCCAGAGTTCCTTAAGGCTCTGGATGTTGTAGGGTTGTGTTGGCTTACGCGACTCTGCAATATTGTGTGGACATTGGGGGAAGTTCCCCTGGATTGGCAGACCGGGGTGGTGGTCCCCCTATTCAAAAATGGGGACCGTAGAGTGTGTTCCAACTACAGAGGAATCATGCTCTTAAGCCTCCCTGGTAAGGTCTATTTGGGGGTTCTGGAGAGGAGGGTCCGTCGGATAGTCGAACCTCGGATTCAGGAGGAACAGTGCGGTTTTCGTCCTGGCCATGGAACACTGGACCAGCTCTACACTCTCAGCAGGGTCCTGGAGGGTGCGTGGGAGTTTGCCCAACCAGTCTACATGTGCTTTGTGGACTTGGAGAAGGCGTTCGACCGTGTCCCTCGGGGGGCCCTGTGGGGGGTACTCTGGGAGTATGGGGTACCGGGCCCTTTGATACGGGCTGTTAGGTCCCTGTATGATCTGGTCAGAGCCTGGTCCGCATCGCCGGCAGTAAGTCGGGCTTGTTCCCGGTGAGAGTTGGACTCCGCCAAGGTTGCCCTTTGTCACGATTCTGTTCATAACTTTTATGGACAGAATTTCTAGGCGCAGCCAAGGTGTTGAAGGGATCCGTTTTGGTGGCCTTAGGATTGCGTCTCTGCTTTTTGCAGATGATGTGGTCTTATTGGCTTCATCAGATCGTGATCTACAGCTTTCACTGGAGCGGTTGGCAGCCGAATGCGATGCGGCTGGGATGAAGATCAGTTCCTCCAAATCCGAGGCCATGGTCTTGAGCCGGAAAAGGGTAGAGTGCCCTCTCCGGGTCAGGGAGGAGGTCCTACCCCAAGTGGAGGAGTTCAAGTATCTTGGGGTCTTGTTCACGAATGAGGGAAAAATGGAGCGTGAGATCAATAAGTGGATAGGTGCAGCATCTGCAGTGAAGCGGGCGCTGTACAGGTCTGTCGTGGTGAAGAGAGAGCTGAGTCAAAAGGCAAAGCTCTCAATTTACCGATCGATCTACGTTCCCACCCTCATCTATGGTCACGAGCTTTGGGTTGTGACCGAAAGAATGAGATCTCTGATACAAGCGGCCGAAATGAGTTTTCTCCGCAGGGTGTCTGGGCTCTCCCTTAGAGACAGGGTGAGAAGCTTGATCATCCGGGAGGGACTCGGAGTAGAGCCGCTGCTTCTCCACGTCGCGAGGAGCCAGTTGAGGTGGCTTGGGCATCTGTTTAGGATGCCTTCTGGACGCCTCCCTGGTGAGGTGTTCCGGACACGTCCCACCGGAAAGAGGCCCAGAGGAAGACCCAGGACACGCTGGAGGGACTATGTTTCTCGGCTGGCCTGGGAATGCCTCGGGATTCCCCCGGAAGAGCTGGCCCAAGTGGCTGTGGAGAGGGAAGTCTGGGCCTCCATACTTAGGCTGCTACCTCCGCGACCCGACCCTGGATAAGCGGAAGAAAACGGATGGATGGATGGATGGATCTTCATCCCTCAACGAGTGACCGCTAGCCTGGAGCTGAGTGTAGACCGCAGAGTACTGGCCTGATGGTGTTCGAGGGTTTTATGTATTAGGACATAAAAATATAGTACAGGTCCTTCTCAAATAATTAGCATATTGTGATAAAGGTCATTATTTTCCATAATGTAATGATAAAAATGAAACTTTCATATATTTCAGATTCATTGCACACCAACTGAAATATTTCAGGTCTTTAATTGTTTTAATACTGATGATTATGGCATACAGCTCATGAAAACCCAAAATGCCTGTCCCAAAAAATTAGCA
>NC_056508.1:2909862-2913416 GCF_014905685.2 Nematolebias whitei | reverse complement strand
TCACTCTTTCAGGGATGAAGATGTTCACATCCTGGACAGAGAGGAACGATGGTTTGAGAGAGGAGTAAAGGAGGCCATCTTTGTAAAAAGAAACCGTCCATCATTAAACAGGGGTGGAGGCCTCCGGGTTCAACTGTCCCCCTCTTACAATGCTGTGATTGCTAGTATCACTCAGCCCTCTGTGAACAGTAAACAGCCATCAGTGTGCTAATGATCCATTGTTAGGCTGATGGTCCTTCTTGAGCATGTGATCAGCTGGTTCTGGTTGTCAGCAGCAAACTGGTTGATCCACTCTGAGAAGGTGCTATTTAAGAGACTGAGCTGAATACAGCTCCTCAGACTGAGGAAGTCTCTCGGATGAGAGACGAAACGTTTCTACATTTTTTTGTTGATTTGCTTTGTTTGTTTTTTTTGAATGTCCAGAGGACCAGATTTAACTTTTTTAGATGTAAGCTATTATGATTGGGAATAGCTACAGCTACCAGTTAAGGGGTGGAACATGCTGAAAAGGGTAGTTATAGGGGTCTATACCTATAGAAGGGTGTTCCAACTATACCACCATCGCTAACATTGTCTATGTTAGACTTACACGGCAACTATAGTTGGTTTACTTGTCTGTTGCCTTTTAGACGAACGACTTGAGATTGGGTGTTTGGTTTCCCCATAAATGTTTTTGGAGTCTATGGCGAGACTCATCAAAAAGAATTAGCTATCCCCCCGAATAGAATTGTTCGAGTAGGTTCGGCTTAAGCGTTGTAAGACCAATGTAGATTATGGTACTTAAGGTAGCATTAATCTACATTGACTCCACAAAGATTAGGTTTTAACGAGTGAACTGCATGTTGGCATAGTTAAAGTCCTTTACAGTCTCCTACTAAAATACATACAAAACTCATTCTTGCCTCAGAAACAATACCAAAAACCAATTAAACGATGTCTCAACATCGACAAAAACAGTGACTAAGCAACCAGTAAAACAACGTTTCAACATTGACAAAAGTAGTGATTAAGCAACTAGAAAACGACGTTTCGGTGCGCCACTCACTCTGAATGTCAGATTTGATCACGTTATCACGTCTGGTAACATTACCCTAACTGACGTCACCCCCCTTCGGTCATGGGGGACTGCGAACACGGGTGAGGCCGTCGCTCCATGAGCTAAAGTTAGGTTGTCCTTGAGTAGTTTTAGGGTCAGGGTAGCCCTGCACTGGCTACCCATTCACCTTCGGATCCATTTCAAAATTCTCATGTATGTTTTTAAATCACTGAACAGTTCCGCCCCATCCTATCTCACTGATCTTCTGCAGCCATATGTCCCACCGCGCTCTCTGAGGTCAGCAGACCAGATGCTTCTCTCAGTCCCAGAAACCCGTCGTAAGCTCAGAGGTGACAGGGCTTTCTCTGTTGCAGGTCCACGACTGTGGAATGAGTTGCCACTGAGTGTCCGGCAGGCTTCCACACTCTCAGTCTTTAAGTCTCGCTTGAAGACCCACTTCTATTCGCTTGCCTTTAACACGGTGTGATTTGTTTTGGTCCGGTCTGTTCTCTACTCTGTTGGCCATTTTAGTTAGCTTCTGCTGCTATTTGTATCTGTATTTCTATTTTATGTTTTCCTGTCCGCTGTGCATGTTTGTGTTCTTTTGTACAGCACTTTGGTTGGCCTTGTTGCTGTTTTAAGTGCTATATAAATAAATTGGTATGGTATGGTATGGTAGTTTTAACTGTTTGCGCAGTTGAAAGAGGACTTTAAGGTCTGGATTGGAATCCAGTTCGCCCATCGATGGAGTGTATTTGTCTGGGTCAGTCAGATACAGTATCATCGAGTTAATTGCAGGATCCAACTTCTGAAGTTGGATGATGTCTGGGTCAGTTGAAAATGACTTTTCATATTTTAAAAGAACTTGGCGAAGTTTGTCCCTTTCTTCATCAGATGTCAGAGCATCGGCTTGGGCGACCACCTGATCAATCTGTGATGAGACCAATAAGGGTTCTTGCTCTTCAGGGAGCTCCAACGAATCCCTTTCTGAGTCGTCGCACCTGTCTATGGGTAAGACACCATAGGTTTGAGGCCCTTGGTCGACGTCATCGGTTGAGAAAAGAGCTATGGCCTGTGTTGGTTTTGTGAACCATACTGGCCCAGCTTCTTGACTTGGTACCAGGTTGTCTGGGAGTCCTCCCAGAAATGGAATGCCGAGTTCAAAATCATAAAAATCAGTGGAAATCAACCATCCTAGCATAGTGTTTTTTGGGATCATCACCTCATCCGTGCCTGTGTTACACACAGCAACAGATGTAGTCCTGGAGTCAAGGCTCACTTGGTTCGTGGCTTCCACGGACAGTCCCAAGTTGAAAAATGCAGGAGAAGGTTGAAAATATGCCTGTTTATGGCTAATAGCTTGTCCAGCTATGATGTGGATTCGCACCATTAGGTTAATCACCTGAGGTGGTACTGTGGTGGTTTGGTTGCTAGCAACCTGGCAGGCCTCTGGAATGGTCTGCCCAGCCTTAAGGTTTGCTGTGTCTAGCACAGGAGGATCCTTTGTGGCTGGTTTTAGAGACCACAGCACCTTGTTGATGGTGTCCACATGGACACCCAACCTTACCAAAATGTCAGAGCCTATGTAGGTTGCATGTGGTAAGTTTTGGATCACGAGAAATGGGTGAACCAGTTCTCGTTGGTTCCAGTTTAGTTTTAGATTAATGACTCCTTCCGCGGTCATTACCTGTGAACTATTGGGAACTAATGGAAAGCGGAAAGCTTTTTTAATTAGTTCTAGACCCACGTGTTTGTGAACCAAGGTTTCATAGAAAGCTCGGTTAATTGCTGATTTATCTGTCCACAGAGACAGAACAGCATTGTTGGTGTGGGATCCTTGGATCTCTACACCTTTAACTACCAGTGGTAGGTAGTGTTTGGTGGACTCTGACTGCTCCAGCTCACAGAGGAGGCTGTCTTGTTGGGTCAGAGTGTGGACCACCGGGTGGGTCTCTTTGGTTTCACATGATGTCAGAGGGATACTCACCGGGCTCGTGTCCTCGGCTGAGGAGTCCTTTGCGCCTTCCGCGGTACCTGCTGTTAGGCAGTCTGTGTTACACTCCGGAGGCATCTGTATTGGCAGTGGTTTGCTCACCTTGGCCCACATCGTCTGATCACCATAATCTATAATCGCGTCGAAGCGATTTATAAAATCCTGGCCAACCAGAAATGGGAATGAGTCAACACTAGACACGTGTACGGGGTGGTATAATGTCATTCTGCCAATCTGCATGTGAACCATTGCTATAGCTGTCAGGGTTGTCTTCTTCTCTGAGAGACCCTGCATTTCTATAGCACATTCTGTGAGAGGTATTACCCTGTTAACACTACTAGCGGCTGTCCTCAGCTCCTCGAACAGTTTAGCTGACATAATTGTTATGTCCGCCCCACCGTCCAGTAGTGCTTCATGTGTGAGGACCCCTTCGAGCGTTACTGACAGGTACGCCTTCTTGGCGACCCCCCTTCTGATAAAGTTACACAGAAACCTCTTAGGTTTTTTCTGACGTTTCTTCACACG
>NC_056508.1:2896509-2909762 GCF_014905685.2 Nematolebias whitei | reverse complement strand
CTTTTCTTAGACCTGTCTAAAGATTCTGACTCTGTGGATCAGAACATCTTGTGTCATAAACTCTCAGAAATTGGTTTCTCAGAACACACCATTGGTTGGTTCTCTAACTATCTTTCAGACCGGAGGCAATGTGTTCAACATAATGGTACTTCCTCCAGTTATTTAACATTCAACAATGGTGTACCACAAGGCTCAGACTTAGGACCCACCCTCTTTACAATCTACATACATAATGTAGGTAAAAACATCCCTAATGCATCCATACATTTCTACGCTGACGACACAGTTGTTTATTGTCGAGCTAAAACAGTTGCTAAGGCCTTCCAGCTTCTGAAATCTGCATTTAACTACATCCAGACTGATTTGTTCCGCCTCAAACTTGTCCTAAATGCCGAAAAAACCAAAGGGATGCTTTTTTCAAATAGGAAGTTGGTCCCAGCAGTTCTTCCTCCGATTTTATCCTCAAATGGTGTCCCCATTGAGTTTGTTGATTCCTATAAATATTTGGGTATCTTGGTCGACTCACATCTTTCTTTTAAGCTCCATGTGGAAAACTTGGTAAAGAAACTGAAAGTTAAACTGGGTTTCTTTTTCAGAAACAGATCCTGTCTAACCCTGAATGCTAGAAAACGCCTTGTATCTGTGACTTTCCTTCCCTCAATTGATTTTGGTGATATTATTTACATGAATGCTCCTACAAGAACCCTGCAGATGTTGGATGCTGTCTATCATGGTGCACTAAGATTCATAACTGGCTGTGATTATCGTACCCACCACTGCACCCAGTATTCACTGGTTAACTGGACATCATTAACTTCACGCAGACTCTCTCACTGGTACATTTTCATCTTTAAATTACTTCTTGGTCTGCTGCCTTCATACATCTCCTCCTACATGTCTCTGCGTGAGTGCAGCTACGGAGTGCGCTCTCAGGACATTATTACCTGCAGTGTTCCCTCAGTGAGGACTGAACTAGGCAAAAGGGCCTTCTCCTACTCCGTTCCTGTTTCCTGGAATATCTTACAAAAAGATTTGAAGCTCTCGACCTTGACCTCTCTAAGTGGCTTTAAGAATCTGTTGGACTCCTGGCAGGGACCAATGCAGACATGTTCCTGTTTTTAGTTTTATACATTTGTCTTGGAATCTAGCTGTTTTTTTTGTTTTGTTTTGTTACCTTTTTCCTTTTAGCCATCCTATTTGTTAAAAAAAAAACAAAAAAAAACTGTAGTATGAGTTTTTATAACTGCTTATTGTTGTTGCTGTTGTCCATTGTTGTCATCTTTCTTTGTTGAAATCAGGTCTCTCTTGTAAATGAGTCCTCGAGGCTCAATGGGATTTACCTGTATAAATAAAGGTTGATTGATAATAGCGATTACATCACTGCATAGTGCTCCAGGTTGGTTTCCCGTGTCAGTGTGTTTCAAAGTTTCTAACAACCTGCGTAGTTTCTCTGTCTCTTCTGAGCTCAGAGGTGTAGGGCCTTGTTCCTGGAACCTTTGTGATTTTTTCACCTCGGGTCGTTTTGTCCGAGGTGGAGGAGGGATAGGTACGTCATTTGGGGGTTCCTTTTCGGACATCCCCTGATAATATGGGTCACCTTGGTTCCCATATCTATTCGTCCTACGCACACCCCACTTACGATAATCACGTTCATCCTCTGGGATTAAATTCAATCCCTTTAGATCTTTTTTGTCCCAGCGTGCACCTTCATGACGCGGTTTGTTAGTTTGAAAAGACTGCTTTTTCTCAACTTTTTTAGGAGGGAGGGGCGACGCGCGCCGTCCTTCCAGTTCTAGCGAATGGGGTTTAACCTTTACACTAGGAAACACCTCTATGGGCGTCTTAACATGAGAACATGCCTCAAACACATTCACAGCACACTGTTTAATCTCATTGATGGATTTTTCTTTGAAATTTGCCATCATTTGCACTGATGTTTTAAAATCAGTGTGGAGGTTTTTGCTGAAAACAAATTTAAAACCCTCTTCCTCCTCCATGCCGGTTTCATTCCTGTAACCAAAATAAGCTTGGAAGATTCTTTTGTAATAAACCTTTGGATGTTCATGCTTCCCTTGCGTGACCTTGTCTGCAGCTGGGAAGCCACCAGGTCCGGTGCAGGGGTTGTATTCCCTGATCAAAGCTTCACACAGAAGGTTGTAATCCCTTCTCGTGGCATCAGGTTGACGCTCGATAAAGGTGAACACCTCTCTGTCCGAAGTGAGCCTTATCAGACTGATTTTATCCTCAACAGTAGCATTAGGATAACCACTCAGTCTGAAATCTAGGTCATTGAGATACGCCTTCGTACCAGTAGAACCCATAGGCCCAGGAATAAAGCGTTGAACATATTTTGAGATTTTTTTTAAGTTCGCCCATCGAAAGAGGAGCTCTCGATGGTCTCTCTTGCCAGCTTGGTAGAGGAGACCTGGACAGGTCTGTCCCTGCTCCTTTAGGTAAGGGTGGAGGTGCATGTGATGGAGGGAGATTTGGGTCTGGAGCCCAGTGTGTCCCCACATTCTGTCCACGCCTCACACTATTTTCCTTTTCTGCATGGCAAAGTTGCGTTTTAAGCATGTCTATCTCAGCTCTGCACTGGTACAATCGTGATACCGTTTCCTTGTACTCCTCATTTAATGAAGAGTATGTCATGGAAACCTGGTCTTCGACTTTCCTGGCTTCAGAAAGTGATGCTGAAAGTGACTGTACTTACACGTTCAGTGAATCAATTTCTGCACGTGCGTCTTGCTTCAATCGAGTCATCTGTTCCAGATGTTTTTTAGTATGCTCGTTGTGTTCATTTTGAAACTGAAGGAAGCGTCCTTCAAGGTTCCGAAACATCTCGATTTTCTCTGCATATGTTTTAGTCAGCGCGTCATTTCGTTCAACCTCTTGGTCCAATCTGTCTTTGAGCAGCACAGAAAGTTTTGCTAACCGTTCAAGGCTCTGCTTTTTATTCTCTTTTACCATGGCTCCTTTTGCTAAACTTCTCAGCTCTTCAGCTCTTTGAGTTTCATCCATCTCGTTTAATGTCGCACCAATTACCGGGTCTGTCAAAATATGTAAGGCTCCCTGAATTATGTCATCTTGTTGACTGTCATATTCTGACTGGTGGGAGTCTGAAAGGTCAATGTTTTCCTCTGCCCCTGCCATTATCTTTTATTTAAAAAAATTAAATAGGAAGATGTCGTGTTTTAGGTCGTAAAACAAATCAGAAAAGTTTCCTTTTTCTGTTATATTTACTCTTATTTAGTGTTTTAGCAATTAAACGTGTATTTTCTTTTCAGCAAATTAGTAAACTGATCAGCTCTGTGATTATTCTGTGACTGTATCTCTAAAAAGTTGTGAAAAATTCATTTAGCACCTTACAGGATTTATCATTAAATGAAAATTTTCTAGTAAACGCCTCTCTGGGCATAAGTACTTTAATCACTTTTTATATGTAAGACAGCAGCTTAAATCACGCTTGAGCACCGTTTTATTAACTCAAAAATGCTTATTTTAAAGAAATACGAGCATTCAATTTCACCAAAATCCTAAAAACGAAATGAAACTGTCATATCGAGTTTCTGGCAGAAGGTGGCAGTATAACCTTATTTTATTTTAACCCAGGCACTGTTAGTGACGTCCACTAGGAGTCGTTATGACTTCCTGTGGCTTTGGTGACATCCGGTTGTTAGCCGTTAGCTAAAATTAGCATTGGCCCACACGGATCAAAATCAACATTTTAATAGGCGGATTCACTCTCGATTCAGCGGTCGCTTTAGCGATTAGACTTTTAAGAGATGGATCATAAGGTCAAAACCAATTTTAAAGCGTTTTCCAACTTTAAAACAACAGAGAAAGCTTCTATATGAAAACGAGCTGCATTTCCGGGGTCACGTGATTGAATCAACCAATGAACAACCGGGTGGGTTTTACAATCTGACATCAGAGGGAGTGAACGCAGACACGTCACCCATTTCTCAGCGAATCAGAGCGACCCAAACAGCGGTTTTCAACCAATCACTGCTCGTTTTTAGCTATCATGTTTAGCCTTTAGCCTGAAAAAGTCCGGTCAACTTTCGTCCATTAACCTTCAAAAATGTACAGTTTTACTGCTACAAATGTAACGAACAGCTCTTAACAGTGATCTGAGACGGCGCTCAGCTTTAAAACAGCTTTCCATCCATTTAAAACAACTTGTTCAAAATCAGAACCGAGCGAACAGAACCGGGTCAGAACCCCCTTTCTGTTAAAGTTTAAACAGAATCAAACGTTTTTCCACAGTATGTCAGCTTAGTTACACAACAGATGTACAGATTCAGCTTTAAAATGAACACATTGACTTAACTTCAGCTCTCTTAACACCACGGCTGAAAACATTACGTTTTACAGTCGAACAGAAATCTGCACTTTTAAGCTAATTTCAGTTAAGATCATGATATGCCAACATGATAAATTCAAGTATTACACGAATAACAGTCCATTCATGAAACCGTACGAGGCCACCAGTATGTAATGAGATAATATGCGTCTGATATTATCCTTCATTTAAACGGATTCTTTCATTTTTCTGGATTAAGTCATATCGTGCTTTGTGGAGTAAATGTGGACAGAGACGTGTTTAAATTTCTGACTCACCAACAACAGTGGGTTGTTTATTTTAAACGATTTAAAAACACATCACACATTTACATTAATTGGCAGATTGATTACAATTAACACAGCTTAATTAATGAGCTTTACAATGAGAAATCATACGGCCATGATTTCTCACTTGCAACTTAAAACAACAGACATATCCTTAGGTCTTAAATAAGTGTCTGCAGGCTTAGCTTATCTTTTACTGGCAGATAGAAGAGTTTTAAAGATGGGGAACAAAGGAGTTTAAATGGAGAGAAAAGATGTGTGAGGGAAAATGTGTTGACGAAGAACGACACCCTCCATCCGAACCCAGCTCTACCTCGGTACACTTCGGTAGTGGAAATCGACTCTTTACCTTGCAGAAGATATCTCAGCTTCGGTGTAGAGTTCTCTTTCAACGTTACCATTTCAGCGTCTCCGTAGGATAGCAGAGAAACGTCCGGAGTAGTGACGGTACTTCGTTCAACAGCACGCTCACCTCCCGGGTGGACTCACATGAGCTGTGAGCCCGTCAGAGTTCCACTCAGATGTGGAAGATTCCATAATCCCCACGAGACTCGGAAGAACTCCCAACTAACTCCAGCCCTTCAGAACTTTCGTTCGGTTCTGCTCCCAGAACTTCTGTTCTTCCCCAGAACTTTTGAACTCCTCTCAGAACTGACTGGAACTAGGAAGTGTCGACTTTTTAAAGAGTTTGCTTCCGGTCCCTTTTTGGGAAATCCTGATTGGTTGAAAGAACCAACAGGGGTGTGGTTTTAGTGACGTAAGAGGTTATTACAAGTCAGAAAAACAGTGAGATGTTTTTGGAACAGACAGAGAAATGTTTAGGCGAGATGACAGACCACAGGTGCCAGCAGTTTCTTATTTCTGTCTGATAGGTTTAAAAACATGACAGTTCGTTCCAATAAACTTGTTTGAGACTGTCTCCGACTTTTGACCGACATCGCTCCTTCTCATTTCAGACAGAAGATCAAAAAATGCATGATTACTCTGTAACAGACATTAACTTGATTTCTACTTTGAATGAGGATTAAAAAATCATTAATACTGTTTCACAGTTGATTTAAAATGAGTAGTTCACTTCAACATTTAAAATGATTTGAACTAAACACACTTTTGGATTATCAAGACATTTGTAAAATTGTAATGACAATAAAAAGAGAGTGTTCTTTCAATTGATTAGTGTAGGACACACTTAGAAAGTCTCTGGATGAGCTTAATTTGTATTTCTGGACTCAAATCAATGAAATAACAGTTCCTGTCCCATGAAGGTCCTCAGGGTCAGGTTTTGACCTGAGGTTTAGTTCACTACACCTACTAGGGGCGTAAAGCCCCTGACAGCATAGCTCCTAGGATCATTGGGACACTCAAACCCCTCCACCACGGTAAGGTGGCAGCCCAGGGGAGGGGGCCCAGGGAGGGGCTGCCATTTTTCTTATTAAGAAAAATAATTCTTATATCTGCCCCTTTTTAAAAAAATAATAATAATAATAACTTTAAACAATCACTTAAATTAATCACTTTAATATCCACTTTAATGTTAGGAATAAAAGAAACATGTTTTGTGTTAGCAGAATTTAATTCTAACTTTAAAACTTATCCAACATTAATAAAACTTATCTCAAGTTGCCTTTTTGGACATGCATGCATATATTTGTACAAATTGTACTTGAGAGCAGATTATTACAGCCTCATATAAAATCAATGATCATGATATCGCAACTGGATCGGTATCGGCCGATATTCAGATATAGGTATCGGGATCAGATCGGAAGTTAAAAAAAGTGGATCGGTGCATTCCTAGTTGTTATGACTCGTAAAAGGCAGGAAATAATAAACACAGAAAATAAATGTGGTTTACAATAATATTTATTTTAACATAAATAAGGGGTTTCCCTTTAAACTTTTATCCATATGCGGCTAACTAAACATTCAACCTGAACTTGAAGCACCATTTCAGGTGGACAAACCCGCATAACACTGCAACCCATATAATGCATTTAATCTGAAACACTAACGGTAACAATCCAAACAGGATCGGGTTTCAGGTTTAAAGTTAACAGAAGCATAGAATACTAATTCTTAGGAAGTGACCCAGTGACACAGGATATTTAAAGCTGTTAGTCACCCTCACATGTACTAATTGACACTGGGCGTTCTCCCATGTGGAGAACAGATCCACTGCTGCTCGGCCAAAAGTGCTCCAGATCCGAGAGATCATCTCGGTATGGAGGCTCCAGTCCCCGTGGCGGGCACCACCCCTCAACATGATGTCCATGATGTCCCCTGTTCAGGACATCGGGAATGTACACTGCTCTGATGGAGAGCAGGTTTTTGTGTGCCCAACACAACAGCTGTCTAGTGATGCGTAACAGTTGGGCTGAGCACACGCGTCCCTGATGATTTATGTAAGCTGCAGTCACTTTGTTGTCTGTGTGGATTAGAACATGCTGATCCCACAGCAGGGGAGCAAAATGCTGAATCACATTCCAGACTGTGAGAAGTTCTAGCACATTTATGTTAAAAGACATGTGATCTGGCCACTGTGCTCCCACTGCCTGGGACAGACATGTTCCTCACCAACTTGACAGGGATGTGTCTGAAAACTGAGACGTGTGACGTAGGCCTGCTGATGGGAACTCCCTCTGACAGAATGAGGGGTTTTCCCCAGTGATTCAGATTGGTTCACACGGAGGGGGGCACAGAGATCATTCAGCTCTTCTGGTGCACAGGATCTATGTGCAGGCGGGCGAACTATCTCAGAAGGCGTCTCATGTGAAGCAGGCCTAGTGGAACCACGACGTGAGCTACTGACATCATCCCCAGGAGTCTCATGACCGAGAGAGCTGTTACTACGCTGCGGGGTTTGACACAGCGGAGCTGAGCTGACAGAGCTTCGGCTCTCGGCTGTGATAAACAGGCTCTCATTATGGTTAAGTTTAGCTCCACTCCCAGATAAACAATCATCTGGGACGGGAGAACTTAATTTTTTCCCAGTTTATAGAAAAATTCAGGTTTGGCAGGTGTAACGCTAGCGTTTTGGTCTGCGCAGCTGCTTCCTGCCTGGACCGAGCTAATAAAAGCAGATCATCCAGATAAAAAAGAATTCTCATTCCTCCCATGAGTAATGGCTGCAGAGCTGTCTCCACGCATTTTGAGAATGGGCGTGGGGCAAGGGAATAACCGAACGGTAGCCTGTTGTACTGATACGGAATCCCCTGGAAGGAGAAACGCCGGAATTTCCTGTTTCGGAATGATGGGAATGTGAAATATGCGTCCTTCAGATCTATGGAGGTGAACCCGTTGTTCTGGTGAACGTTCTCCGGCAGCTGTTTGATTGTCAGCATGTGGAATTGTCTCTCCATGATTGATTTGTTGAACATGGACAAGTCGAGAATGGATCTCATCCCTCCGTTTTTTTTTTCAGAACCAGGAAGTAGCGGAAGTAAAACCCCGTGTTTTCCTCTCTGTTGGGAACTCTGGAAATTACGTTTTTCATCAGGAGTTCCTGAACTTCTGACTGGAGAGACAAGCTCTGTTCTGGAGATGACAGAACCGTCTCTATAATCCCTCTGAACGGTGGGAGGTGAGCTGCGAACTGCAGCGTGTAACCCCTGCTGATCAGATGGTCCATCCACCTGTCCAGGGAACACACTCGCTTTCACTCTGAATAGCGCTTGGGGAGTGGGCACACGTTTTTGTGTTGTGTCATGTTTCTCATGGATGTCAGCCAGGCTAGAGCCCCTACCGCTGTCACCCACTCCGGAGATTCTCTGGGGGGGACCCAAGGGGGGGCTCCAACAGAAAGGGCTTTGCACCTCTGTGCTGAGCCCAGGCTGCGGTCTCACATTACAGCTGAGGTGAGCCGGCACGCACTGAGAGGAGGTGTGAGCGCTTTTTTGGGGTGAGACACCATTTCGGTGGGGGCTGCATCTGTCATGGAGAAACATGTTTACTTCCACTTCACAGAGAGTGGGCAGAAACAGCAGAAAATAAAATGGGCTCTGGCTGAGTGCGAGGGATTTTCCTGGACTCGGTCTGCTGAAAAACATCATTTTTATCTGACGTGGCAGACGAGTGTTTTGTGAGATTACCGAGCTGCGGTGCCTTTTAAAATGCTGTTTAGAGGTTACCAGCTCATTCTGTGTGGGGAATGTGTGAAGAGAGGCAGCTGTAAGATCAGATCTTACAGTCAGGCCTGACTAACCCTGACAGTCAGGCTGGAATCAGATGAAACTTTACTCTCTGAGAGATGTTTTTGTTTTGTTGCAAAACATACGTCATCAAAAACACACACATTCTCCTCACGGAGCTGTTCACTGGTGGAGGGGGCCGGCGGAGGAGTGGAGCATGAAGTCGCTGCCACAGCTGTGGCGCGCCTCTGCTGCTGTCACTGGCCACGGCGGTCCTTCCAGCAGCTGGAGGAGTGGGAGGAGGACTGTGACATCACCAGATGGTGTACCGTCTCTGAGACCTCATCGGTCCTCTGCAGTTTATCAAGGATGGTCCTGAAGTTGGCCCCGAACAGCATCTCTGGGGAGATGAGGCCCTCCAGCAGGTCCCTCTGCAGACTCTCAGACATGGATGACGAGAGTTGGAGCCAGGTGGTCCTCTGGATCATGGTCATCCACACAGTGATGCAGGACAGACAAACCACAGAGGTGGTGCACAGGTTGAGGATGATGTCAGCGGCTTTACAGAGGGAGCTCTTGTCTCCTCTGGCAGGTCTGCTTCCTCCAGCCTCTTCGAAATGCTGAAGACCAGCAGGGCGACGTTGTTGTTCACCGCAGCTGCCTGGAATGAGCACTGATGAGCTTGGTTGGAGAGCTTTCTAATGGTCTGGTCGTGCGTCCCTGGAGGGACAGGTCGCTGGTCCATCCTGGAATCCTTTGCCCCGAACGCCTCCGCAAAGCTTGGCTCCAGAGGGGGAACTGAGGGAAAACTCAGCTCGGTAAAGTCCTCGCCTCTGCATATGGGGCAAAGGTGGAGACGGGTGCCTTCAGCTTGCCAGGCCCAGCTGCAGCCTCGTTAAACCCACTAGTGATAGCCTTAAAGGGCAAAGCCTATATGAAATAGAACTGTGGCTCAGCAGTGCCCAATCACACACATATCTTTTGCTCATGCCCCAAACTACAAAATTTTGGGGATGATGTGTACAAGGCTTTAACCCAGATCTTTCAGGATGTTAAACCAAAGGATGTTACGGTTGCAGTGCTCGGTATTACCCCAATTGGGTTGCAAGGACGAACCAAATTATATGTTTTAAATGTTCTTTTTATAGTAGCCCTGAAATGCATTACAATTAAGTAGATGCAATTAGAGCCACCCTCCTACAGCTTCTGGGTTCAGAAAGTAAGGGAATTGTACCAAATGGAAAAGATAACATACTTATTAAGACTTCAAAGAGCTACTTTTGATCTGTGCTGGAGACCAGAGGGTACTCTACTCGTGTAGATGAGTGGGTCTTGTTTGCATGGATGGATAAGCTCTGCCTGTGTGAATGGATATCTGCATGATAGTGGACTTATCTGCGTGGGTGGATGGGCCGGCCCTACCACCCAAAGTGGATCCTTTTATATTTTTAAATCATTATTTTTTTGACTGTATGATGATTGTAAAACTATAAATGGGATGCTGAAATTGTAAAATGTTATGCTGAGATGTTAAATTTATGGAAAAATTCACACTGTCAACACTTGCGTTAATTACTGCTGATGTATGACTATGTAATTCCTCTGTAAAAAAAATTAATAAGACTTTAAGTTCTTAAAATTAAAGAAAGGCAGAGCAAGAACAGATGGGGAGCAAGCAAAAGGGTAAATCCAGGAGGCAGGCATGGGGTCAAAACTAGATATTCAGATGAGATCAGAGAGGAACTGCTGGACATCTAGTACCAATAATGAGTTTGATAATCTGGCAAGGAGCTTGTGTGACAAGAGCTCTTCAGTAGAGCAGGCAGCAGATGCAGGGCATGAGGCTGATTGAGCTGTGGGTGCAGAAGTGGGCATGGCAAAGTGACAAAGGCAGAAAACATGACATAATTAACAGACAGAAACATGACACTTCCAGCTCATCTAGGAAAATTCTGAGGCATTCCCAGACCAACTGAGATATATACATACCCCTTTTCCATAACAACGGCTCGGAACGGTTTGACTCAGCTCAAATCGATTCAGCTCTGTACATGTTGCTTATCCATATACTTTAGTACTGATTCTAGTGGGCATTGTCAGAATCCAACGCGCCTCACCAGCTGGTGGTGGTAGTGTTCCATTAAGCTATTTACTAGCCACCACTAAACCTATTAGAAGAAGAAGACACTGAAAAGATAAACAAGAAAAATAGAGGATATTGTAGCTTTATTGAACATTCTGCTCAGTGTGTGGCTTTTTGTCAAATGTCAAACAGAAAAGACCCAGAAAAAGCTATGGGTAGCGAGGCGAAAGACTCTGGAGAAGTACAGGAAAGTGTGGGGAGCCATAAATCGGTATGAAATAGAAGACAGGATGCGAGCTACACAACGTGTGAGAGTAAGCTAATGCTAATCTGTGGGAGCCGAGCGTAAAAGGATATAAATGTTGATTAAATATGGTTTAGTAATACAGGGATTCAAGGATTTAAGGTTCTTTATTTGTCATTCGCACCACATGTGGGTGGAACGAAATTGTGTACACAGGGTCCCAGTTACATTCAACAAAAGTATAAAACGTAAAAGAAAATCAGTAATAAGATCTAAGATATGAACTAGGAAAAACATTAACTAAAAATATGCTAAACACTAGTAGTATAAAAACAGTACGCCGAACAGCAGCACAAACATGAGTCTGTGTGAGCAGATGAGTACGAATGAACAAACACAGCAGCATGAAATAAATCAGCAGAATGATGTGATTCTTCACAGTGATTATTCTGGTTAGAGATTCATGAGTCTAACAGTTTCAGGGTAGAAGCTGTTCCTCAGTCTAGTGGTTCTACACTTAATGCTCCTCAACCTCCTGCCTGAGGGGAGCGGGGCACAAACTGTGTGTGCTGGATGAGTGTGGTCCTTCATGATGCAGGTGGCCCTCTTCCTGCATCTGGAGGTGTAGATGTCTGTGATGGTGGGGAGACTGACTCCAACATCTTCTGTGCAGCCTTCACCACTCTCTGCAAAGCTTTTCTTTCTGCAGCTGTGCAGCCTCCATGCCACACGTTGATGCTGGAGCACAGGATGCTCTCCACTGCACACCTGTAGAAGGAGGTGAGGACTGAGCTTCCCAGACCAGCTCGTCTCAGCTGTCTGAGGAAGTAGAGTCTCTGATGAGCTTTCTTCATCAGGCTGGTGGTGTTGTTGCTCCAGCTGAGGTTGTTGTTCAGGTGCACACCCAAGTACTTGTAGCTGGAGACCACTTCCACCGCAGATCCTCTTATGTTCAGGGGTGGGGGTGGGGGGTGGGGTAGTTCCTTCCAAAGTCCATGACCATCTCCTTCGTCTTATTCACATTGCTCTCCAGGTGTTCCACCTCCTGTCTGTAGCTGGACTCATCATTGTTTGTGATGCATCCCACCACTGCTGTATTGTCTGCAAACTTTACAATATGGCAGCCTGGATGGGTACGGTCATATGTGAGCAGAGTGAACAGGAGAGGGCTCAGCACACAGCCCTAAGGGGAGCCAGTGCTCAGGGTTACAGTGGAGGAGGAGAAGTTGTGGATCCTCACAGACTGTGGTCTGTTTATTAAACGGTCCAGGATCTAGTTGCAAATGGAGGGGCTTAGTCCTAGTGTGAGTAGTTTGTCCATCAGGGTTTGGGGGATCATGGTGTTGAAGGCAGACGTGAACGCCACACAGAGCATATGTACATAGGAGTCCTTCTGCTCCAGGTGGGTGAGAGCAGTGTGGACCACAGAGGAGATGGCGTCTTCTGTTGATCGGTTCTCACGGTATGCATACTGATGAGGGTCCTTGTTTATGTTGATGTTAGCTTTGATGTGGGTCATGACCAGTTTTTCGAAGCATTTAGCAATTATCGGGGTGAGGGCCACTGGCCAGTATTCATTCAGACCAGTCACTATAGAGCTCTTTAGGACTCAGATGATGAGGCTGTGTGCATGCTGTGTATGTGTTTCAGATGATTCTCCAGCAAAATAATCGCAGCAGACCTACAGTCTGTTTACGTCCAGCTCTGGAGCGACAGCATTCAATGTGTGAAGAAGAAAGTGGCTTTTACCTTCCCTGCCCTAATATCATTGATGTATCATTTCCGTATAGATATTGACAATAAAGATTTATTAAAAATATCTTGACTTTTGTTATGAAACTTTACTTTTGTTATTTACTAAACACTGCAGATGGATGGATCGATGAAATTATAATAAAACGGCCTGAAGAGTTAAAATAACGTCATTTAAATTTGATGTTTTCAGGCTGAGTTACCTCTAAAAACAATAAATAAAAATGTAAAAATACAAAATATAGTTGACTCTAAAAGTCAATTTGAATATGTATATATATATATATATATATTATATAATATATTTAATATATATACATATATATATATATATATATATAATATATATGTATATATTTATATATATATAATATATATGTATATATATATATATATATAAAATATATATATGTATATA
>NC_056508.1:2895320-2896409 GCF_014905685.2 Nematolebias whitei | reverse complement strand
GGCCATCTTTGTGAAAAGAAATCGTCCATCATTAAACAGGGGTGGAGCCTCCGGGTTCAACTGTCCCCCTCTTACAATGCTGTGATTGCTAGTATCACTCAGCCCTCTGTGAACAGTAAACAGCCATCAGGTGCTAATGATCCATTGTTAGGCTGATGGTCCTTCTTGAGCATGTGATCAGCTGGTTCTGGTTGTCAGCAGCAAACTGGTTGATCCACTCTGAGAAGGTGCTATTTAAGAGACTGAGCTGAATACAGCTCCTCAGACTGAGGAAGTCTCTCGGATGAGAGACGAAACGTTTCTACTTTTTTTTGTTGTTTTGCTTTGTTTTGTTTTTTTGAATGTCCAGAGGACCAGATTTAACTTTTTTAGATGTAAATATAGATGTTTTTATAGAATCTGGTTCATCAGAGATTTAATGGTGAACTAAAGTTCATTAAAAGTTCATTAGCAGGCTTTATATATATGTATGTATGTATGTATGTTTTATTTATTCATTTCATTTCATCCAAACAACAAATATAATACAATTTAAAGAAAAGAAAAAAGATATACAATCACAGAAATAAAATGAAAGGCAGCAGAAGAATGAATTCCTATAATATCTGCCCCTTGTCCCCAAAATATATTCCAAACAAAATTACTATACAAAAACAAGATGAATTAATACAAAAAAAAAAAATAATAATAATAAAAAATCTTAGCTAAAATATAAGATCAACTGTAAACAATTTTTATGAACTCACATTATACTTAATATTTTTTTTTAAAACAAATTTTTATCATCTTCTTGAATATGTACATAGTTTTGGCATTTTTAATATCAACCTCCAGATCATTCCACAATCTAATACCCTGAGATCTAGTGGATCGCATCTTCAGACTGGTGCGACACCACGGCTTCACAAACATCTCCATCCCCTTAAGATAATAATTACTTTGTCTTTTAACAAATTTCCCTTGAATGTTAGTAGGTATATATATAATATATCCTATATATAATATAGGAGGTGGAACACCTGGAGAGCAATGTGAATGCGATTATATATATACATATATATATGTATATATATACATATATACATATAT
>NC_056508.1:2893840-2895220 GCF_014905685.2 Nematolebias whitei | reverse complement strand
TACACTGGCTTCCTGTGAGAACTAGGATTGATTTCAAAATTCTCCTCCTGACCTATAAGTGCCTAAATGGCCTCGCACCCATCTACCTCTCTGAGCTACTGGAACCATATGTTCCCTCTCGGGCTCTGAGATCATCTGATCAGCTGCTTTTGGTTGTTCCAAAAACATGACTGAAGCTCCGAGGAGATCGGGCGTTTTCAGTCATGGGTCCCAAACTGTGGAACAACCTACCCCCCAACATTAGGCATGCCACCTCCCTTCCTGTGTTCAAATCCCTGCTAAAAACATATCTGTTCTCTCTGGCGTTTCATACTGTGTGAGTTGATTTAGTATATCTTGTTCCATGTCTTCATTTTAATGCTGTTGTTTTAATTTTTTAAGGTATATTCTTACTGCTTTTTATTTCTCAGTGTTACCCTTAGTGTTAAGCACTTTGATAACAGTCTATCTGTTTTAAATTGTGCTCTATAAATAAATATGACTTGACTTGACTCTTCCCCAGGATCTTCCGAAGAGAGTACCACCTGTAAATAGCACTGTATATAATAAACACTGTTATCTTTTTCTAAACTGTATCTTGCCCTTTCTGGTCTCGTACAACTCTGGGTTCCCCGCGATATGACAGCCTCCACATCGCCTGCCCCAGCAGCTCCCCAGGCCTCCACGTTGCCTGCCCCAGCAGCTCCCCAGGCCTCCATGCTGCCTGCCCCAGCAGCTCCCCAGGCCTCCACATCACCTGCTGCAGAAATCCAGACCTCTCTTCAGCTGCTGCAATCTCCAAAACCCTCATGACAGCATTGGCTTGGCCCCTGGACCCAGCGGCCGCAGAACCCCAGATTCCACAGGCGGCAGTGCTGGCCACCATGTTTACAGCTGTCCTGGCCTCTGTGCTTGCTACAATTTGGGCTCCCCCTACACCGCCTCCAGCTGAGTTCCAGGCCTCCAAGTTGGGTGCAGCTTCCCTGCAGGCCTCCATGTCCATCCCTCTGGCCTCCATGTCCGTCCTTCCGGCCTCCATGTCCGTCCCTCAGACCCCCTTGCCAGGTCCACAGTCCTCCATGTTGGCTGCAGCACCTCTCCATCTCTCCAAGTCTCCAGAAGGGCCAGCGCTCTCCAAGTCTCCAGAGGGGCCAGCGCTCTCAAAGTCTCCAGAGGGGGCGGCACTCTCAAAGTCTCCAGAGGGGGCGGCGCTCTCAAGGTCTCCAGAAGGGATGGCACTCTCCACTACCGCAGAAGATTCACCTCCTACCGCAGAAGATTCGCCCCCCACCGCTCAGTCTCCACAGCACTCTATGTTGGCTGCAGCAACTCCTCAGCCCTCCAAGTTGGCTGTAGCAGCTCCTCAGCCCTCCATGATGGCAGCAGCAGCTCCACAGCCCT
>NC_056508.1:2892663-2893740 GCF_014905685.2 Nematolebias whitei | reverse complement strand
CCTCAGCCCTCCATGATGGCAGCAGCAGCTCCACAGCCCTCCATGTTGGCTGCAGCAGCTCCACAGCCCTCCATGTTGGCTTCAGCAGCTCCTCAGCCCTCCATGTTGGCTTCAGCAGCTCCACAGCTCTCCATGTCAGCTGCAGCAGCTCCACAGCCCTTCATGTCTGCCATAGCTGCCCCACAGCCCTCCATGTCGGCTACAGGAGCTCCTCAGCCCTCCATGTTGGCTGCAACGGCCTCCAGGACCCCCTTGTCGGCCGAAACAGCCTCCATGACCCCCATGTCAGCCGCAACGGCTTCTAGGACTCCCATGATGGCTGCAGGAGCTTCCAGGATCCTCATGTCAGCTGTAATGGGCTCCAGGACCCCCATGTCGGCTGCAACGGCTTCCAGGACCCTCATGTCGGATGTAACAGCCTCTAGGAACCCCATATTGGCCGAAGCAGCCTCCAGGGCCCCCATGTTGGTCGAGACTGCTTCCAGGATCCCCATGTCGGCTGCAATGGCCTCCAGGACCCCCATGTCGGGCGAAGTAGCCTCCAGGACACCCATGTCAGCCGAGACGGCTTCCAGGACTCCCATGATGGCTGCAGGCGCTTCCAGGATCCCCATGTCAGCTACAACGGCTTCTAGGACCCCCATGTCAGCCGAAGCAGCCTCCAGGACCCCCATGTCGGCTGATGAAGCCTGCAGGACCCCCATGTTGTCCGAGACTGCCTCCAGGACCCCCATGTCGGCTGCAATGGTCCTCAATACCCCCATGTGGGCTGCAGCCTCCAAGACATCCATGTGGGCTGCAGCTATGATCCTCCTGCCTGGTGCCGCACTGGTCCTGGTCTTGCCTTTGATCTGGCCCCAGCAAGGCTTACACGGCCATCTGACCTGAACTTTGCCACTTTTTGGACAGTGGCCGGGCCGTCCACCAGAGTTTTGGAGCATCTCTGGAGGTCCCTTGGGACCTCCAACCTGCCTTTTTGCCCACCTCCAGTGCCCCCTCCACCCGCCCGGTCCTTGTTAGTTCTTTTTCTTTGGTGGTCCGTCAGGATGCCGGACCTTAAAGGGGGGGCTATGTCAC
>NC_056508.1:2891767-2892563 GCF_014905685.2 Nematolebias whitei | reverse complement strand
GGAGCATTAAAGCACGAACCGTCTCGGTGTGCGCCTCCCGGAAATGCTCGGTGGGCGTGTGTCATTTCCGGCCTTTTATCCCCGTTTGAGAAGGCTAGCTTCCTGATTGGTTCAGCTTCTGTTGCTATGGTTACGACTCTTAGCCCGCCCCCTCAAGGACGTTAACGTCTATATTTCAGATAAGAAGTTTTGGTACACTGAAATCGGCTTTGTTTAAAGTTTAACTTGCTATTATACTTTAGGGATACAAAATGATTCGTGTCAAAATTGTTTATACATACTAATTAATAACTATTAGTTATTACCTACCTCATGGGTGTTAATTCAATATCTGTTGAAGGCCTGGTGATTCTGTTTTTTAAGGCAGATTCATCTTGGTTTCCTTGCCTGCGTTTAAACTGTTAACACTGTTTGTTTAACGTGATTATACCTTAGTGATACCAACTGATTAGAAATAAAGTTGTTTATTTCTAGGAATAATTAATAACTTAATTATTATCTAACTCATGTTTGTGTGTTTTTACTTGGATCCTTTTTCTTATACTTGTTTTAGTTTGTTTTAGTTGGATTTTACTTAGTCAAACTATATTGTCTAAATTAAAGAAATGTGTTCTACTTTATTTATGTTAATCAGTCTGCTCTCTGGCCTGATTTGATTGCTTGTAATCTATCAAATGTGAACTTGTAAAATTATCCTTAGCTAATATGAGATTATATTTAAAGGTCAACTAGTTAGAATTAGCAAACATTTTCTATAAATATAGTGCAACCCTGGAAGAAAGACACACACACTTTG
>NC_056508.1:2888098-2891757 GCF_014905685.2 Nematolebias whitei | reverse complement strand
TTGGTGGTCCGTCAGGATGCCGGACCTTAAAGGGGGGGCTATGTCACACTCAGCAGCCCCCGCTGCCCCCCCCCCCCCAATCTGTTCAAGCCTCTGCTCGTCATACCACAGCCCCTGTTTTAAGATCATTCACGTTTTTTCCTGCTTTAGTTTTGAGTTCCCCTTTCATTCATTCAGCTCCTGTCAACCTGCGCCATGCCCCCTCCACCATCTACCACAATCTACGTTCACGAGCAACACCTGAGTCCACTATTTAAGCTCCCTGTTTCCTCTCAGTTGGTGCCAGATAATTATAGGTTCTTCTCGTAGATATCCAGCGTTCCCTCTTTGTATCACAGTTTTCGACCATAGCTTTGCCCACGACTTCTCATTCTCGCCTTTGCCCCCGGACTGGATTCCTCGCCTATATTTGACCATATCGACGACTGCTTCTCCTCCTGGACCACAATTTTTTGGATTCCCCTTTTGGTTCTTCTGCCTGGCTGCATTCCTCTCTGGTTTTGACCCTTGCCTGCCCCTGGATAAAGTTCTGCTGCCTAAACCCCTCAGTGTCACAGCTCACCCATCCAGCCTCACTACCTGCTCGTGCTCACGCTGTGTGCAGCTGCTGCTCTGTGCGCAGCTGCTGCTCTGTGCGCCCTTGCACATGTTACCTGCTCCTGAGATTCGGACCGGTACCGGGACCCACCTGGCCCGCATCTCAGACTGGTTCCAGAGACAGAAGGTTAGTGGCTTTATTCTTGTTTACTCTGTTCAGTCTAGTCTGCTTACAGCCACTAATCTGTCTGTCTCCCCCAGAGCGGTCCGGTACCAGTACCAGAACCTCCTACCAGACGCCGCTGGTTTAAAAATAAACATTTTAAAACCCTTTTCTGAGTATGTGCTTGTCCGATCCACCACAATTTGTGACAGGTAGCTGGCATATCCTTTAGAGATGGGTTGAGAAGTTTAGTTATCCAGGAGGGACTCTGAGTAGTGCCGCTGCTACTCCACATCAAAAGGAGCCAGTTGAGGTGGTTCTGGCATCTGGTAAGTCCCCTGGTTGCTTCCCTAGGGAGGTGCTCCAGGCATTTCTGACTGGGAGGAGAACCTGAGAAAGACCCAGGACACACTGGAAATACTACTACCCCATTTCTGTAGCACCTATTGCACACGGTTCAGCTCGGCTCGGTACGGTTCCAAGTATTTTTCCACTAGCTATTATTCCTGGAATCGGCCCCTTTTTCAGGACCCATTTCTCTGGGGTTCTATCCGTGCCAAACTGGCACCAAAATGTGATGTCAGAACACTGTTGGTCACTGATTGGTCAGGGGGAGGAGGCACTGGTTTTTTGAGGCTGGACCTATTTTTAAGATTTTAAAAACAATAATGGCAACACCGTGGTCTAATGCTGAAATCCAGGCATTTTTTGTGTTTGGTGACAGATGACAAAATTCAGAGTGAACTAGATGGAGCTCCACCTGTCCTCCTGGTCCTCTTCACTGAAGCCTCAGAGCCCCCTCAGGCCGGGCATGGTGTCACCTCCCCGGCTCCGAGCTCTGCCGGTCACAGCAGAAGATCCTCCGTGCTGCCCACCCGCAGGAGCATGCGAGGCTGGGGCTTGGGCTCCGGGCCCGGGCCTCATGGGCTTCGAGCTCTGCTGGTCACCGTGGAGGATCATACGAGCTGCCAACCCGCTGAAGTGCATGAGGCCAGGGCTCGCCCGGCCCTGGCCTTGCATGCTCCTGAAGGCCAGACCCTGAGCCCTGGCAGACCGTGGCGGACCTGGACAGGTCTGGGACGGAGGGTGGAAACAATTTAAAAAATATATAAATTTGTATAAAAAAAAAGAATGTTTTTTTTTTTTTTTTACAATTGAAAATAAATAAATAAACAGTGCTGGCCTTATCATGAAATCCTGTTTTCACTTTAATGATTTTATTAAATAATCTGTTTAATAAGTTAACTCAGCTGAAAAATCATAAAAAGACAAAATTATTGGATCTCTCAGGAACATTTCCCTCAAACATGTTTAAAGAAGGGCCTTTGGTTCAATTTTATTCAAACCCACAGGTGTACAAATCACAAAACAAAAATTAAACTTTAAAGCAAAACTAAAATAAACTAATATGTATACAAGAAACAAAACCACACATCTAATTGAACAATAAAAGTAGACACAAGTTCAAATACATCAAATGATGAAGAAAACCCTTAAAATTGTAAATATAGATATCCTGATGCATGCTCAATAATCCAGGTAGAAAAATCTAAAAAAGTTAAATCTGGTCCTCTGGACATTCAAAAAAACAAAACAAAGCAAAACAACAAAAAAATGTAGAAACGTTTCGTCTCTCATCCGAGAGACTTCCTCAGTCTGAGGTGCTGTATTCAGCTCAGTCTTTTAAATAGCACCTTCTCAGAGTGGATCAACCAGTTTGCTGCTGACAACCAGAACCAGCTGATCACATGCTCAAGAAGGACCATCAGCCTAACAATGGATCATTAGCACCTGATGGCTGTTTACTATTCACAGAGGGCTGAGTGATACTAGCAATCACAGCATTGTAAGAGGGGGACAGTTGAACCCGGAGGCCTCCACCCCTGTTTAATGATGGACGGTTTCTTTTCACAAAGATGGCCTCCTTTACTCCTCTCTCAAACCATCAATCCTCTCTGTCCAGGATGTGAACATCTTCATCCTTGAAAGAGTGACCGCTGGCCTGGAGATGAGTGTAGACCGCAGAGTCCTGGCCTGATGATGTTGATCTTCTGTGCTGGGCCATCCTTTTGGCCAGTGGCTGTTTAGTTTCCCCGATGTAAGACTGATCACATCCCTCCTGACACTGAACAGCATACACAACATTACTCTGTTTGTGCTGAGGGACTGGATCTTTGGGATGAACCAGTCTTTGCCGTAATGTATTTTGGGTTTAAAAGCCACTGGGACGTTATCCAAAAAAGTTCAATCTGGTCCTCTGGACATTCAAAAAAACAAAAAACAAAACAAAGCAAAAAAATCTAGAAACGTTTCGTCTCTCATCCAAGAGACTTCCTCAGTCTGAGGTGCTGTTTTCAGCTCCAACCTGTACATGGAGGAGGTAGAAAAGAGAGCCTTGACGTCCTTTTCAGGGACACCACCAAGTCATTGGTTCAGGTATGTTGACGACACCTGGGTTAAAATTAAATCTCAGGAAGTCCAACATTTTACTGACCACATCAACTCTGTGGATAAATACATCAAGTTCACACGAGAAGATGTAAAAAATGTCAGGTTGGCTTTCTTGGACTGTGAGGTCTCAGTCTCTGATAGAGGACATTTGCAAACTGAGGTGTACCACAAACCCACCCTCACAGACCAGTATTTGCAGTTTGACTCCCATCATCCTTTGGAGCACAAGTTAGGAGTCATCAGGACTCTGTATCACAGAGCAGACAGCGTCCCCACTAGCTCAGGAGCCAGGCAGAAGGAGAAATCCCACACAAGACAGGCTCTAGAGCAATGTGGATATCCTAACTGGGCCTTCCTGAAAGCAGAGAAGAAACCCAAACAGGACTCCAGTCAGCCAACAGGTGAAAAGGAGGAACCCAGACCCAGACCAGTGGTCATTCCATATGTTGAGGGAGTATCAGAGAAACTGAGACGTTTATTTTCTAAACATAACGTCCCAGTGGCTTTT
>NC_056508.1:2886608-2887998 GCF_014905685.2 Nematolebias whitei | reverse complement strand
CACACCTGGCAGGACACGAAGGTGGAGACAATCAGACAATCAGAGAAAACAGGGAGAACAGACAAGGAAGGCCCAGCAGAGGGCACCATCCTTACACAGTCACCTCCGTCTCCCCATGTCTGTTTGTGTATGTTTCTCTTGAATGGGCTGTACTGAAACATAATTTTGTTGTGCTTCAGCGCAATGACAATAACACTGATTCTGATATCATTATTCATCTATCTCAGGCTTTCCTTTAGAATCATAAACCCAACATGTTGATTGTATTTCTGTAACATTAACTGAAACTGGTATTGTTCAGGATGCTGGCAGCACCTCCAAATATCCACTTTGATGAGGCTGCAGTCATCACTACTACACAGATGTGACAAGTGTGTTCTGTTCTAGTATGAAACAGAACCAATGAAACAACTGAGCCTCATAAGCCTCTGATTTTGTGAGAATGTTCAAGGTCAGCACTCAGTGGGCACCTCGATAATTAGTGGCTTGTCCAAATGAGGGACTGATTGGAAGGAGGCAAACAGATTAGTGCCTTGTTAGAAAAGGGAAAGGGGGAGACGTGGAATGCAGTGGACAAAGAAAGTGGGGAAAGAGGGTCTATTGTGTAAGAAAACTCTTCACCTGTTTTTGCTCCCTGTTCATTTAACCCAAAAAACTTACATCACACCTGTCCCACATCTTAAATTGTTTGCCATCCCCCACATTTTGATTTCTTGCTGATGCTAACTGATACTTTGTTACTTTACTGAGGGAGAGCTGTTTGTTAGTTCAGAGAAGACTGGAACAAAAATCTCATTTGATCTACTGCTGCTCTGCAACAATGGGGATCGAAACAAGACTAACAGCTATGTATATTTTATTTCAACAATCAGCAGGAAATGATATCAGTTCCATGGTGCTGAAGGGCCACCACGTCCCTTTCGTCAATGATTCCCACTCAAGCACCCATCTCCCATTTCTCTCAGTAATAGTGAACACGAGAGGCGAATGGGTTGCTGAAAAGGAGAAGAAAGAGGGTGGAGGTAAAGACAGTCGGTCGCCATTTGCATAATAAAAAGATGGAAAGCACACATACACATGCAGCAAGCCCAGCATGGATGTAATGAGTGTGCAGCAGCAGATCAGGTTGTCCTGGATCCTGCAGATGCTTCCCGAGACATCAAAGACAAGCCGAGTAAGTCAGAATTTCTTACTTCTTTTCTGAATGGATGTTTCTGATTGAAAGAAGCAAGATGAGAAGAGACTGATACTGTTAACAAGGTTGAATAACATGTAAGAGTTCAAAGACCAGCTGATTTATCTAAACTCAATAAATGTAAAGAAAATGACTCTTAAATAGCAGACAAAATAGTAGTGATGGACTTGTTTTTTTTCTTTTGACTTATGTAAA
>NC_056508.1:2881894-2886508 GCF_014905685.2 Nematolebias whitei | reverse complement strand
CAAAATAGTAGTGATGGACTTGTTTTTTTTCTTTTGACTTATGTAAAGAAAACTAAGCAATAAATAAAAAAAGTCCTGCTCTCATTAAGTTTACTGTACATAGTAAAAAATTGTCAACAAACCCAACTGTCAGATTTTTGATTCAAACATAAACTTGGGTACAGAAGAAGAGATGATCATTTATTTACTTTCTTCATGCTGTTTTCGAAACACTAAATGGAAATGCTAATTTCTCACTTTCCGGCTTTAGTGTTTATACTTTGTTTATTGTTTATACCTTGTTTGTTGTTTATATGCAATCTGCTGGCTTTCTTCCTTAGATAAAGATAATGGATGGATGGATAATTGACTTTTTATATATATGTTCGGTGCCCTGAGACGACTTCTGTTGTGACTTGGTGCTATAGAAATAAACTGAACTGAATTGAATTGATTACCTACAAATGTGTTATTCAGGTGAACTTTGTTTTCAACAGAAACATTCAAAACAGAAAAAAAAATCTTATTATAGTTTTGACAATTCAACATTTTATAATTTAAGGTGTAGCATTCCTTGCAGTGACAAATCATGATAATGAGACTACAATTATCAATTAACTACAATTTCAGTGTGGATTTTAGAATTTAAAGGTTAAAAACTTGAGTCAGTACAAATTATTGTAACAATCCATAACACACGTACGTTGGTGATATTAAGTAGAATTGGTTTGCTCATGTCACGTTACTTATAGTTTCACAAAAAGGATCTTTTTAAACAGGAGGTCCTTTCTCCCTTTTTATACATCAGGTACAACTTACCTATGGTGTTATTTATTTTAGTCACTAATAACAAACTAAACGCAAATCCCAACCTAACACAAAACAGAAACACCAACAGGGACAACCTATCTGAACACATAAATTGGAAAAATCCACCCATTTCTGTCCCAAGATTACCCAGAAGGCCCTGTGGATCACACCGTCCGTCATGTTCAAATACAACATGTGATTCCAATTATTCACACTGAAATTTGACTGTAACCCACGGAACTCACTGTTTATGTAAAATTTCATCACTTAATGAAACCAAAATATAATTACAACATTGAAAATTATCAATGCAAACCCAAATGTGATATTTAACCTTCATTTTTAGAGCAGTTATAATTTCATTGTGAAGCTGAGGATTTACAAGTTGATCTTGACTGCATCACAAAACTTCACATGGTCCAAAAAATACCACTTACAGGGTTTTCGTGACGGTCCAGAGTCCTGCATTTTGGTCCAACCAGCATTGTGATTGGTTACTTTTCCTGTCAGTATTAAACAAACTCATCCTGGAGAGCCCTTAGGTGAACTCAGCCTTCTCCAATGATAGTGAAGTTCAAAGGATCCATCAAGCTTGTTTCTGCCTAGACACAAAAAATTCAAATAACCTGATTGGGAAACTGTACTTTCATGAATTACAGTTTTCAGACCCATTGGCAGGCAGGCAAACATTTCTACTTTTTTTTTGTTTGTTGTTGTTTTGTTTTGTTTTTTGAACGTCCAGAGGACCAGATTTAGCTTTTTTAGAAAAGCTTAGATAGCTTCAAACTTTCTAAATATCTATAAATGTGAAACTGACATTATTATTTTTCATCCCAGTGGAAACTACAACTCCTTTGCTCCAGATCAGGGCAGCTTGGAACTGTTTGCAGGATCCTGTATAAAAGACTTGGAGGTGATATTTGATTCCAATGTTAAACTTGAGAAATAGATTAATTCTGTAGTGAAAATATTTTTTTTTAATTGAGACTTTTTATCTAGAGTGAAAATGTTTTTACATTTAATGACTTTCAACAGGTGATTAATACATTTATTTCCTCCCATCTGGATTATTGTATACTTCTTGAATCGCCACCTTATCTTGGCGGAGGAGTTTGTGTTCCAGACTGATCCTAGAAGCTATGGTATCGGGGGCAATTGCCATTGGTAGAAGACAGGTGAGAGAAAGAGCAATTCAAAACACTTGTATGGACAAAAAATGAGGAGCTTGATTTCCCTTGCCCGGATGTGGATTATCGGGGTCCCAACTTGGAGCCAGCCCTTGGGGAGAGGTGCGTCGGTGAGTGCCTGCTGACTGGGCCTCTTCTCATGGGGCCCAGTTGGGCTCAGCTTAAAGTAGCAACATGGGTTTGCCTTCATGTGGGCCCACCACCTGCAGGAGGGGCCATACAAGTTGGGTGCATAGTGGTAACAGAAGGCGAGGGCCTCGGTGTTCCGGACCTTATTCCACTCTGGAGTTGCTCATGGTGAACGGCATTGGGCTGGTGTGGGTCTATTTATAGCTCCCAAGCTTGGTGTCTGTGTATTGGAGTTTTCCCCAGTGGTTAGATTCACTGCACCTTTGGGTGGGGTGGGAGGGGTCAATCTCTGACTGTTGTTTGTGCCTATTAGCCATATGGCAGTTCATTGTACCCAGCCTTCTTGGAGTCCTTAATAGGGTGCTGGAAGGGTGCTCCAGCTTGGGACTCCTTTATTCTGCTGAGGGACTTCAATACCCATGTGGGTTGTGACAGTGTGACCTGGCAGGGCTTATTTGGGAGAAAGGGCCTCTCTGATCTGAACCTGAGCAGAATTCTGTTGTTGGATTTCTGTGCTAGTCACAGTTTGTCAATCACAAACACCATGTTCAAACATAAGGGTGTTCATAAACCTCAATCCCATCTGCTTGTCTTCCATGGAGGAAGCTGAGTCGGGGGACTTTGGGATTGGTCTGTCCATAATGTGTTGAGATCACCAAGGTAGTTGAAAAGCTCTATGGTGACAGGGCTTCCTCAAGGCTCTGGTTGATGCAGAGCTGTCTTGGTTGACATGCCTTGCACCATTGTGTTGACATCAGGGCAACGCCCCTGGATTGGCAGACTGGAGTAGTGGTCCCCCTCTTTTAAAAGGGAGACGAGAGGGTGTGTTTCAATTTTAGGGGCATCACTTTCATTAGCCTCCATAGTAAGGTCTATTCACGGGTTCTGGAGGAGCGAGTCTGATCAGTCGTCGAACCTCAGATCCAGGAGGAACAATGTAGGTTCCATTCTGGCTGTGTAAGTTGGGATTGGGGGTACTCCGCAAATTGGGATTGGGTGTCTGTTGCTATGGGCCATTCAGTCCCTATACAGGCAGTGCAAAGACAATAAAGGTGTTTTGTTTGCAATGCCAGCAGTAAGTCGGACCCCTTCAGGGTGGGAGTTGGACTCTGCCATGGCTGCCCGTTGTCACTAATTCGAACAAGATCACAGATACAGGCAGTTGAAAAGAGTTTTCTCCATAAGGTAGTGTTACGCACAGCGGCCCCCGCTGCCCCCCCCCCCCCCATCTGTTCAAGCCTCTGCTACTCATACCACAGCCCCTGTTTTAAGATCATTCACGTTTTTTCCTGCTTTAGTTTTGAGTTCCCCTCTCATTCATTCAGCTCCTGTCACCCTGCGCCACGCCCCCCTCCACCATCTACCGCAATCTACGTTCACGAGAAACACCTGTTCAGTCCACTATTTAAGCTCCCTGTTTCCCCTCAGTTGGTACCAGATCATTATAGGCTCTTCCCATAGATATCCAGTGTTCCCTCTTCGTATCAGTTTTCGACAATAGCTTCGCCCACGACCTCTCGTTCTCACCTTTGCCCCCGGACTGGATTCCTCGCCTATATCTGACCATATTGACGACTGCTTCTCCTCCTTGACCACGATTTTTTTGGATTCCCCTTTTGGTTCTTCTGCCTGGCTGCATTCCTCTCTGGTTTTGACCCTTGCCTGCCCCTGGATAAAGTTCTGCTACCTAAACCCCTCAGCGTCACATCTCGCCCATCCAGCCTCACTACCTGCTCGTGCTCACGCTGCGCACAGCTGCTCTGCATGCCCTTGCGCATGTTACCTGCTCCTGAGATTCGGACCGGTACCGGGACCCACCTGGCCCACATCTCAGACTGGTTCCAGAGACAGAAGGTTAGTGGCTTTATTCTTGTTTACTCTGTTCAGTCTAGTCTGCTTACAGCCACTAATCTGTCTGTCTCCCCCTGAGCGGTCCGGTACCCGTACCAGAACCTCCTACCAGACGCCGCCGGTTTAAATATAAACATTTTAAAACCCTTTTCTGAGTCTGTGCTTGTCCGATCCACCCCAATTTGTGACAGAATTATCTGGCCAAAATATGGATCCAGCACAGACTCAGAGGTGGCATTCTGGTAAGTTGGAGGATCAATTTACAGGCACCCACCTGGCAATAAAGCCGGGCGGTTTCCCTCAGGCTCAGCCTGTCCTTTTGGGTGAGGCGGAGAAGAGAGAAGCCCAGCTTTGGGCTCTCCGCCTCATGAACAGGCCCAAATACCCATTCCCCTATTGGAATCAGGAGGACAAGTCGGACTAAGATGAGGATTTGTGGTTTCCTCCCTGCCAGGTCCCTCGCCCCTCTGAGGAGCCATAGGCGCACAATGCACCGGTCCTCCCGACGTCCTGCCCCTCCGCCCACATAGCCCTTGCCCCAAATGATTTCAGCTGTCCCACAGAGTCCTAGACCAGCTGCAGTGGTCCCACAGAGTCCCAAACCAGCTGTTGTGGTCCCACAGAGTCCCAGACCAGCTGCCGTGGTCCCACAGAGTCC
>NC_056508.1:2876880-2881794 GCF_014905685.2 Nematolebias whitei | reverse complement strand
CCAGACCAGCTGCCGTGGTCCCACAGAGTCCCAGACCAGCTGCCGTGATCCCAGAGAGTCCCAAGGCTGCACCAGCAGGTCCACAGAGTCCCAAGGCTGCCCCAGCAGGTCCACAGAGTCCCAAGGCTGCCCCAGCAGCTCCCCAGGCCCCAGGCCCTTGTCTCTGGTCCCTGTTCTCTGTGCCTCGCCTTCCAGCCACACGCCTGTTCAACCTGCCTTGCCTTTACAACCTGGTCTCTCTTCTCTGGCATCTTCTGGAGGATTTAATCCGTGTTTAACACCTGCGCTTCCATCTGTAAGAGAAATACAAGCAAACATTCACTGCGTACAATCCTACCAGTGGACCTTCACTGAACCAACTCTCCAAGATGGCGCCCGAGCTGGTGGCTTGCCGTTCACCTCTGTCCACTCTGTTTCTTTTTTTGCTATTTTTATCATTTTTCTTCAATAAGATCAGCTCACTACTGGTGTATGATCGCCAGCAACTGCTCAATCTACAATTTTCCACCACTTATCTCGCCTCCTACGAACATTTTGATCGGGGTTCTGGGCCCCCACCTCCGCTGCTTGGGAACGTACCTGGGTATCTCCAGGGCGCGGCATTCGTGCCTGCACGAAAACATCGCTCTCGTCGCCGTGGGAGACGTGCTGGCCGCCTCGTGAGGCTCAAAGCTAGCCTCGCTCGTTCCTCAGCTACAGCTGTCCACCGGAATGAGGTTTCTCCACCTGGATGCTTCGCGGAGTCCTGCCTGCTGCAGAACATCGGGTCGGAGGCGTGCAGCGAGCGCGCCCAGCTGCGGTGTTTCCAACCGTATCCAGCAAACCGAAACCAACCCGGGTCCAACAGCTGTACCATCTGCTGCCCCATCTGATCGTACCAACAACCCTGCTGTGTCCGGCGGCTCCTGGATTCCGGCTGTTCGTCCCAGCTGCACTTTCTCTGGCCGGAGGAGGCGAGGACCCGACGTAAACAAACCGAAACCGCCGATATGCGCCCCCCCCCCTCAACTTCTCCCTCAGCTGCTGACCCAACAAGGTTTGCTCTCCTCAATGTGAGGTCTTTAACAAACAAAACCTTCATCATGAACGACTTTTTCTGCACAAATAATCTGGATTTCATGTTTCTGACGGAGACTTGGCTTCCTCCGGGTGAGTCAAGTGTGTTTTCTGAACTGGTTCCTGCTGATTGTACTTTTCTTAATTGCCCGAGGTCATCTGGAAGAGGTGGAGGAGTGTTGGCTGTTTTTAAGAAAATCTAGAAATGCAGACTGTTACAGACACCATCTTTTCAGACCTTTGAACTGCTGCATTTTGAACTGGGCCGCTCCAACCCCATGTTGATTGCGGTGCTTTATCGACCGCCCAAATCCTCCACAGGCTTCATCAGTGAACTGTCTGTCTTTCTCACTGCAATACTATTAAAATACGACCGTGTGCTGATTCTAGGGGACTTCAATGTGCATGTCTGTTGCCCTGAAAAGCCTTTGGTTCAGGACTTTCTAAATCTGATCCACTCTTTAAACCTGGTGCAAAATGTTGTCGGCCCCACACACCATCAGGGTCACACTCTTGATATTGTTCTGTCTTGTGGTGTCTCTGTGCTAAATCTGGAACTTGGGGATGCTGTCATGTCTGATCACAAACCAATCTCATTTGTAATACCTCTTGCTTGTGTCTCTAAATCTCCTGCTCCACCCAGGACCTGTCGTACATTTAACCCTTCAACTGCTGCTCGTTTTTCCTCTGCCTTTATTACCACTGCTGCTACAACACCTGAAACCTCTGCCTGTGTCGGTGCTCAGGAGCTGCTTAGTAACCACAATGTGACCTGCACTAAGATCTTGGATCTGGTGGCCCCACTAAAAGTCAGGAAACCAAGGAGAGCCCAGTACCCATGGATGAATGAGACCACCAGGGCAGCGAGACGCCTGTGCAGGAGAGCTGAGCGCAAGTGGAAAAGGGACCATCTCCAGGTTTCTTTCATTTTGCTCAAAACCTGTTTAAAAAATTACCAGAACACTGTCAAATCTGAAAAAAACAAATATTTCTCCCAACTCATCAACTCAAATAGACACAACCCCAGCGCCCTATTCACAACAGTAAATTCCATTCTAAATGTCCCTTCGTATTCATGTATGGAGGCCTCTGTTGACACTTGCAATGACTTCACCAAATTCTTTGTTAACAAAGTGGAGTTGATCAGGGCCTCCATCCCCCGCTCCTTAGTCGACCCATCAGCTTTTGTTTCGTGTTCTGCTACTTTCAGGCAATTCAAACCAATCACACTCCCATTGTTAAACAAAGTTGCTGGTCACATGAAGCCATCAGGATCACCATTGGACCCCATCTCAGCAGCATTGTTCAAACAGGTTCTACCAGCGATTGGGCCTGCTGTTCTAACAATACTAAACAGTAGTATTGCTACAAGCGTGGTCCCAGAGGTGTTCAAACATGCAGTAGTCACACCGTTAATTAAGAAACCTGGTCTTGACCCTTCAGCCTGCTCAAATTACAGGCCAATCTCAAAACTCCCCTTTCTGTCCAAAATCTTGGAAAAAGTAGTTTTTACTCAGTTAAATCAGTTTTTAACTGAGAACAAAATCTTTGAGGTCTTTCAGTCTGGTTTCAAGCAGCTCCACAACACCGAAACAGCTTTGGTTAGGGTTTGTAATGACATTTTAACAGCAAATGATTCTGGCCATTTTGTGGCTCTTGTACTCCTCGATCTTACTGCCGCTTTCGATACTGTTGACCACAGTATCCTCATCTCTCGGCTTGAACACTGGGTTGCGATTACAGGTGCTGCATTAGACTGGTTCCGCTCATACCTCTCTGACAGGAGTTTTTGTGTGAAGGTGGGTAAAAATCTATCCACTTCAATGCCTCTTTCCTGCAGTGTCCCGCAGGGCTTGATTCTCGGACCCCTTCTATTTTCACTCTATCTGCTTCCGCTGGGGTCGATCCTAAGAAAACATGGTATTCCATTCCATTGCTACGCCGATGACTGTCAGATCTACCTGCCACTGAAACCAGCCAGCGCTTGTTCCGTCCACCCTCTCCTCAAATGTCTGGACGACATTAAGACATGGATGGCTTCAAATTTTCTAAGTTTTAACTACCAGAAGACTGAAGTCATTGTCTTTAGCCCTAGCTCAGCTGCCGCCTCTTATCCTGTGAACCTGGACTCCCTTCAGCCTTATCTGAAGCACTCTGTTAAAAACCTCGGAGTGGTTTTTGACTCAGATTTTAAGTTTGTAGATGAACATATCCTGAGATATTCACCTGAATAAAACGGATTCTTTCATTTTTCTGGACTGAATATAAACGTGCATTGAATTTAATAAAATGTAACGTGAGACGTTATTTATCTTTGACCCATCAAAATTAATGTGATCATTTATTTACAGAATCAAAGTTTAACATCAAACATTTACATTAATTTGGCAAAATATGAAAATAACAACATAATTAATCAGCAAGCTGTACAATTATGATCAACCACACGGCGGTGATTGGAAGACTTTATACAGACATTTCTAAAATATCTGGAATGATTTCTACTTGATAGAAGAATTTAAAGATGGAAAATGAAGTTTAAAGGGAGTAAAAGATGGTGTGTGAGGGAGAGTGTTGACCAGAAACGACACTCTCCATTCGAACCCAGCTTTCCTCGGTACGCTCGGTAGTGAACTTGACTCGTTACCTCTCTGAAGATGAATCAGCGGATACGGAGTTCCAGTTAACGCTACCTGTCCAGCGTCTCCATAGGATGGCTGTGACTCGTCCGAAGTAGTGACGATATTCCGTCTGACACAAGTTCACCTCAGCCAGTGGACCTCACATGAGTGGGGTTCGTCCGAGTTCCACTCAGAGGTGGAAGATGTTATAATCCCAATCTCGGAAGAGCCTTATCATGGCTGGACTTCTGTTCTCCCAAACGACTGGAGCTGCAAACTCTCCAGCCCGACTCCAACGGCAACTCACAGAACTGAGAGAACTAGGAAGTACCGACATTTTAAAGGGCTCTATTTCCGGTTCATTTGGGAGTTTTCTTATTGGTCAATGTCGACCAGACAGGGGTGTGTTTTGTGACGTAAAAGGTTACTAGAAGTCAGAAAACAGCAAGAATGTTATGGAACAGATTGAAAATGTTTTTCAGACAGGCGAGAGAAATGTTTGGGCGAGTTTGGAGAAACAGGTGCCAACTTCTCTGTTTACGTCTGAGAGGATTTAAAAACAAGACAGTTGTTCCAACACATGTCTGCTTCGACTCCGACCTTGGAACAAACGTACACTGCTCATTCAAAGACAGAAAATCAGAAAATGCATAATTACTCTGTAACAGGCCTTAACATGAATTCTAACTTTGCATGAGGATTAAAAAATCATTGTTACTGTTTTCACAGTTAATTAAAAATGATTAGTTCACTGCAACATCTAAAATGGTTTGAACTAAAACACTTTGATTATCAAACATTTGTAAAACAGTAATGATAATAGAAAAGAGAGTGTTCTTTCACTTGAATTTTCAAGAAAGAAAGTCTCAGGATGGGTGAACCTGTATTTCTGGATTCAAATCAATGAAATGACAGTTTCTGTCCCACAAGGTTCTTAAGGTCAAGGGTTTTGACCTTAGGCTTAGTTCACTACAAGTTTGACAAACAGATCAGTTCGGTTCTGCAGAGAAGCTTCTTCCAACTGCGGCAGGTAGCTAAGCTCAAGCCAGTGCTGTCTAGACCCGACCTTGAGACACTAGTCCATGCATTCATCACAACCCGCCTGGACTATTGTAATTCACTGTATGCTGGGGTCAGCCAGGCCTCTATCTCACGGCTACAGCTCGTCCAGAATGCTGCAGCTCGGCTCTTAACCGGTACACCGAGGTATGAGCACATCACACCAGTTCTGTCCTCC
>NC_056508.1:2873352-2876780 GCF_014905685.2 Nematolebias whitei | reverse complement strand
ATCTAACCCGTCCAGAGACGGAGGCACTGCAGCCCAAAAATTGAGATCCTCCCGTCACCTCTTCTGCTGGAGGAGGAGGAACATGACAGATCTCAGCTCTGGGGGAGCCACCTGGCTTATAAACCCAGCTCCTTCTCCTCTCCGACACCACACGAGTTCCTCGAATGGACGCCTGAGCAAACTTGCAGCAACCGATCAACTGATCGTAGGGATCGGGGTGGGCAGTAAGGCTGAAGCAGCTCAGACAGATACGGTGGGGCAAGGTTGTTCAGGCATTTAAAAACACACAGCAAAAACTTAAAATGAATTCTGTAGCGCACAGGGAGCCAATGAAGGGACTCCAGGATGGGAGTGATATGCTCGCATCTATGGGCCTGAGTTAACAGGCGAGCAGCAGAGTTCTGCACAAGCTGCAGACGGGCAAGACAGGTCTGGCTAATGCCTGCATACAGTGCATTACAGTAGTCAAGACGAGCTGTGATAAAAGCATGGATTAATTTCTCTAAGTCAGGTCTTGCTAGGATTGGTTTCACTTTTGCCATTTGGTGAAATTGATAAAACCTTTTCTGAACAACACTACTGATCTGTTTTTCAAATCTAAAATCAGACTCAAACTTCATCCCCAGATTGGTGACACAGTCCCTGAAATAAAATGACAGTGAGCCAAGACCTATGCTGGAAGAGGGACAGCAACTTGGTCCAAACATCATAACTTCAGTCTTGTTCTCATTTAGACTAAGGAAGTTAAAAGAAAACCATGCCTTAACATCATTAAGGCAGTGTGTAAGTTGCTGGAATGTGTTATTTTGTGCCATGGGAAAATAGATCTGGCAATCATCAACATAGAAGTGACATGAAATGCCATGTTTCCTGAAAATAGAGCCGAGGGGGAGTAAGTAAAGAGCAAATAAAAGAGGGGCAAGGATTGAGCCCTGGGGGACACCATGTGGAAGAGGCGCAGTGGAAGACATGAAATTGTCCATTTTTACGCAGAAGCTCTTATTAGTTAAATACGACCGAAACCAATTGAGGGCGACACCCCTGATGCCCACACAGTGCTCAAGACAAGAGATTAAAATCCTGTGATCAACAGTGTCAAATGCAGCAGACAAATCTAAGAGCACTAAAAAATATATATTTTTTAAATTTCCGGAATTTGTTGACAAGAATATATCATTTGAAACTCTCAAAAGTGCACTCTCTGTACTGTGGCGGGCTTTAAACCCAGACTGAAACAGCTCAGTGATACCACTGTCCTCTAAAAATGGTAACAACTGGTTGTAGACAAGCTTCTCTAATATTTTATTTTATTTATTTGTTTATTTATTTATTTATTTATTTATTTATTTATTTATTTATTTTCTTTTTGATGGCCTCCCTTCTCCCCTTACAGCCATCCTCTCCACACCATTATTATGAAATATTTATTCTAGTGATTATCTAGTGTAGGTTTTTTTTTTATATATATATATATAATAGGATAGAAAGAAAGAAAAGACAAAGTAAGACTCCAAAATATAAGAAATATACACAAAGAGAGCACACGGCAAAACACCCAGCCACTGTCTGTTCACCTGCAAAGAACATGACAAAACACAGCAACAAAATACATATGTATAAAGAACTTAAAATATTCATGGCTTTGCAGTAAGTTTCCATAAATATATATGCCCATACCTACGCCTATATACATACATACATACACATGAATATACATTCGTATACATATCTATATATCTACATATAAAGCCTACATAAGCATCCCTGCTTCTATTTGTGTGTGGTTGTGAGCATGCATAAGTGTATAAGGCTTCTCTAATAGAACATTTAATAGTAACTGTGAAGCAGCAGAGACCCGACCCCCAAGACCAGAGGCAGACGAAAAAAGGGGGGATCAGAGCCCAAGACCCCAGGAGGGACCCCGACCGCGGAGCCCCCAGGGCCACCCACACAGGACGAACCACTCACCCACCCCCCAGAACGGACCACAGGGGAGAGCCGGAAGATCCCCACCAGCGACCACATACAGTGACCCCCTGGGGCCAACAGCGACAAACTCATAGGCCCCCGCCGGAACCCGCCACACCGATGCAGGTCCAGGCCCGGGCACAGAGGCCCGGGCACCGAGGACCCACACCACCCAGGCCAAGGCCTGACAGGGCCAGAGGACCCGAGCCCCACCAGGAAGACACCAGGCCGAGCCGACACACGCCCAAGTGCCCAGCCCCCGACTCTAAGGGCCCCAACCGCGCCGGCAGGCAAGGGCACACCCCACCAGGGGGCCGCGCGATAGGGGCGCGATGCCAAGCACCCGCAGTTGTATCAAAGAGGGGGCAGTCCGAGTCTCGGCCTAACAAATACCCATTCATACACAGACACAATCACACAGTCCCAGCCTCATTCTCACACTCACTCACTCAAAGACATACAATAACGATACATTTTATTCTTATTCCCGATACGCACTCTATACCCCCCAGGTCCAAGACATGTACCCGCCCTCTACAGGGGGCAGCCCATGCCCAAACCCAGGAGGTAAACCCATTCATTCTCGAGCGGAGAAGAGCCAATATCCCAGACCCGGCCCAGACCACGCCCAGCCGACAGGACAACCCCCACCATGAAGAGGACACGCCACCGACCACCCCCACACACCGCCAACAACCAAGCACGCGCCCCCAGCCGACCGCCCGCCAGGCCCCGGCAGCCACCCCGGCCAACGGGCCAACCATGGCACCCAAGAGCCAAGCTCAGGGGGTCCAAACAACCCCAGGGAGAGCACAGCGCCAACACCGCCCACGGCAATCCCCCAGACCCCGAACCCCCACATAGTCCTGGTCAACACCCGACGGCCTGCCCTTCTCCTGGACCCCATCCCCGGAATGGCAATTAGGGAACTAGGGGGGAGGGAAAAAAATAAAAAAATAAGACCCCGACACATACACCCCCGCCCCTAGATGTGCTGTTGATGTGTGTTGTTGTATAGTGCCATTAAAAAGGAAAGAAGAAGGAGCAAAGGCTGGCATGATGCCAGTTTCCCCTCCACCCCAACTCTATCCAAACCCTAGTGTCTAAATGCAACCGTTGTAAGTGAGCACAGGCACAGGGGGTGAGAGTAAGGTCATCCCACCACCCATAGCCATGTGCCCACCTCAAGTTCCTATATGTGAATGTCATGAGGATATTATGAATGAATGTCTAAGGTGTACAATAAAATTGAGTCCCAGGTGGCTATGGTCAACAGAGATGTAAAATTGTTGCAGCACACCCGAGCCCAAACAACCCTAAATGTGTGGAATTGAAATGAAGAGGGTGGAGGTGCATGGTGAGGGATGGGGAAAAATAACTGTGAGAGCAATTGCTCCCACAGGGAGTCAGCTCCCCCACTGACCCAACAGCCCCCCCCCCCCCCCCCCCCCCCCCCCCCC
>NC_056508.1:2871312-2873252 GCF_014905685.2 Nematolebias whitei | reverse complement strand
CCCCCCCCCCCCCCCCCCCCAGTTCCCCAAGGTCCACCCAGGGATTGAGGCCAAGACACTTCTCCATCTGGACCAACCGCCAAGCCCGCTGAGCTCCAGACCAGAGAGGGACAGAGCCCCGAGGGCTGCCAGAAGCAGTACCAGCAGCCTACACACCCGAGGGCCGCCAGGACCCCCACAAACTGCAGTCAGCCCGCCACCAGATGAAGCCAAACCCCACCAGGACGACCCGGCCAAGAGCACCCGCCCAACCGCCGACAGAGCCAGGAAGCACCGGGAGCGAGCCCCCACCACAGGAAAGGGGCCAGCCAGCCAGCCATGCACAGTCCCGGGCCGCCCCCAAGAACATCCACCCCATCCCCACCCCAGAAGAAATACTACACCCACCCCTCATTCGGACATCTCTCAAAACACATAGCACACTAGACACCTAGGCTGGGTCAAACTACCCCCTCTTAGGGGCCACTGGTCACGCCCCCAAACACCCAATCCCCCAGCCCATGAACCCACAACCCACCAGTGAGCCGAAGGCCCCCGCCCAGAACCGGGCACCAGAGCGCAAGCCGGCCCAGAGCCCGGCAACCCTCCCGCCAGAGCCCAAGATCCCCGATCCCCACAGGCCCAAGCCTGGGGGCGACAAGCCCCCAGAACCCCAAGCCCCCGCGCCCACCCCGGACCCACACCAGCACAGCCAAGCTACCAGATCGGTGACCCACGACCGCCGCCACAGACCACCTGAGGGCCCGCATGCAGCCATCAGCAGACATCCCCCAGAACCACCCAGGCCCTCCCCAGAGGGAAAGCAGTGCCCCCCTGCCCAGGTACCCCCAAGAGCCCAGCCCCGGGCAAACCCCCCGGCGCCCCAAACCCATACACCCGCCTCCACATCAACCCCAAGACCCCACAAGGTCAGATCCCAGACTACCCACCCTCACTATGTAACGGAGCCGATCAAAGGAGCCCAGAGAGATTGATCCAATGTGTTGGCAGATGCTGTTTCAAGACTAATATGATCTAACAGAAGATTTTTATACTGATTAATGCTAAGATTATTTTTATTTTTCCAATTCAGGAGTATGGTTTTCTTTGCGATGCATAAGGCAGTGAAAATCATGCGACATGTATTTTTTTCCAGGGTAACATCTTCCAAGATAGCCAATAAGCAAACAGATGGAGAGAGTGGAATATTACATTTCAGACATTTAGACAGGTCTTCACAAACCTGGACCCAGAACCTCTGAACGGGTGGGCAGAACCAGAGTGCATGGATATAATCATCAGGAATATTGCCTGTGCACTGTGAGCAGTTGTTAGATGATGTAAATCCCATCCTAAACATTCACTGACCTGTATAATGTACTCTATAAAAAACTTTATACTGTATTAATTGTAAGTTGGAGATTCTAGTCATTTTAAATGTTCTTAAACATATTTGAGACCAGGTGTTTTGGTCAAAATTGATTGATAAATCTGACTCCCATTTTGCAACAGGTAGCATTATGGAGTCATTGATTCTAGACAATTTCTTGTATATTTTAGATAATAATTTGGGTGATTTAAGATTAAGGAACTCTAACACACATATTGGTGTTTCTAACAAAGTTTTATTAAGCTTAAATTTCTTTTTTATGATAGACTTAATTTGTTGATATTCTAAGAAGTATTTATTTTCAATGCCAAATTGTATTATTAAATTATTAAATGGAATAAAATCTACACCTTCATATATGTGTTCCAGACGTTCAATTCCCTTAACTCTCCAACCTGGGAAATTTAACATATTATTTTCTTGTAGGATGTCAAGATTGTTCCAGATGGGTGTATGTCTTGTTGGATTTCATATTTTTATACCTTTTTTATATTTCCTGTCAAGCATTCAAATGTTATGTTATACAAAGTGTGTGTGTCTTTCTTCCAGGGTTGCACTATATTTATAGAAA
>NC_056508.1:2870169-2871212 GCF_014905685.2 Nematolebias whitei | reverse complement strand
TTGGTGGTCCGTCAGGATGCCGGACCTTAAAGGGGGGGCTATGTCACGGTCAGCGGCCCCCGCTGCCCCCCCCATCTGCCTAAGCCTCTGCCTTCTCCTTCAAGCTGCAACCAGGAACCAACTGTCACGGTCAGCGGCCCCCGCTGCCCCCCCATCTGCCTAAGCCTCTGCCTTCTCCTTCAAGCTGCAACCAGGAACCAACATTAATATCTTCAAACAATCATCCCACAAACTAAATCATTTCCTTCCTTTTCAAGGTGCTTTGATCCCTGCCTCATGTATAGTGGTGTTCTCATTGTGCTTTGTAAATGTGTCACTTTAATTACATTCTGAGTTCTGTTTGACAGGTTCTGTCTCTGTCTGCTCTTTATATTTTTGTTGTTCTGCTCTGTGTGTGATTTTCTGTTTATCTGATTCTGTTATTTTCCACTCACTCCTCAGTCTGCCTCTCCACTCAGTCTTTATCATTCACACCTGTTCCTCATCAGCCACCTGCCCAGGTGCTCTCATTACTCACTCTCCCTTTGTTATATAAAAAGCCTTTCTCTCCTTCACTCCTTGTCCGGTGATTGTTCTGTGTTCACAGACATCTCAGTCCTCTTCTGTCTTGTCTGTTGCTTGTCCACCTGATGATCTGCTCTGCCTTGTTTCTGATCCTATCTGCCCAAGTAAGTTTTGCTGCACCGACAGCCTTTTGTTTTGTTATTAAAAATAAATTATTTTTATTTTTAAACTCCTGCCTCGCTCGCCTCTCTGCAATTGGGTTCCAACACTGAGGATCGTGACAATACTTGTTTTAGTTTGTTTTAGTTGGATTTTACTTAGTCAAACTATATTGTCTAAATTAAAGAAATGTGTTCTACTTTATTTATGTTAATCAGTCTGCTCTCTGGCCTGATTTGATTGCTTGTAATCTATCAAATGTGAACTTGTAAAATTATCCTTAGCTAATATGAGATTATATTTAAAGGTCAACTAGTTAGAATTAGCAAACAATTTCTATAAATATAGTGCAACCCTGGAAGAAAGACACACACACTTTG
>NC_056508.1:2868259-2870069 GCF_014905685.2 Nematolebias whitei | reverse complement strand
GCATTTCCGGGAGGCGCACACCGAGACGGTTCGTGCTTTAATGCTCCATTTATATGCATATATCTTATTAATGTAATTGTTTGTCTCTGAATATCTGTAACCCATGTTTTGTCAAATAAATCTTTTATACCGAGGGCGACGTCTCCGCTGTTTTGAACACGACGTGGTAGCCAACCACGACAGATGGTGACCCGACGTGCAGCGAGGCGAGGCCTAGACTGAATTGGATCGAGGTGGCTTGCGGTGCACACACAGAGAGAGGAACTGGGCCCATTAATTTCAGGTAAGCTGGTTAACTGTTTGGACCTTAAGGTCCGGAGTTTCTGGCTATTCGGCCGTAAACCAAATTAAAACTAAATTCAAATTCCTCTGTTGGTGTGCATGCAGCCATCTCCAGAAAATAAAGATGGTTTATTTAAGCTAACTTCCGGTGATTCGTGTAATTCTGACGAGGTGGGTTACGATATTCAGACAGTTTAAGCGCCGAACGCTTTCTTTTACGTTTAGGTAGTGTTGAGTTAGATTCACAAGTTTAACTTGTGGCTGGAGGAAGGCGAGACGGCCTGCCGGGGGTCACATGGTGACCGACGCATTTCCCCAGTTTTCAGCAGAGCTGGCCGGCAATCCCTTAATTTGACGGAATTAAGGGCTACTCATTCGTGAGTGTGGCTGAGGCGCGGGTACTCCTCGTTTCGTGTGGACTGCTTCACAAATTGTACTCCATTTCTAGATAGCTTACGGGGAAATGTTGTAGAATGGAGAGTTTACCAAATTTCATGTGATCAGGGATCGCATTAGTTTTAGGACGTAGTTATAACTTTTGTTTGCGCCGTGTTTTCTATGTTGTGTAACGGCTTCAAGGCCGGACACGTTGAGAGAGACGTAACAATGGAGAGAAGAAAAAAAAAGGGGAAGTGAGCTGTGTGTGAGGCGGAAGCGAAGGGTTACTTTTCCCTTTTTTCTGTGTGTGTCTGTGTGTGAGTGGAGCTTCCATATCCTGACCGCAAGGGGGTGCTGTTGTATAAGGCAAGGACAAGTCTGGACTGTGGGTTGGTTCATCCCACAGATTTGGCTCAAGGACAGAGGGGACATCACGTGTATGAGCTGGAATTAACCAGGAGATGGAGTCAGAGTGAGTCAGCTGGAGGTAAGGTTGGAACATCTCACTGTGTGGGAAGAGGTAGATGTCAGACAGCCAAAACAGATGGACAGCCACTCACTGAGCGGGCGAGGGACAGAGGTGAATTGATAACAAACGTATTGAACATGCAGGCGAAGGTGAGGAGCTGCTGACAGAGAGCGGGTGACATGATGCAGAGAAGGAAGGTAGATGGTTGAGGTGTCAAAGAGACCAAGTGGAAGAGCAGCAAGGCTCACAGCAGTCGTGATGGGTTCAAACTGGTTTATCAGGGTGTGGATAGAAAGAGAAATGGAGTAGGGGTGGTCTTGGAGGAAGTGAGGCGTAGGTCTGACGAAGGCCTAAGAGGAATGATTCGTTGTGGTGACTTCTGAAAAGGGTAAAGCCGACGGAAGTAGGACAAATAAAACAAATAAATATCATAAACAGGTCAAATTAAGTTTAAACATTTCTGGATGACACATTGTAAACAAATTAGCCTAAATTACTTCTTGGAATTGACAATAATATCAGGTTTTAAATTCAACTAAAAAAAAAAAGAAAAACGACAGAATAAAAAATAAGTAATAAACAAAATCCTTGACACTCGTAAAACAAAGAAAAATTTTATTCTGGTCAAAGAAACTCTTAACTAAACTCAAATTGAAATACTTGGATTAAAATAATCAGTCT
>NC_056508.1:2864630-2868249 GCF_014905685.2 Nematolebias whitei | reverse complement strand
CAAATTGAAATACTTGGATTAAAATAATCAGTCTTAACTAAACTCAAGTTGAAATACTTGGATTAAATTAATCAGTCTTAACTAAACTCAAATTGAAATACTTGGGTTAAATTAATCAGTCCACATGAGTTTATCACATATTGAAAATGTTTAGCGTTTAGGAGCTGTTTCCTTCTAAGAGCTGCCGGAACTAGGTTAATTATGGGACAACAACAATTCTAGTGGGTAAATGGCGTGACTTTAACTTTGTGACTTGAGATTTCACACAGGTCTTAGGAGTGCAAAAGGACAACAGATATGTGTACATGGTGAGTTTAAGAAGTTGTACTTTGTGAACAAAGGTGCATGTAGACGTTTTTGTGCAGTGACAATGGACTCTGTGATGTCTTGAAGGGTATACATAGTCTTAATTGATTTGTATTAAAAGTATTTTGTTTGTGATACAGTGAAAAAGCATAGTTATGAGAGGAAATGATTTGCAGATTTGTTATATAACAATAAGTGATTACATATTATCAGGCTGCATAAATTTACAAGGTCTGGATGGATAATGTGGCCCTGAGAGTGGACTTCACTGTCAGGTGATGTGTCAAAACACATATTCTACAAGATGGAGGACATTGTTTGGAGGGGAATATTTTATGCAGTAGGCGTAAAGAATTGGCTTGTGCAGTGTTTAAGAACAGCTTTCACGCTTATGTAATGGAGCGGTTACAACATCTGTTGTACAATCCAGGACACCGGAATGACTCCGTTGAAGGTAAACGCTGCAGTTCAGAGTAGAACTTGCTAACAGATGATTAATGTGGATAACACATTTTTGTTGAATCAGATTTTAATAATTGGATTGTTTATCTTTCCTTCTCAGCGGCCTGAGAGGACAGACCTGTGGATCGGGAAGATGAGTCTGGCTAGGCCCACAAAACACAGAAGTTAGCATTTAAATGCATACAGCATCCATCTGAGTTTTGATCGGGACTCTCTGGTGCTGGGGGGGTCGGATCAGATACCAGAGGTGTTCAGGTGGACGCTGAAGTTGGGTCTGTGAAACTGACCAATGAGACGGTTCAAAGACATTGTCAGTCGAGCACCACTGACACAACAACAAAGAACTTGTCAGCCAAGTAACGTGACTTTTCAAAGATCTAACAGTCCAACAGCAAACTGAATGAACTGTCCAGAGGGGGTCCTGGAGTTTGTCCACAGCGAGAATATCCAGTCAAGTCTTGCTGGATGCTGAGATATGAACTGTTACACAAAGCTGAACTGGTCTCCAGACCGAGGGAGACAAGCTGAAGGCTGAAAGAAGAGCTGGCGGTCAAATCTGTCCAAGGTCACTAACATCAACTGCAGCCTGACGGAGGTGTCAACCCCACATTTGGTCTGTGATGGTCATCTAGGCGCCTTGGTGTCGTGATCAAAACTGCAGTTGGCTTTGATAATAATCACTCACATAGACTCATTTTAAGACAGGTGACACAACATGACACAGAAGTACTGATGTGGGAGGGCTAGATGATTCGCCCTTCTCCAACTGCTCTGAGATGAAAATTGTTTTATTACCTCTAATGTTCCACACCCCTGAGCAAAATATTGTTTTTAACTTTCCGTTTATACATGTCAGGAAGTCTCATTCAAGAGAAACCTGTACCTGAGACCTGATTTGGATGAAGTTCACTAATGTTTTCTGAAATAATACTGAATGATTGTCTTTGCCTTGAAGGAGCTCATTTGGTGGGTCTGGTTTGATACAAGGGATGAAATTTATTTAATGGTTAACTCTTTGCTAAATTATAGGAGAGCTTGGGTTGTATTTGGCTATTTGTTTGCAAAACCTGGGTTGAATAACAGTGGTGGAAAGATTAAAACTACACCATCTTTTATAGTTCTGAAACTAATACTCAAACTGGGTGTTAGTGGATTACAGAAGGTAATACTTCATATTTGAAACAGAAAACTGTTTCAAAAAGGGGGTAGGTGAAGGCGGTAGGTGAAGGCTGCTCTTAACAGGGAACAGTTCATACAATGATTAGATCATTACAAAATATACAAAAATAACTTCTTAGGGTTTTATAATTTAAAAAAAAAGTAGTAAGTCTGAAGCGTTTAAAGGATCATTTAGGATAATCACATTGACATTTGAAAAGTGGAATAAATCAGAAGCCTACAAAACGACATTGCACTTGTATATTGTATATATCGGTTTAACAACAGTATTTTTTTCTTTCTTTGTTGTAATGTGTACAGATTCCAGAAAAGGGGGACGCCCCTAGCCTGAAGTGGATTTGAGCAAAGCTTAAGGGAAATGTGGTGGTTTGATAATTTTAAACACAACTGACTTGACTGGACTGGACTGGACTTATAGTTTAATTGGGCTAATAATAAAAGGTTTCATGAACAAAGTATTTTAACCACATTTTTTCCTCGTTCTCTCTTTTTCTTCCTTGCTATTTCTTCCCCTCTCTAGCACAGACAGGTACCTGGATGGAAGATTAAATTTTTTTTTCCTCACAGTGTTGTATGTCAGTTGTTTAAACTTTTAAGGTTATATTGTATTTTGATTGATGCTGTTGGCGCAAGCGATTTAATGAAGTTACTTCCACAGGCTCCAGGAGGAGGGAGGCCGGCGTGGGGGATGATTGCTTATTGCAGGGTGTTGTGGTGTATGTTTTAACTTTACTAATTGTAAGTAGACCTGTTGACTGCAAAGGCTTTGAAGGATGAAAGAAGAGACGAGAGAACACAGGTATCCCTGGAGAAGTCCAGTATGTACCTCATTTCAGTTTCAAGTGTATAGATGAATGTAAGAATAGCATTTTATTTCAGTTTTTCAAGTTCTGTTTTATTATAACATTACAGTGTAAGAGTTCACACTAGCAGTAGCAATAATGACCATCAGGGTGTCCCATAATTAAGAAACAAATTTTACTCACTAGGAAGTAACCACAGTCATTTTTCCAGGCCCACAAATGGGTCATGGATCCCACAGATTAAATAATCTAAAGGCCATGCAGGGTGCTTAACAATTCGCAAGCTTTGGTGTCCAGCTTTTCTCACCAGGAGGGAGAATCTCTGACTGAGGAGACAGACTCACATCGGACACACACCATCAGTCTCCAGAATGAGACTGACACCTGTTACGACCACAACCAGTACACCCCTGGAGAGGAGCGGAATCGATTGCTGGACCTGATTGAGGCTGATCTGCTGGAACATCAGCTCCCCACTACACCTGGAGGAGGTGACAGGACCTTTGTGGGAGCTCATTCTTTGCCCCTTTGTTCTGGTTGGAAACAGGCAGTAGCAAACCTTGGAGAAGGAGTCTCCGCTCTGCCTGAAGTCGGTCAGTCAGGTGGATCGGGTAAGGACGGAAGATTACCAGCCCTGACCGTGAAGAACAGAAGACGCGTCAAACTGATTTTAGTTTTGTCGCAATACACACACGTCATTTAGAATGTTTAATCAGACTGATAAGGTTCTGAGGACTTTACATGAAGATATCTCTGCGGGCCGAATCCCGCCGAGCACCAAAGGATCCTTGTGGATGAACAAGGCCTCCCACCGCAAGCTCAAGAACTGAAGACCTGCTAGATAGTATTGTTTAAATTGAGGGTGTTGG
>NC_056508.1:2842944-2864530 GCF_014905685.2 Nematolebias whitei | reverse complement strand
AAAATAGCAAATAGCGCAGGTGAAAGTGGACATCCCTGCCTGGTCCCCCTCTGTAAACAGAAGCTTGAAGATATTTGATTATTTGTCCTGACACATGCTCTTGGTGAGTTATATAATATTTTTAACCAATTAATGAAATGGTCCCCAAAACCAAATTTACCCAAGGTAGCAAATAAAAATTTCCAGTTTACCCTATCAAATGCTTTTTCTGCGTCCAAAGACAAAATAGCTGTTTCAATATTTTTACTATATGAATACTCTATTAAATTATATAATCTGCGTGTGTTTGTGGTCGAGTGTCTTCCTTTTATGAATCCAGTTTGGTCAGGATGAATAATGAGAGGAATTATTTTCTCTAATCTTTTAGAGAGGACTTTACTAATTATTTTAACATCCACATTAATAAGAGAGATGGGGCGATAACTGGTAGGTAGTACTGGGTCTTTGCCTTGTTTTAATAGTTGACTAATGTTGGCTGAATTCATATGTGTTGGAAACCTGCCATTTTCTTCTGACTCATGTAGCATTCTGTGAAATATTGGTTTCAGGATGTTCCAGAACTCTTTATAAAATTCTGCTGGATATCCATCTGGGCCTGGAGATTTCTTATTAGGCATGTTTTTAATGGCTTCACGGAGCTCATCTGATGTTAATGGTGAGTCTAGTTCTGAAGATTGACTACTGTCTAGTTTTGGAAGTATTACTCTCTCCAAGAATTGATTAATATTTTCATCTGTTGGATTTATTTGTGGAGTGTATAGAGTTTTATAAAAATCTCTAAAAACACTATTTACTTTTTCCTCGTCATAAGTTATGTTACCATTTGTGTCTTTAATGTGTGTCTTCCTCCTCCTGTGTGCTGTGCTTCACAGAGACATGGCTCAAGGAGCAGACCCCGGACTCCGCACTCCATCTCGAGAGTTTCCAGCTCCTCCGCGCTGACAGACAGCGGGAACTTTCCGGAGGAAAGAAGAAAGGCGGAGGAGTCTGTTTCTTTATCAACAACGCCTGGTGCTCCGACGTGACAGTGATCTCCCAGCACTGCTGTCCTTCTCTGGAATATCTCTTCATAAACTGCAAACCGTTCTACTCTCCACGTGAGTTCACTTCATTCATTCTGGCCGCTGTTTACATCCCACCGTGCGCGGACGTGCACAAGGCTGAGCGCGCGCTCGTGGACCAGATTACGAGTGTAGAGCGAACTTTTCCGGACTCCCTTGTTATTATCCTTGGAGATTTTAACAAAGCAAACCTCAGGCATGAACTACCTAAATATAAACAGTTTATTAAATGCCCGACCAGAGAAGGAAACACGCTGGATCACTGTTACACCACAGTGAGCGGTGCTTATCGTGCTGTGCCTCGTGCTGCCCTGGGTCTCTCAGATCATGAGATGATTCACCTCATACCTGCATACAGACAGAGACTGAAGCTCTCAAAACCTGTGGTGAGGACATCCAAAAAGTGGACCAGTGAAGCTGTGGAGGAGCTATGCACATGTTTGGACACCACAGACTGGGACTTGTTCAGGGCTTCTACAGACAGTCTAGACGAATACACAAACACTGTGATGTCATATATACATTTCTGTGAGGACAGCATCATCCCAACACGCTCCAGAGTCATTTTCAATAATGATAAACCCTGGTTCACATCCAAACTAAGACAGCTTCGTCAGCAGAAGGAGGCTGCTTTCAGAGAGGTGGACAGAGACAACTACAGACGTGCGAAGTATGGATTTAGCAGGGAGGTGTCGAAGGCTTAATCCAGGTACAATGCACGGCTGCAACAACAGTTCTCTGCAAATGACTCTGCCTCTGTCTGGAGGGGGCTGAAAGAAATAACTAACTACAAGCCCAGAGCACCTCATTCTACAGACAATCTCAAACTGGCAAACGATCTGAACGACTTCTATTCACGCTTTGAAGTCATGGACTCACATTCCTCCATCCTCCACACCAACCCCAGCCCAACTGGTTTAACCACTTTGGACTGCCCCCGACAACCCTCTGCTATCTCTGTACAAGAGGATGAAGTAAGGAGGCTTTTTAAAAGGCTGAATACACATAAGGCTGCAGGCCCAGACCTTGTGTCACCCTCCACGCTGAGACATTGTGCTGGAGAGTTGGCTCCGGTCTTCACAGGGATCTTCAACTCTTCTCTGGAGTCATGCCACGTCCCAGCCTGTTTCAAGTCCTCCATCATCGTCCCTGTCCCCAAGAAGCCACGTGTCACAGGACCAAATGACTACAGACCTGTAGCTCTCACGTCTGTAGTCATGAAAACCTTTGAACGCTTGGTTTCATCTCACCTCAAGTCCATCACCAACCCCCTCCTGGACCCCCTGCAGTTTGCCTACAGGGCCAACAGGTCTGTAGATGATGCAATAAACCTGGCTCTTCACTTCATCCTGCAGCACCTGGACTCCCCAGGAACCTACGCCACGATCCTGTTCGTGGACTTCAGCTCCGCATTTAACACCATCCTCCCTGCTCTGCTCCAAGACAAGCTCTCCCTGCTCCATGTACCTGACTCCACCTGCAGGTGGATCACAGACTTCCTGACAGACCGGAGTCAGTGCGTGCGGCTGGGGAGAGCTGTCTCGGACACTCGGACTATAAGCACAGGATCTCCACAGGGCTGTGTGCTTTCCCCCCTGCTTTTCTCCCTGTACACCAACTGCTGCACCTCCAGCCATGACTCTGTGAAACTTATTAAGTTTGCAGATGACACCACCCTCATCGGGCTCATCTCGGACGGTGATGAGTCTGCATACAGGAGGGAGGTGGACCGGCTGATGACCTGGTGCAGCAGCAACAACCTGGAACTCAATGCCCAGAAGACAGTGGAGATGATTGTGGATTTCAGGAAAGCCACAGCCCCTCTGCCCCCCCCCTCACCTGTAATGATACCCCCATCACCACTGCAAATTCTTATCGGTTCCTCGGCACCACCGTCACCCAGGACCTCAAGTGGGAGCCGACCATCAGCTCCCTCATCAAGAAGGCCCAGCAGAGACTGTACTTCCTGGGACAGCTGAAGAAGGCCAAGCTGCTGGCCAAGCTGATGGTGCAGTTCTACACGGCCATCATCGAGTCCATCCTCAGCTCCTCCATCACGGTGTGGTACGCCGGGGCCACTGCCAGGGACAGATTCAGACTGCAGCGCGTTGTGCGCTCAGCTGAGAAGGTGATCGGCTGCAGCCTTCCATCCCTCCACGACCTGTAAGTCTCCAGGACTGTGAGGCGAGCAGGTCGGATCACAGCTGACCCTGCTCACCCTGCACACGGACTGTTTGAACCACTCCCCTCAGGCAGGAGGCTTCGGTCCATTCGGACCAGAACCTCCCGCCATAAGAACAGTTTCTTCCCCTCTGCTGTTGGACTCCTGAACACTCATAATGCTACCTCATAATTTCTGCTTTGGTCACATTACATCTGTATTATAATTGAATACTCCATCTGTACTGTTTTCTAAGCTTTTTTTATTGTTTTCTATTGTATGGGTGTACATATGGTTATGTTATGTTTTTAATTTTACTTTATTTGTGGGTGTACACAGGCTTATGTCTTATGTAATGTTCTCATTTTTACTTAATTTTTACTTTATTTTACTTTATTACTATTCGCATCTTATGTCGAAGCAAATTCCTAGTTTGTGAACCTCGTTCATTGACATGGCAATAATAAACTGATTCTGATTCTGATTCTTTAATACTATATATAGACGTTTTTTCTTTATTTAATTTGAGTTGATTAGCTAAAAAGCTACCTGATTTATTACTGTATTCAAAATGTTCTAAGCGAAGTCTTTGTACCAAGAATTTGTTTTTTTGTCAATACATTCATTTAGTTCTAATTTTATCTTGCGTAGTTTTTTCTGTGTTTCCTCTCCTTGTAAACTTCCTAATAATTTGATAGATTTCTCTAATTCCTCAATACGTTTATTTTCTTTTTTCTTTTTGTTTGTTGCGTAGGATATTATTTTCCCTCTCATAACTGTTTTCCCAGCCTCCCAGAGTGTACATGCTGATGTTCCTGGCAAGTCATTAAACTCTAAATACGATGTCCATTCATTTTTAAAGTATTGTATAAATTCTTCTTCCATAAGCAGTGAGGTATTTAATCTCCAGTTTATACTTTTGGGGATTTCTTTCTTATTATCTAAATTTAAAGTAACTGGTGCATGATCGCTGACAGCAATAGGGTGTATCTTAGTGTCTGAAATGTTGGTCAGCAATGAGTTGCTGATTATAAAATAATCCAGACGAGAGTAAGAGTCATGCACATGTGAAAAGAAAGAATACTCTTTACTATTAGGGTGAAGAGACCGCCATGCATCGCAGAGTCCATAATCACTCATGTACTGTTTAACTACATTTATGGATTGCCAACTGCGTTGAGCTCCTACTGCATTCAGCCTGTCTATTTTGTTATCTAGACCAAAGTTAAGATCACCTCCCAGTACCAGCGAGCAATCCATGTGATTTGATAGAGTAGAAAAGAGATCATGAAAAAAAGCGGCATCGTCCACATTTGGCCCATATAAGCTAACAATACAATATTTTTGACTGAGTATGGATAATTTTAATATTATATAGCTACCTTGCGGGTCCATAACTGTGTCTAATATTGTGAAGTTCACATTTTTATGTATTAATATTGCTACTCCTCTCTGTCTTGAGTTATAGCAGGCTGAAAATACATCAGGAAACTCAGGAGATTTTAGCTCATCCACAGTTGACGGTAATTTATGATTTCTTGGAGTAATACAACATCTGCCTTTAATCTTTTAATCTGGCTAAAGATTCTATTTTTTTTATGTTGGCTACCGGCTCCATTAATATTCCATGTGACAAACCTTAAGATGCCCATAATTGTGCTTGTGAGAATATAATTAAACCACACCCATTATCAAAAACAGTAAAACACCCAGACAATAACATAATCCTTAATGATTGATTATTTATGATTTATAGATAAACTAAGTGCTGTTTTTGATGGTAAATCATGGATGTATTCCTTTATGAGGTATTTGTATGTATGTATATAGATATATATAAGCCTTTGTGCCTGTGTGCCAATAATTGTTGAGTCAGAAAAATGGAGACAAAAAAAGAAAGTGAAATGATAATAAACACGTAAAGATAAAAGAAGAGAAAATAAAAAAAGAACCCCCTTACCATATTAAGTGTCATGCCACCGTGTACCACCACCATCTGTGTAACCCACCAACCGAGCTGTGCTGAAAAATTACATAAATATCTGGTAAGTAATATGAATATATATTATTGCTAATAAATTTTAAGTAAAATTAGCAACTGAAAATCATACTTACCTTATTTATATTACTAATAGAGCCAGGGAGTAACCTCTGGATCTCTAAACAGCTGACCATTGATGTAGAGTTTGTCAACAGCCACCGTAGCTCTTCTGCCCTCGTTTATATTTTTCTTCCTAATCGGGAACAGAATGCGCCTTCTATTCTGAATTTCTGCAGGGAATCGGTCGTTCATGCTGAAGTTCGTGTCACGCAGTTCCCTACCTTGGCTTTTTACTTGTTCTTTCTGCTTATAATGCTCAAACTTAGCTACAATCGGCCGCGGCCGATTGCTTCCAGGTTTCTTACCTCCGAGGCGGTGGACTCGGTGAAAAGTGATGGAATTAACCGCGTCACTCGGCAACTTCAGCTGGTTCTGGAAGAAGTCACGGACGGAGGCCTCAGGGACCTCGTCCGCTCGCTCCGGGATTCCCGAGAAGACGAGGTTATCTCGCATGATCCGGGCTTGGATATCCAGGATTGATTCTTTTATTTTTTTATTATCCCCGGATAGCAGCGTCATCTCCTCAGTGAGTTGTTTTACTGTTCCTCTAAGCTCCTGATTTTCACTAGCAAGTAATGCTACCTGTTGTTGGCTGAATTCTAAAGACTCCCTGAGGCCTTGAAACTCTTTATGCAGCATCTCTACTAACGCTAGTCGGGCGTCTAAGCTAGTTAGCTTTTGGTCAATTGACTCCAATATCTCCTTTAAACCTGAATTATCAGGAGACGGTGCCGTAACGCTGTCTGAGCTTCCCTGTCGATGCCGCTTAGCAGTGGGGATGTTAGCTGAATCGCTAGCAGCACCGGATGAATCTTTAGGTTTATCCATGACTAAGCTGTAAAAACACTCGTCAACAAATGATTCCAGGCTTTCCAAGGTCTCCTCGTCCAGTTTGTTTGATTGAATCAAAAAGTTTGTTAGTAATATTTAGGACTTTCTTAATGATCTTATATTTAATTAAACAGTTTTTATTTAAATAAATACGGACTTACCAAAGTTTTATCATAATACTCACGCACAGTTTCTTCCTAGTTCTCAGCAACAGCTCATTGCACCGTCACGCCCACCAGCTGCACCCAGGATTAGCTTCTCTAATATTTTAGAAATAAATGGAAGATTAGAGATAGGCCTGAAATTGGAGCAGAGAGAGTTCAAGGCCTGTTTTTTTTTAAGTAGAGGACGTACAAATGCATGCTTAAAAGCCTCAGGTACTATACCAAAGGAAAAACTGCTATTAATAATCTGAAGTACACTTGGTCCAATAGTAGCAAATACCTCCTTAAACAAACAAGGTGGGATGGAATCTGCAGGGGAACCAGAGGGCCTCATATGACCAACTGTGTCCTCTAGAAAAGAGAAGGACACAGGCTCAAAGTGATCAAAAATAGATGAGTAGTGTAAAGGAACAGAGGGATCATAGGAAGGCTGAGAAATACAAGCTCTGGTTGACAATTTTATCAGTGAAGAAGTGGAGGAAACTTTCACAGACTTCAGTGGAGGCGTCAAAACCAACAGACTTGGGAGCATGGAAAAAAATCTACCGTGATGGGTCACCACAAGGATTTATGACTAACCCCTAATGCAGCCTCTCCTCCAAGGGGTATATTGAACTAATCTTGCACTTGACTGTTACCCAGAGTGACAACAGGCTAGTTCTGTTTAAGGCTGTGTTTAAGGTGACTCACCCAGACTGTTAACGACCTTCATTTGCGAATCACACCCTTATCTCCCCCCGTGACTCGCCCAACCTAGCAGCCGGGGTTGGATCATTGATCACGGGTGTAGGGGAACACCACCTCAGAAACAGTTCACCACCTCAGAAAAAAAACACCTCTTCTCAGAAAACAGTTAATCTCAGCTTAAACAGAAAAAGAGTTCACCTCATCTCTGTAAGGGTCCCACTGCCTGCAGCCTGCCTTGCTGATGGCCGCTGATTACCAACACCTGGTGGCCATCAGCCTGATGAGCCTCTCCATCTACTTAAGGCTGCAGTCCGGTGTGACTCAACGTTGGAGCATATCACCTCTTACGTTTCCTGGTTCCTCGTGCTCTTTTGGATTCCCTCGTGACCTGATCTGGATCCCTTGGCCTCTCAGGTGTTCCTCGTGCCTCTTTGCCTCCAGTTGCCAGCCTTCCTCTCTCCCCTTTGGACCCCTGTTGGATTTCCCTCTGCTGCTCGCTCTCCTTGGACTGAAGGACCAGCTCTCCCCTTCGGGTTGGACTGTAAGGACAAACGCTCATTAAACAAACCACTCTGGCCTTCCCCGTTGGACAACTATTAACCTGTCGTCCCTCTTTCCAGGAGCCTCAGAGAAGCAGCCTGTGGATGTCATTTAATTCACTGTATATAATAAACACTGTTCTTTTGTATTTCCCCTGTGTCTGCCTCGTTCTGGGTCTCATATCATCTGGGTTCCCCGCGCAATCCTAACGGAAATGCTCCAGCCAAACCAGACCCAGAATGAGACCAAGAGCGAGCAGACCTCCCCCGTTCCCACGGAGGAGCGGATCGACAGGATGGACAAAGTAATTCATCAGGTGCTGACTCACCAGACCACTGTCCAGTCCAACCTTCAGGAGCTCGGAGGTATGATTTATTCCATTAAACGTCAGCTGCAAGCTTCTGCCTCCTCAGCTCTAGTCGTTCCGCCAGCCCCCGTGGCTCTTGGTCCCACTCCTCCTGTCCAACAAATTTTCATTAAACCTTCTGAGTTTTTCACCGGAGACCCTGACCAATGTGGCGGCTTCTTGCTCCAGTGCCGACTCACCTTCGAGGGGGCTCCCTCCCAGTTCTCGTCGGACACGGCCAAAATCACCTTCTTCGTAAGCCAGCTCAAAGGTAACGCTCTCCAGTGGGCTCACTCGTTCCTCTTGAGTCATGATAACCCCCCTGCTTCCTATGCCCTCTTTCTTCGAGAGTTTCGCAGGATTTTTGACCATCCACTGCAGGCTTCAAATGCCGCCAAGCGATTGTTGAACTTACGACAGGGCCATCGTAATGCCTCGGAGTTCGCTCTGGAGTTTCGGATCCTTGCTGCCCAAACAGGATGGGACGAGCCCGCCCTCCAAGGTATTTTCCTTAACGCTCTGTCTGATTTTCTCAAGGACCAGCTGGCCACGCGAGATGAACCCGAGACTTTCGACAAACTGATAGACCTTGCCATCTCAATCGACGACCGCTTCCGGGAGAGACGTAGAGAAGCAAACTACAGTTCCCATCGACCCTCGACTTCCGGGTTTTCAACTCCTCCAGGTGAGCCCAAGCCTGCACCTCAGCACTACGTTTCCCACAATTCTCCCACTTCCGGGTTTACGACCCCTCGCTACGAGTCCTTTTCTTCGAGACAGCCCCCTGTGAACTACAACTCCCAGTCTTCCATGCTTCCTGGTCACAGCCAATTATCTTCTTTTCCCTCACGGGATCGCTCCCCCGAGCCTATGCAGGTGGGGCACGCACGGCTGACTCCTGCAGAGAGACAGCGGCGTGTATCTGCCCGTCTCTGCATTTATTGTGGTAATCCCGGTCATTTTCTGCCCCACTGTCCGTTTCGGGGAAACGAGAACTTCCACCAGTAAAGCGGGAGTTACTGGTGGGAACGTCTGCGTTAACCTCCCCATTTAAATTGTTACTTCCCATGGTCATTCAGACACAAAACCGTCGCTTTTCTTTCTCAGCTCTTATCGATTCAGGTGCTGAACAAAATTTGATTAGCTCCGATTTAGTTAAAGAATATTCTCTTCCTACTCGCGAAATTCCGTCAATTTCTGTCGCCAGCTTAACCGGAGACACTTTGACCCGTATTAATTTAAAGACCACCGAGTTACATGTCATTATATCGGGAAATCATCATGAGATGACTGATTTCTTTATTTTCAATTCTCGTACACCTCAAGTAATTCTAGGTTTCCCCTGGCTTCGTAACCATAACCCAGTTATTAACTGGGAGCGCGGCTGTATTGATAAATGGAGCGACAAGTGCCTCAGCAATTGTCTGCGCTCCGCTGTTAAAGCGTTCCCTCGAGACACGCCTCCTCTAGAGGAGATCGATCTTACCTCGGTTCCTGCAGAATACCGCGACCTGGCGGCCGTCTTTAGTAAACAACGTGCCTTGTCACTTCCTCCTCACCGTCCCTATGACTGCGCGATTGACTTATTACCTGGCGCCCCCTTGCTGTCAAGTAGACTCTACAACCTTTCTGGTCCTGAGAGGGAGTCTATGTCTAACTATATTAATGAATCTCTTGCCTCAGGCATCATTAGACCCTCGACCTCCCCTGTGGGAGCGGGTTTTTTCTTTGTTTCTAAAAAAGATAAATCACTCCGGCCATGTATAGATTATCGTGGTTTGAATAACATAACTATTAAAAACAAATATCCTCTTCCTCTTATTGATTCACTTCAGGAGCAGTTGCAGTCTGCTTCCTGTTTTTCTAAGCTTGATCTCCGAAACGCATACCACCTCGTCCGTATTAAAGAGGGCGACGAGTGGAAGACAGCTTTTCGCACTCCTCTGGGCCACTTCGAATATTTAGTTATGCCCTTTGGGTTATCCAATGCCCCCGCTATTTTTCAGGCGCTCGTTAATGACGTCCTGCGCGACTTTATTGGTAATTTTGTGTTCGTTTATTTAGATGATATTCTTATTTATTCCCGCGACCCCGCTCAACACACGGCCCACGTTCGCATGGTTCTTCAGCGGCTGCTGGAGAACCAATTATTCGTTAAAGCTGAGAAGTGCGAGTTTAACACCTCCACTGTCTCATTTCTAGGTTTTATTTTTGAGGGTGGTCGTTGCCGAACCGATCCTGAGAAGACCAGGGCGGTAGGCGACTGGCCGACCCCTGAGTCCAGGAAGCAGTTACAACGCTTCCTGGGGTTTGCGAATTTCTATAGGCGCTTTATTAAAAATTACAGTCGTGTTGCCGCCCCCCTGTCTCAGCTCACTTCAACCGCCCGAGCCTTTCACTGGACCCCGGAGGCTGAAGCCGCCTTCTCGAAACTCAAGTCCCTCTTTTCCTTGGTGCCCATCCTCTGCCATCCTGACCCCGCGCACCAGTTCATCTTGGAGGTGGACGCCTCTGACACTGGGGTTGGGGCGGTCCTCTCCCAACGGTCTCCTCTGGACAACAAGGTCCATCCCTGCGCCTTCTTCTCTCGTCGTCTCTCTCAAGCAGAACGAAATTACGACGTGGGCAACCGCGAGCTTTTGGCGGTCAAACTCGCACTCGAGGAATGGCGGCACTGGCTGGAAGGCACTGAGACACCTTTTTTGATCTGGACAGATCATAAGAACTTGATCTACCTCCGGAACGCCAAGCGTCTGACCCCCCGTCAGGCCCGTTGGTCGCTTTTCTTTAATCGCTTCAATTTTGTTTTGACCTTCCGCCCGGGCTCCAAAAACATTAAACCTGACGCCCTGTCCAGGCAGTTTGCCCCACCTGACTCGCCCGAGGCTTCTGACTCAATTATTCCTTAATCCTGCATTGTTGGTTCTCTTTCTTGGCCCATCACCGCCACCGTTCAACAGGCCCTCCTCTCCGAACCAGATCCTGGTGGTGGTCCCCCCGGCACCCTCTTCGTCCCCTCCAGCGTGCGGTCCCAGGTGCTCCAATGGTTTCACTCTAATAAACTTTCCTGTCACCCCGGAGTCAACCGCATGCTCTCCCTCACCAAGACCCATTTCTGGTGGCCCTCAATTACCTCTGACATCAAGGACTTTGTTTCTGCCTGCCCTGTCTGTGCCAGAAACAAGTCCGGTACTCAACCCCCGGCTGGCCCTCTGCTCCCCCTCCCGACCCCTAGTCACCCTTGGTCCCACATTGCCCTCGATTTCGTTACCGGCCTTCCACCATCTGACGGTAACACCACCATCCTCACGGTAGTCGACCGCTTCTCTAAGGCCGCTCATTTTGTTCCCCTCCCTAAGCTCCCCTCTGCCCTTGAGACTGCCCATTTACTCACCCTCCATGTGTTTAGGCTCCATGGGATCCCGTCGGACATTGTCTCTGACCGAGGCCCGCAGTTCATCTCCCAGGTCTGGCACTCCTTTTGCAAGTCGCTCGGGGCGTCCGTTAGCCTCACCTCTGGTTACCATCCTCAGGCTAACGGACAGGCCGAGCGCTGCAATCAGGAGCTGGAGTCCACACTGCGTTGCCTGGTCGAGTCTAACCCTTCGTCCTGGAGCCAGCACTTGGTTTGGGTGGAGTATGCGCATAACTCCCTCCGCTCCTCTGCCACCGGCATGTCCCCCTTTGAAGCCTCCTTGGGCTACCATCCTCCCTTGTTCCCTGACTCAGAAACAGACTGTTCTGTCCCATCCGTCCAGCACCACTTCAGGCGTTGCCGTCGCATCTGACGCCAGGCCAAAGCAGCCCTCCTTAGGACCGCAGCCCAGGCAAAACGGTTTGCTGACCGCCACCGTTCAGAGACGCCCGCCTACCAGGTCGGCCAGCAGGTTTGGTTGTCCACCAAGGACATTAAGCTGCGGGACACCCCTCGCAAACTGGCCCCCCGCTTCATTGGTCCTTTCCCCATCACCCGTATCATCAACCCCTCTGCGGTCTGCTTCCAGCTCCCCAGGGCCATGCGCATCCATCCTACGTTCCACGTTTCGCAGGTGAAACCTGTCTCCCTCAGTCCCCTGTGTCCTCCATCTGACCTCCCTCCGCCGCCTTGCCTGATCGACAACCACCCTGCGTTCTCCATCCGTTCCATCTTGGACGTGAGACGCAGGGGTAGGGGTTTCCAATACCTGGTCGATTGGGAGGGGTACGGTCCTGAGGAGAGGTCATGGATCCCCAGGTCCTTTATCCTTGACCCCAGTTTAATTTCCAGGTTCTACAGAGACCACCCCGAGAAGCGCCTCAGGTCGCCAGGTGGCGATTCTTGAGGGGGGGTACTGTAAGGGTCCCACTGTCTGCAGCCTGCCTTGCTGATGGCTGCTGATTACCAACACCTGGCGGCCATCAGCCTGATGAGCCTCTCCATCTACTTAAGGCTGCAGTCCGGTGTGACTCAACGCTGGAGCATATCACCTCTTATGTTTCCTGGTTCCTCATGCTCTTTTGGATTCCCTCGTGACCTGATCTAGATCCCTTGGCCTCTCAGGTGTTCCTCGTGCCTCTTTGCCTCCAGTTGCCAGCCTTCCTCTCTCCCCTTTGGACCCCTGTTGGATTTCCCTCTGCTGCTCGCTCTCCTTGGACTGAAGGACCAGCTCTCCCCTTCGGGTTGGACTGTAAGGACAAACGCTCATTAAACAAACCACTCTGGCCTTCCCCGTTGGACAACTATTAACCTGTCGTCCCTCCTACCAGGAGCCTCAGAGAAGCAGCCTGTGGATGTCATTTAATTCACTGTATATAATAAACACTGTTCTTTTGTATTTCCCCTGTGTCTGCCTCGTTCTGGGTCTCATATCATCTGGGTTCCCCGCGCAATCCTAACAATCTCAAACAGGATGCATCTATTCCCTTAGGAACAAACAGACTTTGCCTTACAGGTGTTCAACTCAGTTCACAAACTTCTTAGTTGACACTAATGAAAGTGTAATAAAAAAAAACTGTCACTGTTAACTTCACTGCCAATATGAACTCATTTCCCATGAAACGGACAGATCGTTTAATGAGTTTTGGTTCAACTGACCTCGAAGTTGAAACATCTACTGAGACTTTACCTTTCTCAAAAAGGAGTACTTCTCCCAGAATCGTTCCCATGAAGATAACACATTTCAAAGAACCCTTTGTTTAATGACATTTACTTTTCAGGGGATGGACAGCAACACTTTTTGGAGAAACATTGCCTGCTATTAAACCCAAAATGTAATTTTCTATAAATCTTCATAACTGAATGTTTATTTAAGAAAATGTGTGTTTTAAGTAATCTCTCTTTAAGATAACCATTTGTCTTATTTGTCTCTTTTGAAAGAGTAACTTTTAAAGGCAGACATAGAAAATAGACTTTAAATTTTATAAAACAAGACAGGAGTTAGGACCATCCTTCTTCCGAGAGGTGGACTAAAGTCAATCTGAAACACACAGACAGTTAAGTCAAGTTTCACTTCTTCTTCAATCATTTCGTCTTCGTAAGCACATGTACTTCTCAACTTCTGTTACACACTTCTGGAGCTCAGAACTGAAGAAACCCAGTTTTCTGCACTGAACTCAAAGAGGAGAGAAGCATCCTTTCTGCATAGAGTGGTAAGTCCCAGATGACTTCAGAGCCAGTGGCCGGACCTTCGTCCCTCCAACCGATGATAGGTGACTTTTGAGAAAAAATCAGCCTTTCAGTCACCGGAGCATCTCGGGCCTTGCTGGTATCATTTTAAGCAGCTGTGGAACATTCTGACATCTCGTTCTGGTGAGAGAGACTCTTCAATGCACTTTCTGGTGATCATACATCACAATAATCTTATCAGACAAACTGCAGCTCACTTTAGACACAATTTTAAGTACTCTACAAACAGAACCAGGCCAAAAATCTGCCTTTTTAAGTTTCACTGATTTGAATAATCAAGTAGACCTTTGATACAAAGCTATTTGTTATTCGTTTGTTTGTTATGCATAATCTTCATCAGATATATCACAGATTATTATTTTTGTAATAAAATACATAAAATCAACTGAATTTGTGATTATTTCTGCATTTCTCTGTGTATTAACTGATTTGATGCCCTTTAAACATGAGAAAAGAATTCACATTTCAGTTTACATTTAATTCGGGGTTAGAGACTGATTTTTCCTCTAAAAGAGGTGGTGCCCCCACACAACGAGGTTATTTGCATAATAAATGCATATCTTATGAGCTTAACTCATAACTGATAATTTACAATATATATCCAGCCCCATATCCCTCTACACAGGGAAAATGGCATTCTCGGCCGCTCACCTTCGGTTGTAGAACTGCAATTGTTACCAATCTGGTATTTTTTAGAATCTAGGCATAAGATTCCAGGATGTTGTTTGATCAAAGCTGCAAAACCTTTAAAAACCTCCTCTTTTCATTAAAATTGAACCAAGCTTTCCAAATTTTTTAATACAAAGTGTAGAAATGATAGTCCAGAATTTTACATTTTCTGCTCTGCTTTAATTAATGATTTGCAGGGGTACAGTGTTATCAGCACATTATAATTGGCTATATTTGATCATTTAAAAAGATTAATGACAAAGAGTTCATGCCTGGTTCCAGGACGTGTCTTATTGGTCAAATGAGATGTGCAGGATTTTGGGGTGTCCTCTAAGGTAAGGCTCTCCTGGCTCCGATGAGCTGGGTTAGATTAAGAGAGTGTTGTCCTGTTTCCAGCCCTCTTGGAAAGTTATTACATAAGCTGTGTGCTGTCAAGGTGGATTGTAACAGGTTTGGCTAATAAACTTTGTTGGCGATGGCCTCTCCTCCCAGCAGTCTGCCGAGCTCTTTGTCGCTACAGACAGCTGACTGTAGGTGCCGAGGGACGATCCTGTCCTTCTGCTGTCATGAGTCGTGTTTCCTACTAATTCATGGGACAGTCTTAGGGGTTTGTGGGGATGTAATGTGCTGTGGGGCTCCAAATGCATAATGGTCCATTTCAATAGGAAGAGGCTGCTCTGTAGTAACTATCTATGTGTTAAGATACAGGATTCTCTGACCCTTCTTCTCAATTATAGAAGCACTGTTACGTTGTATAAAACTGAGCATTTGGACAATGTTAGGGGTCGCTCACCATTTCTGCCTGAAGACCTTTAGAAAATGGCACGATAAATATCTCCTCCAGAACCCTGGAAGAAATCACACTTAGCTCCCCAAAAGCAGTCCTAATTTTGAAGGGTCTGGTCTGGCATCAGCTCGGCTGAACAAGGAAGTATTTTTCATTCAACCTTTATTTAGACAGGTAAATCCCATTGAGCCTCAAGGACGTATTTACAAGAGAGACCTGATTTCAACAAAGAATGATGACAACAATGGACAACAGCGACAACAATAAACAATTATAAAAAGTCATACAATTTTTTTTAACAAATAGGATGGCTAAAAAAAGAAAAGTAAAAAGAAAAGAAAAGTAACAAAAAAACAGCTAGATTTTAAGGCGCATGTAGAAAACTAAAAACAGGAACATGTCTGCATTGGTCCCTGCCAGGAGTCCAACAGATTCTTAAAGGCACTTAGAGAGGTCAAGGTCGAGAGCTTCAGATCTTTTTTCAAGATATTCTAGGAAACAGGAGCAGAGTAGGAGAAGGCCCTTTTGTCTAGTTCAGTCCTCACTGAAGGAACACTGCAGGTAATAATGTCCTGAGAGTGCACGCTGTAGCTGCACTCACGCAGAGACATGTAGGAGGAGATGTATGAAGGCAGCAGACCAAGAAGTGATATAAAGATGAAAATGTACCAGTGGGAGAGTCTGCGTGAAGTTAATGATGTCCAGTTAACCAGTGAATACTGGGTGCAGTGGTGGGTACAATAATCACAGCCAGTTATGAATCTTAGTGCACCATGATAGACAGCATCCAACATCTGCAGGGTGCTTATAGGAGCATTCATGCAAATAATGCCACCGTAATCAATGGAGGGAAGGGAAGTCACAGTTACAAGGCATTTCCTAGCATTCAGTTAGACAGGATCTGTTTCAGAAAAAGAAACCCAGTTTAACTTTCAGTTTCTTTACTAGGTTTTCCACGTGGAGCTTAAAAGAGAGATGCGAGTCGACCAAGATACCCACACATTTATAGGAATCAACAAACTCAATAGGGACACCATTTGAGGATAAAATGTCATGAATCACCTTCCATAAATTATATTTTCTGTCACCCGGATCACTAAAGTTTGCTATAGATCTTTTCTGAATTTCATTTATTCTGTCCACTCTGGTAATGTTTTATGTACGTGAGTTTTAGTTTGTCTTCTTTGCATGCTGGTCGAGGGTGATGTCACGGTTGTTTAGTTTTGTCTTCACTGCAGCCAGCAGCAGCTGATAGAACTCAACTGGCTGCACCTGTCTCTCTCACCCTTTAAAAGCTGCACTCTTTCTCCTCTTCAGTGCCCGGTAGTTGAAAACAGTTCTCTGCAAATAAATACCTCGCGTTCTTGATCCTGCCTTGTTCCCCCATAGCCTTTCATGTTCCCTTGTCATAGTTTACCTGTCTCCTGTTGCTGTCCTGGTCCTGGTTCCTGTCCTCCCCTCTTGGCTTGACCTCCCAGCTCCTGGACCCACGACTCACCTGGACATCGTCTCTCGCTCGACCCTTTGGATTATTACGTCTTCTGCTTTCGGTTCCGACCTTTGCCTGCACAACAACGCCTCCTTGTCTTCTCCTCCAGTACCTCCTGTCTTCTGCTGTCCAGTCTTGGACCCTGGCTTGTGTGACCACGTCTCTTCGCTCAAGGGACTCACCACCCACCTGTCGCTGCGGCCGGCTGCAACCCCTCAGCCTCAGCCTCTCCTGCAGCAATCCGGATCAGTTTGGACCTAGTCAATCTCCAGAAACCCCAAGCTCATCTGAGACTGTTAGTGGTCTTCCTCATTCTGACTATTGCTCTCCATTATCTCTTGCACGACCACTAACCGATCTCTGTCTCGAAGACTCGTTCCTGATCCGGAACCAGTACCAGAGCCGGTCCAATCTGCTATACTTCACATTGAAAATGAATATAATTTAATTTTGACTTTTTGTGTGGTGATTTTGCCCCAACCGTTAGGTGGTTCGTTACATAAAATCGGAGGAAGAACTGCTGGGACAGACTTCCTGTTTGAAAAAAAGCATCCCTTTGGTTTTATCCGCATTTAAGACAAGTGTCAAACTTTGTTGTTTTCAACCAGTTTGACACGACAGTCAACAAGGAAGAGGGCCGGCAATGGAGGAGGGGACATGCCAAAGAGACCATCTTAGCACCAACATAACTGGTTTGTTCCACTTTGGAGTAAGCTGTTGGGGGAAGAATTGTAGTGGCGTGAGTCTACATAGTTTTAAACTGATTAAATAAAACAGATCTTGAAACGTGTGATGACAGAAAAAAATCTGGGTTTATTTGAAGCATATACTCATAGGCCGAAACAGCTGTAAACCTCGAGACCTCAATAGAAAAAAAAACCCCTCTCAACACAGCTCTGTCCTGATTTATACCATTCATTTGCCGTCAGAAGTCAGAAGGCTGCACAACACATATCAGTCCTTTCCCATTTTAGGAAAACACTTGAGAAAAAAAATTCTTCCTAGGTCAGCCCGACACAAACCACACTCGTTAATAAAACAGTTCGGATGGGAAACAAGGTCTTACTGGAACAGCTACGTGCATGACCTTTTTTGAACATACAAGTCTACCACTTCAATCCTCCCTGTTTGAGGAAATTCCTCAAATAAATTAATGCTATCAAAATTTTTATATGCTTAGTGATAAACACGTGTGCGATTTAATGAACCTTATAAATGATTCTATATTATGCATAACACTATAGTAAAAGTTGTAATGTAAAATAGTAACGTCATATTTTAAAACTCATAATTTAAAAACAAAATGTGATTACTCAGCCATTTCATTGGATGGTTGCCGTTGCTTCCTGAGGAGCCGAAAAAACCTGCTGCTGTCATTACAGGAAAAATGTCTCCCCAGAACTAGACCCCTCAAACTAACTTCTGCCTTTTTATTTAAAGAGGCAGGAAGCAAGGCCTCCCTGGGCTGCCACCTTACCGTGGTGGAGGGGTTTGAGTGTCCCAATGGTCATAGGAGCTATGCTGTCAGGGACTTTACGCCCCTAGTAGGGTCACCCATGACAGACAGGTCCTAGGTGAGGGACCAGACAAAGTGCAGCCCAAAGACCCCAATGATGAGAAACACAAATGGACCTAGTGTTCCCTTGCGCGGACGTGGGTCACCGGGGCCCCACTCTGGAGCCAGGCCTGGAGGTGGGGCACGTGGGCGAGCGCCTGGTGGCCGGACTTTTACCCATGGAGCTCGGACGGGCACAGCCCGAAGAGGAGACGTGGGTCCCCCTTCCCATGGGCTCACCACCTGTGGGAGGGGCCAAAGGGGTCGGGTGCAATGTGGGATGGGTGGTGGCCGAGGGCGGGGACCCTGGCGGTCTGATCCTCGGCTACAGAAGCTGGCTATTGGGACGTGGAATGTCACCTCATTGGTGGGGAAGGAGCCTGAGCTGGTGTGTGAGGCTGAGAGGTTACGGCTAGAAATAGTCGGACTCACCTCTACGCATGGCTCGGGCTCTGGAACCAGTTTCCTTGAGAGGGGCTGGACACTCTTCCACTCTGGAGTTGCCCCTGGTGAGAGGCGCCGAGCAGGCGTGGGCGTACTTATTGCCCCCCAACTTGGTGCCTGTGTATTGGGGTTCACCCCAGTGAATGAGAGGGTGGCCTCCCTCCGCCTACATGTGGGGGGACGGGTTCTGACTGTCGTTTGTGCTTATGCACCAAACGGCAGTTCAGATTATCCACCCTTTCTGGAGTCCTTGGAGGGGGTACTGGAAAGTGCACCTTCTGGGGACTCCCTTGTTTTGCTGGGGGACTTCAATGCTCATGTGAGCAATGACAGTGAGACCTGGAGGGGTGTGGTTCGGAGGAACGGCCCCCCTGATCTGAACCAGAGTGGTGTTCTGTTGTTGGACTTCTGTGCTCGTCATGGATTGTCAATAACGAACACCTTGTTCAAGCATAAGGGTGTCCATATGTGCTCTTGGCACAAGGACGCCCTAGGCCGCAATTCAATGATCGACTTTGTCATCGTCTCATCTGATCTGCGGCCACATGTCTTGGACACTCGGGTGAAGAGAGGGGCGGAGCTGTTCACTGATCACTACCTGGTGGTGAGTTGGCTCCGATGGTGGGGTAGGATGCCGGTCAGACCTGGCAGACCCAAACGTATTGTGAGGGTTTGCTGGGAACGTCTGGCAGAGTCTCCTGTGAGACAGAGTTTTAACTCCCACCTCCGGGAGAACTTTGAACATGTTCCGAGGGAGGTGGGGGACATTGAGTCTGAGTGGACTATGTTTCGTGCCTCTATTGTCGAGGCGGCTTACCAGAGCTGCGGCCGCAAGGTTGTCAGTGCCTGTCGCGGCGGCAACCCTCGAACCCGATGGTGGACACCGTCGGTGAGGGATGCTGTCAGGCTGAAGAAGGAGTCCTATCGGGCCTTTTTGGCCTGTGGGACCCCGGAAGCAGCTGATGGGTACCGGCAGTCCAAGCGACATACGGCTCGGATGGTTGCTGAGGCAAAAACTCGGGCATGGGAGGAGTTCGGAGAGGCCATGGAGAACGACTTCCGCACGGCTTCCAGACGATTCTGGTCCACCATCCGGCGTCTCAGGGGGGGGAAAGCGGTACGCCACCAACACTGTTTATAGTGGGAGTGGTGTGCTGCTGACCTCAACTCGGGATGTTGTGGGTCAGTGGGCAGGATACTTTGAAGACCTCCTCAATCCCACTGGCACGTCTTCCACTGAGGAAGTGGAGCCTGAGGACTCTGGGTCGGGCCCTCCAATCTCTGGTGCTGAGGTCACCGAGGTGGTTAAAAAGCTCCTCGGTGGCAGGGCCCCAGGGGTGGATGAGATTCACCCGGAGTTCCTTAAGGCTCTGAATGTTGTAGGGTTGTGTTGGCTTACGCGACTGCAATATTGCGTGGACATCGGGGGAAGTTCCCCTGGATTTGCAGACCGGGGTGGTGGTCCCCCTATTCAAAAAGGGGGACCGAAGAGTGTGTTCCAACTACAGGGGAATCACGCTCTTAAGCCTCCCTGGTAAGGTCTATTCGGGGATTCTGGAGAGGAGGGTCCGTCGGATAGTCGAACCTCGGATTCAGGAGGAACAGTGCGGTTTTCGTCCTGGCCATGGAACACTGGACCAGCTCTACACTCTCAGCAGGGTCCTGGAGGGTGCGTGGGAGTTTGCCCAACTAGTCTACATGTGCTTTGTGGACTTGGAGAAGGCGTTCGACCGTGTCCCTCGGGGGCCCTGTGGGGGGTACTCTGGGAGTATGGGGTACCGGGCCTTTTGATACGGGCTGTTAGATCCCTGTATGACCGGTGTCAGAGCCTGGTCCGCATCGACGGCAGTAAGTCGGGCTTGTTCCCGGTGAGAGTTGGACTCCGCCAAGGTTGCCCTTTGTCACCGATTCTGTTCATAACTTTTATGGACAGAATTTCTAGGCGCGGCCAAGGTGTTGAGGGGATCCGTATTGGTGGCCTTAGGATTGCGTCTCTGCTTTTTGCAGATGATGTGGTCTTATTGGCTTCATCAGATCGTGATCTACAGCTTTTGCTGGAGCGGTTCGCAGCCGAATGCGATGCGGCCGGGATGAAGATCAGTTCCTCCAAATCCGAGGCCATGGTCTTGAGCCGGAAAAGGGTAGAGTGCCCTCTCCGGGTCAGGGAGGAGGTCCTACCCCAAGTGGAGGAGTTCAAGTATCTTGGGGTCTTGTTCACGAATGAGGGAAAAATGGAGCGTGAGATCGATAGGTGGATAGGTGCAGCGTCTGCAGTGAAGCGGGCGTTGTACAGGTCTGTCGTGGTGAAGAGAGAGCTGAGTCAAAAGGCGAAGCTCTCAATTTACCGATCGATCTACGTTCCCACCCTGATCTATGGTCACGAGCTTTGGGTTGTGACCGAAAGAATGAGATCTCGGATACAAGCGGCCGAAATGAGTTTTCTCCGCAGGGTGTCTGGGCTCTCCCTTAGAGACAGGGTGAGAAGCTCGATCATCCGGGAGGGACTCGGAGTAGAGCCGCTGCTTCTCCACGTCGCGAGGAGCCAGTTGTGGTGGCTTGGGTATCTGTTTAGGATGCCTTCTGGACACCTCCCTGGTGAGGTGTTCCGGACACGTCCCACCGGAAGGAGGCCCAGAGGAAGACCCAGGACATGCTGGAGGGACTATGTTTCTCGGCTGGCCTGGGAACGCCTCTGGATTCCATCGGAAGAGCTGGCCCAAGTGGCTGGGGAGAGGGAAGTCTGGGCCTCCCTACTTAGGCTGCTACCCCCGCGACCCGACCACGGATAAGCGGAAGAAAATGGATGGATGGATGGATGGATGGAAGCAAGGGCATCGGCAAACTAAACGTCTGTTAAACTCTGTGTGATTATACATCACATTGAATATTACATCAAATATAACAGTAAAATGAAAATGTCAAAATAAATGAAAATTGTAATAATACTGGTTACCTGAAGATTAATGAGTAAAAAGAAAAACAATAAATTCCTATACGGATGTTATGATGAGACCAATTATGAATGAATATGAATTTGGTACCGAGGTGTACCGCAAACCCACCCACACAGACCAGTATTTGCAGTT
>NC_056508.1:2840984-2842844 GCF_014905685.2 Nematolebias whitei | reverse complement strand
GTGTACTTGAGAATGTATTGATTATGTTATTGCTACCATGCCCTACGTTCTTATCACCATACAGGACCAGCACTCTAAGGAACCAAGGATGACTGACCCTTCAGTGACGTGCTGTTACTGTCATCAGGGGTTGGAAAAATGTCGTTATCTTTGGGCTGTCGGCCCAACCTGGTGGTGTCAACGCTGTCGTGATGGCGTGGTGTTCACAACCGCAGTACGTGGCATACTGGTCTCGAATGAACCCGACAGTCTCCCACAAACGTCTGCAATCGCCTGTTGGGGGATGGAACACACGTGCAAGGTCATCTGGAGCTCAGCCTGGGAGAGTGATGTCTATGTACCAGAGGGTCTTATCCCGCCGGGAGCTATGTATTTCCCAGTGATCGCAAAACTCTGGAAAAACCGCAAGGACAACATGAAGTTTGTAACTATCCAGTTGCTTACGGGGCTGATCCTGTCTCAAAGTCCCTCCTTTAAGGCAGAGCAGGAAGTCCGGAGGCTTCTGTACCCATTATGGCCATTGTCCCTGGACGAAGACCCATCGACTACTCCTCCGGTGGTCACAACACCGGCGGGCACCTCAAGCGGACAAGTCAGTGAGTATGTTTACATGGCTCCCATGGCGGCGTTAATCAACCAGTACCAGCCACCACCCGTCGACCTGAGTGAGTCGCAACCGGCCAATGACAGACCAGAAACAGAGCGAATGGAGATCGGGACTGCCCCTTCCGAACCACCGACACTCTCCCTGGACGGCGCTGAGTTGCACACCCTGGAGTCCTACCTCACGGAGATCTGGCGCGCCAACGGCGGTGGTTCAAGACTGCCCAGTTCCGTGGACACCATCCCCTCTGACCCAACTAGCCCAGAAGATCCCGGGCCCCCCTACCTGACACCAGAAGAGCCTGAGGCACTAGTGTTGATTTGTAATGAGACATTGACCGAGACCCCTCCGAGGCTGGAATCGCCACAGGTACAGGAGGTGCCAGATTTGCCTATCTCCACTTCTCGACCGGATGGGTGGCCGGCTTACGAGCCTGTTACCCCGGTTGGGTCTCCCATAATTAGGGGACCCCCAGCCCCTCCGACCCTTAGGCAGGCTGACTCACAGCAAGATAATCAGCCAATTCAGCCCCCAGTCAAGATCCAAAGGGTCCACACTCCCCTAGAACGGGCAGAATCAGAAGATGATCTAACAGGACGGCACACGCCAGACACCTACTTGACCAACATGACGATAGTCGATTCCTGGGAGGAAAACCAGAGCCCAAGGAAAGGCAGCTCCACAGCTCCACAGCCGAACCAAGGCAACATGTCCGGGCCCGCGTTGACATGAGTTGCCTGGAAGACGACATGGTTGACCATCATAGAGACTGGCCTGAGCCTATGTGTAGAAATAAGTAAAGTCTGATTTCAAGAAGGGGGTGTTGGAAAACTGGCATCCAGGTGGAAGAAGCCAGTTATAATAAGTTGAAATCAGACTATATTCAAACCAATGCTGCTAAAACGGTACCTAAAAGTTTGTTAACATTTTGTATGACATTATTAAATGTTTGGTTCTATTTCTCTTAATAGAAAAAGCCAGTCATAATAAATTGAAATCAGACAATGTTCAGACCAATGCTGCTAAATGGTACCTTAAAGTTTGTTAACAGTTTGCATGACATTAGTAGATGTTTGTTTTTATCCCTTTTTAATAACTTTTTATTAGTTACTCATTGCTGGCAGAATGTGTGAAACAAAGGAAAGCCTGTACTCAACCTCAAGGAGAGGAAAAGCAAGATCAAGGATAAATTATGCGACCCCCTCTGGGCAAGCTAATTAAGAAAAGACATTAACAACTTCCAAGCTAAGAAAAGA
>NC_056508.1:2826481-2840974 GCF_014905685.2 Nematolebias whitei | reverse complement strand
AAACTTTCAAGCTAATTAAGAAAAGACATTAACAACTTCCAAGCTAATTAAGAAAAGACATTAACAGCTTCCAGAGTGATTAGATTGAACAGTAAACTTTGAAAAGTAGACGCTTGGGTGCATCCTCTGAGCATGATTCTCATATGTCCCAATCTCGAGAATACACAAGGCAACTTCCATGCTGATTTGGTAATGGGAGGAAAAGCATTAACAGCTTTCAAAATGAATTAAATTAAAAAGTAAACTTTGGAAAGTAAGCGCCTGATGCACCCCCTGGGCATGGTCTCATATGTCCCAATGAGAGGAGTGATTGGTTGAGGCGTATAGTGAAACAGTTGAACCTCCTTAGGGGAGGGGGAAAAAGTGTATAAAAGTCCCTTAGTCAGGCAGAACGGGGCACAAGCATAAGCAAGCCGGAGAAAGAGAAGAGCAGAAAGGACTTCAGCACGCAGCTCGGAAGGCAGGGGCACCCGAAGGAGATGGAACACGCCGGTCGAAGACGAGTTTTGGATTTATCTCTGGCCTCTCTGAGACGAGATCAGACCTAACTCTTCACTTGTTAAGAAGAGACCAGGATTATTCCCTCCTCCTATCTGCTTGGCCCGGGTATGTCCAAAGCCTCATTCCTTCCAATTTGGGATAGCTGCGCTGCGTAGGGAAGGCCTGTATCCCCCTCCTGGGGAGCAGGAAATTTGCCTTTTACTTGTGTGGGAGAAAACTCTATTAGAGTCGTCCTAAAGACCAGGGTAAGAGGACTTCCCGGTCCGGCTGCTCCAAACCAATTAATCTGTCAGATCAGGGCAAGTATATAAGGAAAATCAGAGAGAACCAAACTAGGAGAGTGAGACAGTGCTCAGAGGTGCATTCAAGCGTTGAGGCATTTTGAGGAAAAAAGAACATCTGTCAGCTTGAGTGGTGAACTGAGGTGGTTTACACAAGTCTCCAAGGGCTCTTGGAGACGCATTGATTTATTGTCCGCCTAGTTATAAAGTGTTTTTCTCTATTATCATGTATAAGTATTTGTAGTGAAATTATGCTTGTCGCTGTATTCCCTTGCAAAATTATTAATTAAAGCAACGCAAAACGTATAAATCTTGACTATTATTTCACTTTTGTTGAGCAGAATACATGGTGAGGCTTGGTTCCACTTTAACATCTGATATTAGGAGGTTTTTAACGGTTTCCTGGCAAGAAAGTGTAAAACAACACCCCTGAGTCCTTTTCCTGGACTCTAAAGATTACCAGAACAGATAACAATTGCAACGCTAAATTAAGAGGTGGGCGACCGTGAACGCGCGTTTCTCCGTGCCAGCCGGCCTGACCCTGCTGCTTGGACGGGACGAGGAACGGAGTGAGAATTGGGTGTGACGCGCGGAAGAAGGTCGTTAATATTCTGGATGAGCCACCTCATCACAGCCTTCATGAGACCGCCTTGGGGAGCTGCAGGTAATACCACGGCGCTAAGGTTAGTTTCTAGACCCCTTGGAGGAGAGGCTGCGTGCGAGGACCTGTCATTTCGCCAGTGACTGCCTCGCTACGGGAAAGCGAGACAGAACTCATTAAGGATTTAGCTGACAGTTTGATGTGGCCAGCAAAAGTGGCGGTTGTGAAGTGCAAAGGTCATGATGTTACACAATCAGACACAGCGGAAGGAAACAGGCAAGCTGACAGAGCAGCCAAGATAGCTGCTGGCTATTTGCCAAGAGTCCAGATGGTGACAGTGGAAGAGGAATGTCAGAAAGTGAATGAGTGGGATGAGAAAACTGTGGCAGAGGCTCAAGCGACAGCCTCCCCAGAGGAAAAAACATTATGGTTTAACAGAGGAGGTCAGAAAATAGGTGAATTTAAAGTGTGGGTAGGACCGAATCAGAAGTGGATCTTGCCTATGACTTTAAAACAGGCAGTGTTTCAGGAAGCACATGGATTAGCACACGTGGGATGCAGACAAATGTTAAGAAATCTTCGACAATGGTCACACCCGCATCTGAAAGATATGGTAACAGCATATGTTGACACCTGTACTGTTTGTTTAAAGTACAACATTCGGCCTACAGTAAAACCTGAACGAGGTTATTTTCCTCTCCTGCACCGACCGGGACAGGAGGTGATTCTAGATTACACTGATATGTTGGAACCTGTTAAAGGGTTCAGATATGTATTGATGTGTGTTGACGCATTTACAGGGTGGCCAGAAGCCATACCTGCAAGAAGAGAAGACAGCAAAACAGTGGTGAAGTTTCTGATTAACCATTACATCCCCAGACACGGTTTTCCAACAAAAATAAGATCAGACAATGGCACACATTTTAAAAACACAGATCTGCAGGCTGTGGAAAAAATGTTAGGCCTAAAACATGCTTTTGGAACCGTGTATCATCCTCAATCTCAAGGGAAGGTAGAAAGGATGAACCAGAACATAAAACAAAAATTGGGCAAAATCTGTGCACAGACTAAATTGAACTGGGTTGATGCTTTACCAATTGCTCTAATGAGCGTGAGAACTTCTGTTAATAATGGAACTGGCTTTTCTCCCTATGAGTTAACTACAGGAAGACCCTTTCCAGGACCAACCGTATGCTCACTGACCAGTGAGGAGGACCGTAAAATGGACCATAAGGTATACTTTGATGAGTTAAAAGCATTAGTGTCTAACTTTACTCAGCAGGTTCACCACAAACAGAGCCTAACAGAAAGACCAGAGGAACCTGGTCTCCCCACCGCGGAGTGGGTCTTGCTGAGGGTCATTAAAAGGAAGTGGCAGGAGCCCAGGTGGACGGGCCCCTATCAGGTTACAGAGCGAACGTCCCACGCAGTCCGCCTCAGAGGAAAGGGGGACGTTTGGTACCACTGGAGCCAGTGTGCGCCTGCCTCAGAGCCAGGAAGAGCGAGGGAGCTGGCAGAAACCATCTAAAGTCGTAAAACTGGACATTCATGTCTTGTAGACCGAAGCAGCCTGGTAAAGTTGCGTGCGGGCCCTGAAGGACTTTGTTTGAGTGGGTCACTGGGTGCTGGAAAATCCACATTTAATACAGACACCTAGATACGACAAAAACACGACATCTTAGAGTCTCACACTTCATGAAGAAAACTCAGAGACAATAGGAGGATCGGTCTCTGAGCACCCCAGGGTATGCCCTGAGTACTTGTGATTGTAACAATATTGTATGACATGTGTACTAACCATTTGTCTCTTATTTTTTAATTGCAGTCTTGATTTAGAGTGCATCCATTTATTTACTTAGCTTGAAAGTATTAAGTATATTCAGTTTGTAACGTTAAAAAGAAATATCTATAATCAATTATAAGCAGTATATTAACAGAGTGTTATTTTGTATTCATTTTGTGTTAAAGGAACGGCTTGACTGGCTGTCTGCTGTGGAGGTTGCTGTGCGAGACATCTTCATTAATTGAGTACAGTTTCAGTTTACAAGATCAAAATGTGGTGGTCATCAAAGTACGTTGTGATAGGGATAGGTGCCTTGTCATCCATAGTGTTGTCACTCATTTTCTCTTTTGAATATTTCTGCATCATTCCCGGTTTACCAGAGTGTGAGCAGACTGGTGAAACAGGCAGGGTAAGAAGGAGTGTGACACCACACACAGTCATGAAAGATGCGTATGGCCTTCCGGTGCTGAAAGTAGAGTATCCCAAAGACACCACCACGACCCTAAGCCTGCCAATCTGTGACATGTTTTATTGTACGGATTACCGTATTGCGAATGCAGCCTTTTATATTTGTCCATGTCCCAATCCATCCAAATGTTTCTGGTGTCCTGAGTGGAATTATGTCACGTTGTATTCGGGATCATGGAAACCTGATATGTCTGGACATCTGACTAATTACAGAGATTGGTGGAGGGCACATGCCACCTTGGCAAAAAATAACAGACACTTGTTATTGTCCTTTGAGTATGTTCGAACTTGGAATAAGTTAACCAGCACAAAGCGTGAGATGATCTACACCTTGGTGACGGAACCCATTTATGTGCTTGTAGCCGCAGATGTCACTGGCAAGGACCCTTTCCGGGTGTTACAACTTGCTCTTACAGAGTTGCCAGCCCAAGACCCAACTCCTCCTCCGACCCAGGAGTCATCGTTTCCAATGCCTATGCGAATTGATAGTGTTGACTATACCAGCTTAACCCCTGTGGATGTGATTGCTATGTCCACTGGCTATACTGACTCTAATATTTGGTTAGCTTGGCTCGCTGAGGCTGCTAGACAGGCTTCTTTGTCTGAGTGTGTAGCTTGTGCTGCAGCTAGACCAAATTTGTACACCCAGCCAGCTCCATTACACCTAGAGGATGCTTGGGGATTTCATTGCATGTTAAGTTTGACTATGAGAAAATATACTAAGAATTGCACTACCTTAGCTCAGCTATTCCCAATTATTTCTAATATAACCAAATTAGGCTCGTTTGCTCCGGTAGAACGATTTGACTATTACTGTTTTAATTACACCTCAACTGCAAACAAAAGAGTTGCCTTAGGACAAATTCAGAATGAATGGTGTAATATCACGCAACAAAATGTCTCTGACAACACTCGTGTGGGTAAGGTGGCTCGCGCTGACCTGTATTATTATTGTGGTGGTAGACGTTTACTAACACATATCCCTCAGGATTCTGTGGGATTGTGTGCATTAGTACGCTTAGCTGCATCGTTAACCTTGATTGGCCCTCGTTTGGAAGTTTTAAATGACACCTCCATCTCTCCCATCAGGAAGAGACGTTCAACTCATAATTTTGACCCCACTGTGGGCTCGACTACTTATATTGATGCCATAGGAATCCCTAGGGGAGTTCCTGATGAGCACAAATTAGTAGATCAGATTGCGACAGGTTTTGAAAATTTACCTGTTGTTTCAGCATATTTCCCAATTACACCAAATAAAAATGTTGACCGAATAAATTACATACATTACAATGTCATGCGTCTGTCCAACCTTACCAGAGACGCTGTTGAGGGCTTAGCGGAGCAACTAGCTCCGACTTCTCTTATGGCTGTGCAAAACAGAATGGCGCTTGATATGCTTTTAGCTGAGAAAGGAGGTGTGTGTAGCATGTTTGGTGACTTGTGTTGTAGTTTTATTCCTAATAACACTGCCCCTGATGGAAAAGTGACCCGTGCACTTGAAGGTTTGAGAACGTTGTCTAATGAGATGAAATCTCACTCTGGTGTAGATAATCCTCTTGATGAATGGCTCTTCAAAGTGTTTGGCCCCTGGAAGCAGATGATTGTGTCCATGTTAATGTCCATTGCAGTATTTGCAGCTATTTTAATCACATGTGGATGTTGTTGTATTCCCTGTCTGAGATCTCTGTCAGTACGTCTTATCACTTCCACTTTAGAGAAGCGTGACCCTGAGATAGCTCGTCAGCTCCTAATGCGCAGAGGATATGAATTTACTGATTTTGAGATTCAACCACTTCGGCGCAGAGAAGCATATTCTTCAACTTGATGTCGACCTCTTTTTCTTTGAGGTCGAAAGGGGGAATTGTTGTGGAATAATATTTGTTCCTTTTAGAATCTGACTCCTAATTCTTATTTTATTTTGAAATTGACCCATTTCCTGTTTTACTTTGAAGAGGCTCTTCATTTCCTGTTTATATAATGTAACACGATGTAAACCACTTTTGCTACTGACCAATCAGAACGCAGACAGACTCAAAGCGCGCTAAAAAGTTAGTTATTCTGTGTGAAGGAACGCCCCTGTTTCTCTGAGACAAAGAGAAGTGAACACGCCTGGCCTGGTGTGTGTGTGAGTGTGCCAGCAGCAGAATGAAGCAGAGGGACGCAGCAGACACAGAGAGCTTGGAGCAGATAAAGATAAAAGCAGGTTGTATTGTTTCAGATTAAGGGATGCATCCAGATTTTAATATGATAAAATAACGACTGCATTTAACTAACCCACTGTTTATACTTGTGAATCTGTGACAACATTATTACTTCTGTGTTACTTTACTTATTAAATATTCATAAACTTAAAGGTGCCATTGTCGTATTTAATGTGCAATGATTTGACTGATACCTGCAGGATTGAAGCGGTTACTACAGAACTCGGGTGGAGAAATAAGAAAATCACAACAGTCACTAAACTCAAATTGAAGCTAGGCTTCTACTTCAGAAATAAATCCTGCTTCTCATGTAAAGCCAGGAGAACATTAGTAGCTGCAACTTTCATGCCGATATTAGATTATGGTGACGTGCTGTACATTTTTTTTTTCATTTAGCCTTTATTTATCCAGGTTAGTCTCATTGAGCCACGAGAACTCATTTTCAAGATAGATCTGTTTAGGGAGCACATGGTGGGTGTTAAGGGCCTTGCTCATGGGCCCAGAGTGGGGCGAATGAGGGTGGGGACAAGTGTGGGTGTTTCACCTACCCCACCCACAATTTTGATGTTGTCGGGGCCGGGGCGTGAACCGGCGATCTTCGGATCACAAGCCCACCTCTCTAACCTCTGCGCCACCACTACATGAGTGCTGCATCAAAATACCTACAGTCCTTAGACTCAGTTTATCATGGGGCCCTTCGATTCATTACTGATTCCAATTATCGCACTCATCACTATGAACTTTACGTCAAGTCTAGCTGGTCTTCTCTCAGCACTCGCAGATACACTCACTGGATATCCTTCATCTATAAGACCCTTCTAAACCTAGTCCCGTCATACCTTACCTCCCTAATACAAACATCACACAATCATTACTCCCTGCGCTCTAATGACTTAATCCTCCTGTCAGTTCCTCTGGTCAGAACTGAACTAGGAAAAAGAGCATTCAGCTTCGCCGTCCCCTCAGCCTGGAACAACTTACAGACAGATTTGAAACTATCAACTCTCATCTCGCCTAGATCCTTCATGTCAACCGTATCAGATAATGTTATCAAAAATATGGACCATTGCAGATGTTTCTAAAACACTACTTATCAAATATACATGTCTTTGTTGACTTTTAACTCTGTCTACTTAAACTGATGTCTGTTCTACATTTAATGTCTACAGAAGTCTGTCTTATCCTGATGGTTTCAAACTGTTAACATTTATTTATCGTGATAGTAGTTTCTTTTTTCTTTTGATAAATGTAAATGCTTATTGTCAATTACCCTGTGACGTGTGCTGATGACCACTTGACCAGGTCATCCTTGTGAAAGAGATCTCGATCTCAACGGACTCTACCTGATAAAATAAAGGTGATTGATTGATTGATTGATTGATTGAGTAGGGGTTTGATACGAGATACGTGAAATGTGGGGTGAATCTTGAGTGTCCGGGGAAGCTGTAATCTTACAGCCACAGGGTTGATGATCTTGGATATGGGGAAGGGTCCCACAAAATGAGGTGCCAATTTGCGACTCTCCACGCAGAGCAGAAGATCCTTAGTAGACAGCCAAACCTTTTGGCCCACCTGGTAGGGAGGGTTAGGAGAGCTGCGACGATTGGCCCCTTTGACATAAACAGTAAACATCTTAGAGAGATGTCTCTTGGCCTTTCTCCACACTCTTTGGCACCTAAGCGCAGCTTGATGAGCAGAAGGAACTTCACCTTCCCTTTTTTGGATGGTGATCACTGGAGGTTGAATACCATACACTGTGTAGAAAGGAGATAGACCAGAGGCAAAAGATGGTAGAGAATTTAGGGCGTGCTCTACCCATGGGAGGTTAGAAGCCCATTTGGTGGGATCCTCTTTGCAAAGGATGTGAAGCTTAGTCTCAACCTCCTGATTGGCTCTCTTGCTTTGACCATCCGTCTGAGGATGGAAACCAGATGATAGACTGAAACTCCAAGGAGGCTGCAGAACTCCTTCCAGAAATGAGATATGAACTGAGGCCCCCGGTCAGATACAATATTCTCAGGCAGACCATGTAAGCGGAAAACCTCCTGGACCAGCACTTCACTCAGTTCCTTGGCAGTGGGGATTTTTTTAATGGGGACAAGATGGACCATTTTAGAAAACCGGTCCACAATGGTGAGGATCACAGAGTTACCCGAAGACTGAGGTAGGCCAGTAATGAAGTCCATGGCTATGTGGGACCACGGTCATGATGGGATAGGCAGAGGACACAACAGGCCAGCAGGGGGGTGTCTAGAGGTCTTCGCTTGGTTGCATTGATGACATGGAGACAAAATCTTTAACATCCTTAGTCAAGTCCTTTCACCAAAATTGAGCTCGCACCAGTGCCAAGGTCTTGTTAATGCCTGGGTGGCAGAAAAGTCATGATTTATGACAGAGTTGAAGAACTTTGTGTACCTGAGTTTCTGGAACGAAGACCCAATTCTTGGGACAGTCGGCAGGCGGTGGTTGGCTCTGGTGGGTGCGTCTGATGTCTTTCTCCACTTGGGTGATAGACAATCGTACAGCTTCAGGCAGTATGAATTCAACCTAGTTCTTGTCCTTAGGTTCGCCAGTGTCTTCATGGATTCTAGATAGTGCATCAGGTTTAATGTTCTTGGGACCAGGTCTGTAAGATAAAGCAAAGTTAAACCTGCAGAAGAACAAGGGCCACCTGGCTTGTCTGGGGTCAAGTCTTTTAGACGTCTTAAGGTATACAAGATTTTTGTGGTTGGTCCAGACCTGGAAGGGTTCTTTGGCCCCTTCCAACCAATGTCTCCACTCTTCTAGAGCTAATTTTATGTCCAACAGCTCTTGCTCACACACATCATAATTGCGTTCTGCTATGGTCAGGCTTTTGGAGAAATATGCACATGGATGTATTTTGCCATCCTTACTGCGTTGGCTGATACCAGTGTTAGAGGCGTCCACCTAAACAATAAACTGACGATCGCTGTCAAGGGAATGAAGAATGGGGCAGATGCAAACAAGTTCTTGAGTTTGGAGGAGGAGGTCTCAGCCTGTTCATTCCGTTGGAACATAGTTTTTGAAGAAGTTAAGACATGGAGAGGAGCTGAGATCAAACTGTAATTCTTAACGAACTTTCTATGAAAAATAGCAAAACCCAAGAACCTCTGAAGTTGTTTCTTGTCTTTCGGCCTTGGCCAATTTATGACTGCGGGCACCTTGTTACTGTCCATGGACATTTGGTTAGGTGAAATAATAAAGTCCAAGAATGAGGTGGATGTCTGGTGGAATTCGCATTTCTCAGCTTTGATGAATAGGTTATTCTATAATAGCCTTAGCAAGACAGACCTCGTGTGCTTTCTGTGAGAGTGGAGGTCCTTGGAAAATATCAAGATGTCATCTAGGTATACAAAAACAAATTGATTAACCATGTCTCCAAGTACATCATTAACCAGGGCCTGAAAAACGGCGGGCGCATTGGTTAAACCAAAAGGGATGACCAAATATTCGTAGTGTCCATTAGGGGTGTTGAAAGCCGTCTTCCGCTCATCCTCTTCTCTGAGACGAACCAGATGATATGCATTTCTAAGGTCTAATTTGGTAAAAATGGTGGAACCCAGGATGAGGTCAAAGGCTGAGGTCATGAGTGGGAGTGGGTATTTGTTTTTAATGGTAGTTTTGTTCAAACCTCTGTAATCTATGCAAGGTCTCAAAGAACCATCTTTTTTTACTCACAAAGAAAAAGCCAGCACCCGCAGGGGATGCTGAAGGCCTGATAATGCCTGCTTGTAGAGATTGGCTGATGCATTTTTGCATGGCCTGTCTCTCAGGTGCTGACAGGGAGTAAAGACTACCCCTAGGAGGGTTGGTACCAAGAATAAGATCAATGGAGCAGTCACATGGCCTGTGAGGAGGCAAAAAAGTGGCTCTAATTTTATTAAACACCTCTTTAAGGTCATGGTACTCTGTAGGGACTCTGGACAGATCAGGATAAGTCTCCTGGATTTTATCAGGACTTAGGGCCGAGGAGACTGCTACAAATAAACATGAAGATAAGCATTCTTCAGACCAACCCAAAATCTCCCTTTCCCTCCAGTCAATGCGGGGATTGTGTTTACCTAGCCAGGTAACCCCAAGGATAATAGGAAGCTGGGGTGATTCGATGATAATAAATTTTATTTTCTCGTGATGATTACCACCAAGTAGTAAAGTAACTTGTTCAGACTCTGGGCTAGTTCTGTGAAGTGAGTGTCCATCAAGTGCTAATACTCTGTGGGGTTTAGTAGATTGAACCATCTTAATACCCAAGGATTTAGCAAAGTCCTGATCCATAAATTCAGTATTGGCCCCAGAATCAATAAATACAGATGTAGAGATTTCTTTATTTAGTACCTGGAGCTTGGTGGGTAGCAGGAGTGGTGAGGAGATTATGTGATCCTTAATATGACTCAGTAGGACTCCCCTCTCTCCTACTGAGTCTGCTCTTTTCGTGGGAACTTGTTTACAGCATGTTCTTCATTCCCACAATAGTAGCATAGATTAAATTCCTTCTTTGCGCCCTCTCCTCCTGGGTGAGATGGCTCCTGCCGATCTGCATGGGTTCCTCTTTCTGTGAAGGTGTGAGTATAGACACAGGTGAGTTCTTTAATGCCAGGAACTTTGACTCACCCCACTGACGTGGTCTCTCTGGTCTACCTCCCCTCTCACGCTTCCTCTCCAGGAGTCGAAGGTCTATGCGGGTTGCCAGATCGTCCAGTGTTTTTAGGGAGTTGGGGTAGTCCTTTGAGGCTAGTTCATCTTTTATTTAATCAGAAAGTCCTTGAAAAAAATGCATCTGTTACAGCTTCTTCATTCCACTGACTGTCAGCAGCAACTGTGTGAAAAATCAATAATATACTCAGTGACCCTCTTCTCCCCTTGCTTTAAAGAAAATAGCATATGGGCAACCGCTCTCTCAGGTAATATAGGATCAAACACCCGGCAAAGCTCTTGTGTGAACTCAGAAAATGAATAACAATGTCTGGCATCCTGTTGCCACTCAGCCGTCCCCTATAGTTTAACCTTACCGGACAGAAGAGAGATGACATAGGCCACTTTGGATCTTTCAGAGAGAAATGCTGAGGGTTGAAGTTGGAAATGGATCTCACATTGTGTGATGAATGGACGGCACTGTTTCGGATCTCCTTTGAACGTCTCAGGGGGAGGTAATCTGGGTTCACTAGTGGGTGGAACTTGGCAGGCAGGCATAGACTGAGCAGACGTTAGGTGTGTGGTAGCCTGTGGAGAGGGCTGAGGAAAAAAACTGCGAAGCATGTTCATCATCTCCTGCATGTTATTTTCAAGCTTAAGTATGGCCCCCTCTACACCAGCACGCCATTCCTGCGCCAATGTCGAATCTATTTCTTTTGGCCAGATTATACTGTTAGAATTTGTGTATTTGGATTTGAGCAAGACACCTGGCAACAGGAATGGTTTAAAGACTTTATTAAATAAACACTGTTGGTGGAGGTAGAAGTCCTGGAGCGAGCCCAATCTGCAGAGATATGAGAGGTTAGTGGACTGAAGGGTTCTGTGGCAAGACTTGATAACAGAAGAGCATCCACTAACCTTCTTATTCAGATGAGATGAGTTCCACCTGATAGAGTTGGACAGGTTGATTTCACCGTAGCAAGCAGGATTGTCACAGAGAGATAGTTTGGGGAGATCCAGAGGCAATATCCAGGAGTAGAGCAGAGAGTCGGTACCGAGGAGACAGAGGTCCAATATTGATTCCAAGAGGGTAATCCAAGAGACGTAGTAATTTATCCAGAAGAGTAGGTCAGAGCTGTGATGAGAGGAGTGAGACAGTAACAGGCAAGGAGCAGGCAATTCAACAATCCAAAAAGACAGGCGTGGGGTCAAGATCAGGCAAACCAAAAGAGCTGTGACATGAATGCTGGACATCAATAACTGCAAGGGATTTGATAATCTGGCAGTGTGGCTGTGAGCATGAGGCTTAAATAGTGCTTGGAACAGGTGGACAGAATGAGCCTGATTGTGTGGAGGTGCAGAGGGGCGTGGCTTGAGATCAGAGCATGATAGAGGAAAACAGAGCATGACTTGGCAGAAATGTGATGTTTCTAAGCCCAGATTAATTAAAAAAATGGATTTGAAACATTTTTGGAAACAGTCATTCTTCTGGGATCTGTCTCACTTTGACTGGCATCATATTCTATTAATTGATGACGTGAACTCCGCTTGGAACTATTTTCATAATAGTTTCATTTACTTTGTGAACAAACATGCCTCTTTTCGTCAGTTCAAAAAAAAAGGGACGAGACAGCCCCTGGTTTACTCCAGAGCTAGCTGACCTCCTGCACAGGAGAGATCATCTTTGGGCCGCAGCGAGAAAATCTGACTCAGACACTGATTGGTTGAGTTTTCGACAGATGAGGAATAAATGCACAACTGCCATCAAAGCAGCAAAATGTTACTATTTCTTATCTCAGACCTACAAAAATCTAAATGACCCTAAAAGAGTCTGGAAAACCATCAAATCTCTCTCAGACACCCCCCAATCATCTGACCTCCCATCACAACTTCTCGTTAACTCTGTTCCAATGTCAAATAAGCATGAGATCCTGAACTGTTTCAACAAACATTTTGTTGCTTCTAGTTCTTTATTTGACACAGTTACTAATGGAAAATCAGCCTCTTCACTTAATAACCAAACTTCTACAAATCAAATCCCTCCTATAAGTCAATCCTCAGTTAATCACACCTTCTCTTTTTCTCCATTCTCAGTTAGTGAGGTTAATAAACTGTTAAAAGATCTTGATCCTAAAAAATCTGCAGGACCAGATGAACCTTATTTCTTAAGGCTGGCCACTCATATCATCGCAGTCCCTGTGTCCCACATCTTTAACCTGTCCATAAGCCAAAACTCCATTCCAGATGCTTGGAAAACTGCCTATGTTCTTCCTTTGCTGAAGGGAGGTGACCCCACCTCACTGAACAACTATCGATCAATCTCTAAACTCTGCATTTTAGCCAAGGTTCTAGAAAAACTGATAAACTCTCAAATCAAAAATTACCTGGACTCATTTAACATTTTACCTCTCCATCAATCTGGTTTCAGGAAACAACACAGCACAACCACTGCTTCACTGAAGGTTCTTAATGACATTGTTGAAGCACTGGATGCTAAGGATTATTGTGCTGCACTTTTCTTAGACCTGGCTAAAGCTTTTGACACTGTGGGGATCATAATATCTTGTGTCATAAGCTCTCTGAAATTGGTTTCTCAGATCACACCATTGGTTGGTTCTCTAACTATCTCTCAGATCGGAGGCAATGTGTTCAACATAATAACAAAGTCCATGCTCAATAATCCAGGAATACAATCCAACATTTTTCAGTCAGGTTATCTGGACAGTTTCTTTTGTTGTGCTGAAACGTCTCGCCTTTGATCCGGAAGGCTTCATCAGTCAAGGAAAAACATCACACAAAACTGATTCTGAAGTGTTACCCCGTACAAATTCACTTAAAACCAAACATGAAATTATCTTATCAATTTCAAAATCCATTGAAACCAGAAGCAGAGGAAGGAGTAAGCTCAACAATAAATGGATTGCTAAAAGCAGGAGTCTAAAAAAGTTAAATCTGGTCCTCTGGACATTCAAAAAAACAAAACAAAGAAAACAACAAAAAAATGTAGAAACGTTTCGTCTCTCATGCAAGAGACTTCCTCAGTCTGAGGTGCTGTATTCAGCTCAGTCTCTTAAATAGCACCTTCTCAGAGTGGATCAACCAGTTTTGCTGCTGATAACCAAAACCAGCTGATCACATGCTCAAGAAGGACCAATTACATGTCAGGGAGACAGAAAAGTGGGTGAAGAATTTATCTGACAGACAGCTTACCCAGCCGGAGACAGAGATTCTTGCCAGGGGACTGAACTTTGCGGTTGCACCAAGTAGAATTCCTCTGGTGGAGATGATCACAGCTACTGAGTCAGCCATCCGCAACAACAAAATTAAAGAGGCTGAAGCAGAACAGCTCAGAATCAAAGTTTCAGCCTGCCTCAGCAATGCCAAACCACCACCTTCCAACATCAGTAGAGAGGAGAGGGACGCACTCACCACTCTTAGCAAGGACAAAAACATCATCATTCTCCCAGCAGACAAAGGAAGGTGCACAGTGATTTTGAACCAGAAAGACTATCATGAGAAAGTTATGACACTCCTTAGTGACTTAACCACTTATGAACCTCTGAAAAGAGATCCAGGAAGTGGTTACAAGAAGAAGTTAATAGATTGCCTGAAAAATTTGGAGCAGGACAAGGCTATTGACCGTATTCTATACCACAGACTGTACCCAGGGGAGGCCACACCTAGTCTGTATGGTTTACCTAAAATCCACAAACAAGGTGTACCTTTAAGACCAATCGTTAGCATGATTAACTCTGTCACTTACAATGTTTCCAAATATCTGGCGTCTGTACTCATCCCTTTAGTTGGCAGCTCAGAACACCACATACAGAACACCATGGACTTTGTGGATAAGGTGAGGGATGTCATCATGGAGACTGATGAAACAATGGTTTCTTTTGATGTCACATCACTCTTTACGTGCATTCCTGTTGATGATGCAGTAGAGGTGGTCAGTTTAAAATTAAAATCAGACACCACTCTGAGCAGCAGGACCACGCTTTC
>NC_056508.1:2824200-2826381 GCF_014905685.2 Nematolebias whitei | reverse complement strand
TTCCTGAAAGCAGAGAAGAAACCCAAACAGGACTCCAGTCAGCCAACGGGTGAAAAGGAGGAACTCAGACCCAGACCAGTGGTCATTCCATATGTTGAGGGAGTATCAGAGAAACTGAGACGTTTATTTTCTAAACATAACGTCCCAGTGGCTTTTAAACCCCAAAATACATTACGGCAAAGACTGGTTCATCCCAAAGATCCTGTCCCCCGGCACAAACAGAGTAATGTTGTGTATGCTGCTCAGTGTCAGGAGGGCTGTGATCAGTCTTACATCGGGGAAAAAAAACAGCCACTGGCCAAAAGGATGGCCCAGCACAGAAGATCAACATCATCAGGCCAGGATTCTGCAGTCTACACTCATCTCCAGGCCAGCGGTCACTCTTTCAGGGATGAAGATGTGCACATCCTGGATAGATAGGAACGATGGTTTGAGAGAGGAGTAAAGGAGGCCATCTTTGTGAAAAGAAATCGTCCATCGTTAAACAGGGGTGGAGGCCTACGTGTTCAATTGTCCCCCTCTTACAATGCTGTGATTGCTAGTATCACTCAGCCCTCTGTGAATAGTAAACAGCCATCAGTGTGCTAATGATCCATTGTTAGGCTGATGGTCCTTCTTGAGCATGTGATCCGCTGGTTTTGGTTGTCAGCAGCAAAACTGGTTGATCCACTCTGAGAAGGTGCTATTTAAGAGACTGAGCTGAATACAGCACCTCAGACTGAGGAAATCTCTTGGATGAGAGACGAAATGTTTCTACATTTTTTTGTTGTTTTGCTTTGTTTTGTTTTTTTGAATGTCCAGAGGACCAGATTTAACTTTTTTCTACTTGGATTATTGAGCATGCATCAGGATAAAAGCAGGTGTGCTAAAAGAACCATGCAGTCCATGCAATACTCCTATACTACCAGTGTTAAAAGCAGACAAGTCTAAGTACCGGCTGGTACATGATTTAAGAACTATAAATGACATTATCTCTGATTGGGCAGCAGAAGTTCCAAACCCACACACACTTCTGACAAACATCCCTTTAGAAGCCAAGTATTTTACAGTTATTGATCTGTGTTCAGCATTTTTCAGCTTCCCAATATCTGAAGAATCACAAGATCTGTTTGCATTCACATATCGAGGTAAGCAGTACTCTTACACACGACTTTCCGCAATGTGGATATCCTAACTGGGCCTTCCTGAAAGCAGAGAAGAAACCCAAACAGGACTTCAGTCAGCCAACAGGTGAAAAGGAGGAACCCAGACCCAGACCAGTGGTCATTCCATATGTTGAGGGAGTATCAGAGAAACTGAGACGTTTATTTTCTAAACATAACGTCCCAGTGGCTTTTAAACCCCAAAATACATTACGGCAAAGACTGGTTCATCCCAAAGATCCAGTCCCCCGGCACAAACAGAACAATGTTGTGTATGCTGTTCAGTGTCAGGAGGGCTGTGATCAGTCTTACATCGGAGAAACAAAAGAGCCACTGGCCAAAAGGATGGCCCAGCACAGATCAACATCATCAGGCCAGGACTCTGCGGTCTACACTCATCTCCAGGCCAGCGGTCACTCTTTCAGGGATGAAGATGTTCACATCCTGGACAGAGAGGAACGATGGTTTGAGAGAGGAGTAAAGGAGGCCATCTTTGTGAAAAGAAATCGTCCATCGTTAAACAGGGGTGGAGGCCTCCGGGTTCAACTGTCCCCCTCTTACAATGCTGTGATTGCTAGTATCACTCAGCCCTTTGTGAATAGTAAACAGCCATCAGTGTGCTAATGATCCATTGTTAGGCTGATGGTCCTTCTTGAGCATGTGATCAGCTGGTTTTGGTTGTCAGCAGCAAACTGGTTGATCCACTCTGAGAAGGTGCTATTTAGGAGACTGAGATGAATACAGCTCCTCAGACTGAGGAAGTCTCTTGGATGAGAGACGAAACGTTTCTACATTTTTTTGTTGATTTGCTTTGTTTTGTTTTTTTTGAATGTCCAGAGGACCAGATTTAACTTTTTTAGATTTTTCTACCTGGATTATTGAGCATGCATCAGGAGACTTCCACAAGGGTTCAAACACAGTCCACATGTGTTTAGTCAAATATTAAAGCAAGACCTTGAAGACATTCAAATCAATAGTACTTTGTGTCACTATCCAAAAAAGTTCAATCTGGTCCTCTGGACAATCAAAAAAAAAAAAA
>NC_056508.1:2812744-2824100 GCF_014905685.2 Nematolebias whitei | reverse complement strand
TCTTTTCTTAGCTTGGAAGTTGTTAATGTCTTTTCTTAATTAGCTTGCCCAGAGGGGGTCGCATAATTTATCCTTGATCTTGCTTTTCCTCTCCTTGAGGTTGAGTACAGGCTTTCCTTTGTTTCACACATTCTGCCAGCAATGAGTAACTAATAAAAAGTTATTAAAAAGGGATAAAAACAAACATCTACTAATGTCATGCAAACTGTTAACAAACTTTAAGGTACCATTTAGCAGCATTGGTCTGAACATTGTCTGATTTCAATTTATTATGACTGGCTTTTTCTATTAAGAGAAATAGAACCAAACATTTAATAATGTCATACAAAATGTTAACAAACTTTTAGGTACCGTTTTAGCAGCATTGGTTTGAATATAGTCTGATTTCAACTTATTATAACTGGCTTCTTCCACCTGGATGCCAGTTTTCCAACAGTTCCTCATGTTTAATTGGTTTGTTACCTGCTGTTCGAAAACCTGCTCTTTTCCACTGTGGTAATTGTACATGAATTACACCATACACATATGCTGAGTCTGTGTACACTGTAACCTCTTTTCCTTTGCTCAATTTCAAAGCCTCAACGACTGCCTGAATTTCAGCTTTTTGAGCTGACTGATGACCTTCTAGCTGCCCTGAGCTCAGTACCTCATACTCAACACCATTCTGCTGTACCACAGCAAATCCTGATCTCAAAGACCCATCCTCACACCTGAAGCAGCAACCATCTGTGTAAAGTACATTTGAATGTGGTATGAGTTCAGTCTGTAAATCAGGTCTAATGCGTTCCTCCATGTACACTTTTTGCACACAATCATGTGCTTGTGTTGTTTGCATACCATCTGCCATGTTTATGCCTTGATGCAGGAACAATAAATTCGGTTCTGATAGGATGTTGCTCATGCGTCTTTGCTTTAAGGATGTCATTGTAAAGAGCTCAGAATTAACATACGCTACTATGTTGTGTGTCGTTAGTATGTGTAATGGGTGTCCCATGACAATATGTGCTGTTTTTGAAACAATCCTTGCCAGACCTGCTGCTGCCTGTGTACATGTTGGATGACGCTTCTCAGTACCATCCAACATCACACTTGCGTACATCAACACCTGTCTACCACCCCCCTTTTTCTGAAATAGAACACCATTAACAGTGTTTTCTGCTTCAGAAACGTCAAGAAAAAACGGGGCTGAGTAATCAGGCAAAGCCAAATCAGCTGCTCTAGACAAGAGTTGCTTCAAATTAATAAACACATGTTCTGCATCTGTGTTCCACACAAGTTTTGCTTTAAGGTTTCTGTTACCTTGATCTTTTACCATCTGTCTGAGTGGAGTGGTGAGTTCACTATAATCAGGTATATAGTGTCTGCTGTACCCAGTTAAACCTAAAAAGGATAACATGTCTTGTACAGTGGTGGGTTTTGGATGATGTAGTATAGACGCCCTGTGTTCTGGCGATAGTGTTGTACCTTTAGCAGAGACCAACCTACCGAGGAAAGAGACTTGTGTACGAACTGCTTGAAGTTTAGATTTACTAACTTTAAAACCTGCATCATGCAGGTGAAGCAGGACAGCCTGAGTGGCTGTAAGACAGTCATGTACTGTTTCAGAGGCTATCAACAAATCATCAACATATTGAACCAAAGTGGTGCCTCTGGGGAGTGGAAGCTGTTCAAGAATGTTCTTTAAAACATGATTGAAAATGCCTGGCGATAATGCAAAACCCTGAGGCAAGCGAGTGTATCTATACTGACAACCGTTAAATGTAAATGAGAAAATGTCACGCAGGTCCTCTGATAAGGGCAGGCAATAAAAGGCGTTAGCCAAATCAATGCAGGTCATCCACTTCTGGTTTGGTGTCAGTTGGGTCAGTGCAACATATGGATTGGGTACTGGTGACGTAGGTGTCTTAAGTATGGCATTGATCGACCTAAGATCATGTACCATTCTGTACTTTCCAGTCCCCGCCTTCTCAACAGGTAGAATGGGAGTATTCCAGTCTGAATGTGAGTTTTCGAGGACCCCTGCTTTCAGCAACCCTTGGACCGTGTCAGTCAAACCTTGTTCAGCTTCAGGTCTATGAGAATACTGATACAACCATATAGGTTCGTTGTGCGTCAGTTCAAAAGAGATTGGGAGGCATTTAACATGACCTACATCCTCAGGTCCCTGAGACCAGAGAGATGCAGGAAGTGTGTCTAACATCTGAGGAACATCTGAATGGTCAGTTTTTTCTCTGCCATGGTCTCTGGAGATCACCTCATGTTCTAGCTTACCTACATCATGTACAGCTAAGTCAATGCTATAACAGTCGGTTGATGACGAGTAAGCGAGCTGAGGTATTTGTGTTGGGACCCAATCAGTGGCAGAGACAGCAGCTTTCACCATTGGGCCCAAATCTTTAGCTTGATGTGTGGGAGCTAAAGCTAACGAGACGTGTGGGATCGCTTCAGACGACATCATGTACCACTCCAGTTGAGATGGTGTGAGGTTGACGTGAGAAGCTACGCCTTGTGGACCAACTATGAGCCGGTCTGATATTAATGGCCACTCAGTGTCCTGCAAGTGCTGAGCAAAATGCTCCCTGTAACAATCGTCAGAATCACGGTCATAAAAAAGAGTTACATGTAAAGGATCTAGAGGTGGGACATAGGGACGCAGAGCATCAAGCCATGGCTTCCACAACAAGTAAGCAGAGTAAAGTCCTGTGTGTTCAGGTGTCTCTGGGCGCAGCAACGCCCAGTAAATGTCAGCTACTTCCTCATGTATCGGCTGTACCAAGCACTGTGATGACAAAGAGGAGGAAGAAGCAGAACAAGTCCAGGTCACACCACTTGGTAAGGTAACACGTAAACCAGTTTGTTCACACATTATTGTTGCACCAAGTTTCTTTAACAAGTCTCTTCCAAGCAGGTTGACAGGTACACGTGTGGACAAAACAAATGGATGTGTCACTGTTTGAAGTCCTGCTGTTACTACGAGAGGTTCAGTTAGAGACAGTTTTTGTTGCACCCCAGCGAAACCGATCACAGACACCGTGTCAGCACTGGCATGTTCATCAAATCCCTGCTCATTGAGGGTTGAATAAGTAGCTCCAGTGTCCACGAGGAATGATAGATCTTTATTCATGACCCTCATTTTCACCATAGGGTCTGCTCCTCCACCTATGGTGTGATTACTCTGTGGGGTGTGTCATTGCTGGTAGTATCCACCTGGTGGCGCCCAAGATGGATCCTGCTGGCCAGAGGTAGGTGCCGGTGGCGCCATCTGGTGGTTGGGAGCTGAGTAGTGATGTGCTCCTCCTCTTTGGGCGTTGGCCTGCTTGTGATAACAATCTCTTGCCCAATGACCCGGTCTGTGACAGTAACGGCAAACATCTGTTGCTCTGCCTCCCTGCGTGTAACCCCGACCGAAACCTCTGCCCCGAGACCCCCCTCTTTCTCCCCACTGCCCTCTTGACCGTCCCCGAGGGTATACAACAGGAAGCGGGGGTTGGGCAGTTACAGGACACTGATAAGCAGTATCAGAACACTGAAACACAGTGTCAGCTTGTACCATCTGTTTTGAATCTTTCTTAGTTTGAACTACATCCCTAGCCTGTTTCAATTGTAACTTTAAGAGCTGCGTTTGCATATCTTTCAGTTCAGAGGAAGTTTTAGTCTCCTCATCAGCCACACATTGCAGATGATGAATAAGATGCCGTTCCCACTGAGCAGCATCTGCTGTGGGTAAATCAGGGTTAAGTTTCATTGCCTTACTGACTGCTGCGGGCACACCATCCAATATTGCTTGTCTAAAAAAATACTTTTGATTTTCCCCTTGAGCATGGCAGTAAGTTCTGTCATACCAATCCTGTTTACACACATCTAAATATGCAGTGGGGTTTTGACCAGGCTTCCAGGTGAACTTAGGAACCCCTGTACCTTCTGGAAGGGGATAAGCCTGTCTGAGAGCGGCGGCAAGTCTCTGATACTCCAACAACATGCAAGTTGAGTCAGGTATGTTTCTATTCCAGCCTGCAGCCCTCTCTATTTCATCCATCCTTGTAGAAGTTACACACCTTCCCAATAGTGCCCTCATGTCTCCCACAGCTAAATTAATACCTTTAGTTAAGGAGTCCACTACGTTTAACCACTTACTTCCTCCTTCTGTGAGGGGAGGGAGTTTGTCTACTAACGCCTGCACATCACCTAACGCAAGAGGTTTATAACGTATCTGATTTCCTGCCTGCAGAAGAGGAAATGAACCAGTACTTAACAATGGATCCACGCTTTCAACAGGGTTAGAAGCGTGATCTGGTGGTGGAAGAGCTGCCGACAAATCAGAAGTAATTCGTATTGCTTGTGGCCAAAAAGGATTCTGTACATGTGTCTGAGACGGGGCAGGCAATTGGTGAGTACAGGTGAGCGGGTTTTGAGACAATCCTGCACGATTCCTCCAACCCTGCAAACCCACAAGCAGGCCCTCTCCATCATGAAAGCTGTCAGAGGGAGGTGCTGAGGATGCAAGGATGGAAGAAGTGTGCGAATCAGGGTGTCCTGAGGGATTAACAGACTGACTCCACCCATCCTTAATCACCCATTGCTGTGTGCTGTTTATATTCCCTTCCCCCTTTTTTTGGAATGGTTTAGTGATGGACTGTGTCTCCCTTCCTGATGCTTCAAATAGTTTTGTTTTAACTGGGTCTAATGACTCTCCCATCTGCTGCGAGGGGGTGTCATTAACCCCCTCCACTTGCAACGTTCCCTCTTGAATGTGATATATGGGGTACATTCCTGTGGGGGGAGGTGCTGACTGATTGCCACTCCGGTTGTAAGGAGGGGGATCTGAACTACCCATTTCCTCCACCTTTTTCATAGGCTGTTCTACCAGCTGCTGTGTTCTCAACAAATGATATGAACCTTGTGCTACAAAAACCAATTTCAACCACTCTTTTCTTTCATAAATCACTTCTCTCATCAACTTTCTGTATTTATTCTTATGCAAGGCATTTGCTTCTCTCTTTTTCTTGTCAAATTTATCCTCATCACTCGAGCACTCTTTAATTTTATCCCACATCAAAGATATCACATCTTGTTTCTCTTCTGCATTATTTTCTATTTTTTGTAATTTTTGCACGAGAGCCTTTTTTAGCTTTTTATCATATTGCAGCAGCTCGAGAGCTTGTCGCACTATTTCTAATTGCTCTTTTACCGGTTTAAAACTTTCCTGCTCACATTTTTGTAACATTACACGCTGCACATCTGTGTCCATTCTCACAAGAAATCCAACCACACAGCACACGTTTTTTTTTTATTGTCACTGGAAAATTCTGGAACTTTTTTATTTTTTCTTCTTCTTTTTGTACACATTCACACTGTGGTCTTATATTTGACAAATACACAAACACAGAATAGACAAACAAAATACTGACCACATTATCAACTTACACGCAAGTCACAGACGCCAGAAATATTTCACAATGGTCACCCTTAAAATGTTGTTTTGTTTTTTTTAAGACAAAATGTGTTGACTCCCTTTTAATATCCTAGAAGACAGCAATACTTGTGAACCCGTGACCTCTCTATTCCACCACAGGTCATAAATTATTTTATCATCAATTTACTTTTTAGTTCTGTTTTATTTTAATCTATTCGGTGCGTGCGTCGTATTTAATTAATTAATATCTCACCCAAGTCCCGTACTCACTTAATGAACTTCCAATTTTTAAGTAAGCTTAAATTAACACTGTTTTAAGTTAGACACCACCCTAACGAGTTTACAGTTCAACTCTGTCTCAGAGTTACAGAGGTAGCGGCGGATAAATGATTTTATCCTACAACCCCACCCCCTCTGGTCCAGAATCTCGTCAGATTCTGGTTGGCGCGACAATTGCGTGTTTTCCCTGGGACTGGTTTTATTTACTTTATCTTTATTCTTACAGTCGACATAAAATTCTCTATTTAAAACTATTTATTTTTTGAGAGTCAACCACACTGAGCAACAATTTGCCTATTCGTAAGTCCAATTTACAGATTTCGTATTTTAACAGGCTCTGCTTACCTCCTTCTGATGAATGACGCGTCAGTTCAGTATGGAAGACTCCGCAGGATAATTATTTCTCACATCTCGGTGGGACCTCCATTTTTGTTGTGATTTTCTTATTTCTCCACCCGAGTTCTGTAGTAACCGCTTCAATCCTGCAGGTATCAGTCAAATCATTGCACATTAAATACGACAATGGCACCTTTAAGTTTATGAATATTTAATAAGTAAAGTAACACAGAAGTAATAATGTTGTCACAGATTCACAAGTATAAACAGTGGGTTAGTTAAATGCAGTCGTTATTTTATCATATTAAAATCTGGATGCATCCCTTAATCTGAAACAATACAACCTGCTTTTATCTTTATCTGCTCCAAGCTCTCTGTGTCTGCTGCGTCCCTCTGCTTCATTCTGCTGCTGGCACACTCACACACACACCAGGCCAGGCGTGTTCACTTCTCTTTGTCTCAGAGAAACAGGGGCGTTCCTTCACACAGAATAACTAACTTTTTAGCGCGCTTTGAGTCTGTCTGCGTTCTGATTGGTCAGTAGCAAAAGTGGTTTACATCGTGTTACATTATATAAACAGGAAATGAAGAGCCTCTTCAAAGTAAAACAGGAAATGGGTCAATTTCAAAATAAAATAAGAATTAGGAGTCAGATTCTAAAAGGAACAAATATTATTCCACAACATGACCATTTTGGAGATGTGGATTTTAAATGACAGTTTATTGTCAATGTTGAAACCTAGATATTTGTAGGTGGAGACCATTTCTATTTGTTTTCCCTCTTGGGTTTCAATTTGAGGTGGGTTCTCTGGTTGCTGCTTTCTGTTGGATAAAACCATGATCTTGCTTTTGTCAGCATTTAGGACCAGTCTAAGTTTTTGCAGATGTGACTGGATAATATTAAAAGCATCTTGAAGAGAGGTGAAGGCTTGGCTGAGGGAGGATGAACAGCAATAAATGATAGTGTCATCTGCATAATAATGGTGGGAGGCGTTTGACAGATCACTGCATAGATCGTTGATATATAAGGAGAAAAGAATGGGACCCAAGACAGAACCCTGTGGCACCCCTTTCACAACATCTAGGAACGTAGAGGAGGATCTGGCTACATGGACAGACTGTGTTCTGTCAGTTAGATAGTTGGTGAACCAGGAGACTGCTAGTTTTGATAGACCAGAGTGTTTCGGGATGTTAGTCAATAGTCTGTGATCAACTGTATCAAATGCCTTGGATAGGTCTATAAATAGGGCAACACAGTATTGTTTGCAGTCCAGGGCATGTATGATGTCATTTAATACTTTGAGAACTGTAGTTATGGTACTGTGCTGTTTTCTGAATCCTGACTGGAATTGTGATAAAATATTATTTGATTGTAGAAAAACAGTTAGCTGATCACAGACAAGTCTTTCGAACAGTTTAGCAAGAATACATAATTTAGAAATTGGTCTGTAGTTGTTGACATTAGTTGGTTCACCCCCTTTTAGCAGAGGGAGAACATGAGCCGATTTCCAGATTTTGGGTATTGTATTTGTATTTAGACTGAGATTGAAAATACATGAAAGTGGTTCAGCAATGAAATCTGCAGCTAGTTTTAGGAAAAGTGGTTCTATGTTGTCAGGTCCTGCTGCTTTGCGTGTGTCAAGAGTTTTTAGAGCATTTAGAACCTCACTGGGAGATATTGATACAAAGTCAAATCGGTTTGTGACCTGTTTGTCTAGCACATGCGGAGTTGGGGGTGGATTTTCATCAGTTTGGTCAGCAGATAACATTTCAGGATGCGTAGATTCGAACAGGGAGCCAGAGGATATAAAGTGTTCATTAAAACAGTTTAAAATTGATAATTTGTCTGACAGAATACTACTGCTCTCCCTCTTTGATGTATGTATGTAAGCTCTCTCAGCTATCTCAAGCCACGCCCCTCTGCACCTCCACACAATCAGGCTCATTCTGTCCACCTGTTCCAAGCACTATTTAAGCCTCATGCTCACAGCCACACTGCCAGATTATCAAATCCCTTGCAGTTATTGATGTCCAGCATTCATGTCACAGCTCTTTTGGTTTGCCTGATCTTGACCCCACGCCTGTCTTTTTGGATTGTTGAATTGCCTGCTCCTTGCCTGTTACTGTCTCACTCCTCTCATCACGGCTCTGACCTACTCTTCTGGATAAATTACTACGTCTCTTGGATTACCCTCTTGGAATCAATATTGGACCTCTGCCTCCTCGGTACCGACTCTCTGCTGTACTCTTGGATATTGCCTCTGGATCTCCCCAAACTATCTCTCTGTGACAATCCTGCTTGCTATGGTGAAATCAACCCGTCCAACTCTATCAGGTGGAACTCATTTCATCTGAATAAGAAGGTTAGTGGATGCTCTTCTGTTGTCAAGTCTTGCCACAGAACCCTTCAGTCCACTAACCTCTCATATCTCTGCAGATTGGTCTCGCTCCAGGACTTCTACCTCCACCAGCAGTGTTTATTCAATAAAGTCTTTAAACCATTCCTGTTGCCAGGTGTCTTGTTCGAATCCAAATACACAAATCCTAACAAGAAGGTGAAAGTTTAATGTCTCTGAGAGCCGCTGTCACACAATGATCACTCAAAATGTCATTGAATACACCTGTACCAGGGAATTTGTGAGGCATATTTGTTAGAAACAGGTCTAAGATGGAAGATTTTTCTTGACCGTTTTTGTTTGGTCTAGTGGGAGAGTCGATCTGTTGAGTTAGATTGAAAGACAGACAACATTCCTTGAATTTATCACAGAGGGGGGTCAACTTATCCTCGTCAATGTTGAAATCTCCTGCCAAAAAAATCTCTTTGAATTTTAAATTTCCAAGGAATTCAATCAGGGAGAAAAGAGCCTCAGGTGTTGCTGAGGGGAGACTATAACAACCCACCACAGATAAGATCTGGCCTCCATTCAAAGTGATGTTCACAGCTAAGGCCTCAAACTGGTTTGGGATTGTTTTAGCAGACACAAGACTAGAAACCAGAGAATCTCTGATGTAAATAGCAACGCCACCCCTCCCCCCTTTTTTTGACGATCACAGCGAAAGATGTTAAATCCATTGATTACCAGGTCGTTATTCAGTACAGATTTGTTGAGCCAGGTTTCAGAGATGAAGATTGCATCTGCCCCAGAAGAACTGACCAGAATTTTCAAGGCATCTATTTTTCTCAGAAGGCTACGTGTGTTTACATGCAGAAAATTAACTCCTGTCATGTTTTTAAAGTCATTTGGTGTGCTGTAATACATAGTTCCCACACACGTGACCGGTATTGCGCAATACCAGGTTTTCCGCCATTTGTTGAGATGCATGTGAAGAAGATGGCTTACAGACAGACCAGAGCTCAGTATATTGATACTCTTAACTAAGAGCAAGATATAGGCATAAAATAGCTGCAGTCCCTATGAGGTGGAGAAAGAAATGATCTCAGACGAAACAGACAAGTTGTCACAGAGAAGTTACTTTGATATCGTTAATTATTAATGAATATGAGGAGTGCCTACAACGGAGGAGCTTCGCAGCTTTAAATCCAGGGATGCTTATAATTAATAAGGGATTTGTGAAGGACGTCTGAACTCTTCATGTTAACAAAGTTCTGGTGACTGGCAGAGTAAGTAGTTACAATAATAAACATGTAGATGTCCCTCATAGCTTGCTACTTGCTACATCAGCTAAGCTAATCTTTGCTACATTAAAGATCGCTGATCTTTATATTGACCCTGTCTATCTTGAAACAAAGATATGTAAACTGTCTCAATCAGATCTAACCAGTTAAATAAAGGTTTAAATAAAATAACAAGTAACTAGGAATGCGCGATATAAACGGTATACGGTAGAAACAATAGAAATTTAGCCTACGATAGAGATCTGTCTTCTATCGGCTAACCGCAGTAATGCTGTATCTGAAGTAAAATCAGAGTTGTCAGTTTAATCATTACTTTTTTTTGTTGAAAACTGTGCATAAGTGGTATTCAAGTGTAAAATCAGAGCTGTCAGATGTAATCGTTACTTTTTTGAGCTGAAAACTGTGCGCAAGTGGCGTTAAAGTCTTTTCTTCGAGAGCTAAGTAGCGAAGCTATAAGCTAACTACAGCCGGCTTGCCGCGGTGTTGCCGTATTCTGACGCATGCTCAAAACGCTGTGTTCCGTGAAAGTTTTAGGGTCTTTTTCCATCGAAAGTTAAAGTAAGCGTTGGTCAGCTTTAGAGAAACCTGCTCTCTGATCTGTGAAAAGAACACTGTGTTGTGTGATTTTACTGCGAGACCCTCTGCTCAAAGCCACAGTCATTTTGTGTCAGCTCTCCATTAAAGAAGAAGGAGTCGCCAACTAGAGGTTTGGAGGGTGAAGTGTTCAGTGTAAAATGCTGCACAGTTGCTGTTCATTTATTAAGTAAGACTGGAAACTGTTAACAACATATTCTTCTGTTTAAAACATATGGCTAAAACTACATTTGATATATTTTGCACTGTTTTGCACTACAAGCAAGAAGCCTAATACTTGATTTGTTTATTATTTAAAAACTCTGGACCTAGTAGTGGAATTTTCTTAATTCAAATTATATGATAGCAAAAGGACACCCTATGCTTTTTGAAAAATTTCTATCAAGTTTCATACCCAAAACATATCACGATATATATCGTTATTGCCACCCTTCACAAAACATATCGTGATGTGAATTTTATGCCATATCGCACATTCCTACAAGCAACCTCCTAACAACAAACAGTCCAGGCTCAACACGGGACCAGAACCAGAACTTTGTTGCTGTGATCCTGATGCATGCTCAATAATCCAGGTAGAAAAATCTAAAAAAGTTAAATCTGGTCCTCTGGACATTCAAAAAAACAAAACAAAGCAAATCAACAAAAAAATGTAGAAACGTTTCGTCTCTCATCCAAGAGACTTCCTCAGTCTGAGGAGCTGTATTCAGCTCAGTCTCTGAAATAGCACCGTCTCAGAGTGGATCAACCAGTTTTGCTGCTGACAACCAAAACCAGCTGATCACATGCTCAAGAAGGACCATCAGCCTAACAATGGATCATTAGTACACTGATGGCTGTTTACTGTTCAAAGAGGGCTGAGTGATACTAGCAATCACAGCATTGTAAGAGGGGGACAACATCAACATCATCAGGCCAGGACTCTGCGGTCTACACTCATCTCCAGGCCAGCGGTCACTCTTTCAGGAATGAAGATGTTCACATCCTGGACAGAGAGGAACGATGGTTTGAGAGAGGAGTAAAGGAGGCCATCTTTGTGAAAATAAATCATCCATCGTTAAACAGGGGTGGAGGCCTCCGGGTTCAACTGTCCCCCT
>NC_056508.1:2803643-2812644 GCF_014905685.2 Nematolebias whitei | reverse complement strand
TGGACTTTGACTTGGCCATTCCAACACCTGGATACGTTTATTTGTGAACCATTCCATTGTAGATGTGTCTTTATGTTTTGGATCATTGTCTTGTTGGAAGATAAATCTCCGTCCAAGTCTCAGGTCTCTTGCAGACTCAAACAGGTTTTCTTCCAGAATGGTCCTGTATTTGGCCCCATCCATCTTCCATCAATTCTGACCATCTTCCATGTCCCTGCTGATGAAAAGCAGGCCCAAACCATGATGCTGCCACCACCATGTTTGACAGTGGGGATGGTGTGTTCAGGGTGATGAGCTGTGTTGCTTTTACACCAAATATATCGTTTTGCATTGTGGCCAAACAGTTGGATTTTGGTTTCATGTGACCAGAGCACCTTCTTCCACATGTTTGGTGTCTCCCAGGTGCTTGTGACAAACTTTAAACAACACTTTTTATGGAGATCTTTGAGAAATGTCTTTCTTCTTGCCTCTCTTCCATAAAGGCCAGATTTGTGCAGTGTACGACTGATTGTTGTCCTATGGACAGACTCTCCCACCTCAGCTGTAGATCTCTGCAGTTCATCCAGAGTGATCATGGACCTCTTGGCTGCATCTCTGATCAGTCTTCTCCTTGTTCCAGATGAAAGTTTAGAGGGACGGCCGGGTCTTGGTAGATTTGCAGTGGTCTCATACTCCTTCCATTTCAATATGATTGCTTGCACAGTGCTCCTTGGGATGTTTAAAGCTTGGGAAATCTTTTTGTATCCAAATCCAGCTTTAAACTTCTCCACAACAGTATCTCGAACCTGCCTGGTGTGTTCCTTGGTCTTCATGATGCTCTCTGTGCTTTGAACAGAACCCTGAGACGATCACAGAGCAGGTGCATTTATACAGAGACTTGATTACACACAGGTGGATTCTATTCATCATCATCAGTCATTTGGGACAACATTGGATCATTCATAGATCCTCACTGAACTTCTGGAGTGAGTTTGCTGCTCTGAAAGTAAAGGGGCCCAATAATACTGCACGCCCCACTTTTTAGTTTTTTATTCGTTAAAAAAGTTTGACACATCCAATAAATTTCATTCCACTTCACGATTGTGTCCCACTTGTTGATTTTTTACAAAAATTAAAATTTTATATCTTTATGTTTGAAGCCTGAAATGTGGCAAAAGGTTGAAAAGTTCAAGGGGCCGAATACTTTCACAAGGCACCGTACATACATACATACATACATATATATATATATATATATATATATATATATATATATATATATATAAAAAATTTAATAGTAAACTATTTGCATTAAATTTGATTAAATTATTACTAATTTAATAAGATTCAATTACATTTTCTTTATTATGCTCAAGTTAATAAAGTTAATACATTAGTCTTTCAGTCACTGAAATTATCCATGAAACTAGGTTAAGAGTTTTGAAAGTTTGTAAACTAAAAAAAAAATAATTAGGTTACATACCTGGATATGATTGTCTCTCAGCAGAAGATATAAAACATGCCAGCGGCGGTGATAAAGTTCCTGTATTTCCTCTAGAATTAAAAAAGCAGTAAAAAAAAAACAACAAAATTTTGATCTCCTTTCTTTCTTCGGCTGAGCGCTGTCACGGTTGCTAGGCAACAGGATATATGACAACGTAACCCTGAAGGCTAGACCGTCCAAATTCACGGCCGTTGACTTCCGGACTGCGTGGTCTTTGAAGGACCCAGCCTAAGTTGACCGGGTAGGCCGGGTCCTTCGAAGGATGCGGCCGCTGGATTGGGACACAGCTGTAGTGCTACAAAATCAATGCTATCAATTATTGACTGTAATAACCACATGCCAAATATTCCACTTGTATGTAGTTGAAAAAATTTGATCCAGTGGAAGAAAAAAAATATAAAAATAAAACAAATTTACCCATTTCATAATTTTAAACTTTTTATGAGGGGAAACATTTTGGGACCTAAGTGTAACAGGTTGGGTAACAAGTCGATTTGCATTTACTGCCATTGCTCCAAAAATAATAATTCATCAAAAACAATGTTATCAATTATTTTTTATTCAACCTTTATTTAGACAGGTTAATCCCATTGAGCCTCGAGGACTCATTTACAAGAGAGACCTGATTTAACAAAGAATGATGACAACAATGGACAACAGCAACAATAAACAATCATAAAAGAGGCGTACAGTTTTTTTTTATTTAGTTTTACAAATTAAAATAAGATGACAAAAAAGTAACAAAAAACAGCTAGATTCTAAGGCGAATGTAAAAAACTAAAAACAGGAACATGTCTGCATTGGTCCCTGCCAGGAGTCCAACAGATTCTTAAAGCCACTTAGAGAGGTCAAAGGTCGAGAGCTTCAGATCTTTTTGCAAAATATTCCAGAAAACAGGAGCGGAGTAGGAGAAGGTCCTTTTGTCTAGTTCAGTCCTCACTGAGGGAACACTGCAGGTAATGATGTCCTGAGAGCGCACGCTGTAGCTGCACTCACACAGAGACATGTAGGAGGAGATGTATGAAGGCAACAGACCAAGAAGTGATTTAAAGATGAAAATGTACCAGTGAGAGAGTCTGCGTGAAGTTAATGGTATCCAGTTAACCAGTGAATACTGGGTGCAGTGGTGGGTACGATAATCACAGCCAGTTATGAATCTTAGTACACCATGATAGACAACATCCAACATCTGCAGCATCCAACATCTGCAGGGTTCTTGTAGGAGCGTTCATGTAAATAATGTCACCGTGATCAATGGAGGGAAGGAAAGTCACAGATACAAGGTGTTTCCTAACATTCAGGGTTAGACAGGATCCGTTTCTGAAAAAGAAACCCAGTTTAACTTTCAGTTTCTTTACCAAGTTTTCCACATGAAGCTTAAAAGAAAGATGTGAGTCGACCAAGATACCCAAATATTTATAGGAATCAACAAACTCAATGGGGACACCATTTGAGGATAAAATCGGAGGAAGAACTGCTGGGACCAACTTCCTGTTTGAAAAAAGCATCCCTTTGGTTTTGTCGGCATTTAGGACAAGATTGAGACGAAACAAATCAGTCTGGATGATGTTGAATGCAGATTTCAAAAGCTGGAAAGCCTTAGCAACTGTTTTAGCTCGACAATAAACAACTGTGTCATCAGCATAGAAATGTATGGATGCATTAGGGATGTTTTTACCTACATTATGTATGTAGATTGTAAAGAGGGTGGGTCCTAAGACTGAGCCTTGTGGTACACCATTGTTGACTGTTAAATAACTGGAGGAAGTACCATTATGTTGAACACATTGCCTCCGGTCTGAAAGATAGTTAGAGAACCAACCAATGGTGTGTTCTCAGAAACCAATTTCTGAGAGCTTATGACACAAGATGTTCTGATCCACAGAGTCAGAATCTTTAGACAGGTCTAAGAAAAGTGCAGCACAATAATCCTTAGCATCCAGTGCTTCAACAACATCATTAAGAACCTTCAGTGAAGCAGTGGTTGTGCTGTGTTGTTTCCTGAAACCAGATTGATGTGGAGGTAAGATGTTAAATGAGTCCAGGTCATTTTTGATTTGAGAGTTTATCAGTTTTTCTAGAACCTTGGCTAAAATGCAGAGTTTAGAGATTGGTCGATAGTTGTTCAGTGAGGTGGGGTCTCCTCCCTTCAGCAAAGAAGAACAAAGGCTGTTTTCCAAGTGTCTGGGATGGAGTTTTGTCTTATGGAGAGATTGAAGATGTGGGTCACAGGGACTGTGATGATATGAGCAGCCAGCCTTAAGAAATAAGGTGGAAGTTCATCTGGACCTGCAGATTTTTTAGGATCAAGATCTTTTAACAGTTTATTGACCTCACTGACTGAGAATGGAGAAAAAGAGAAGGTGTGATTAACTGAGGATTGACTTGTAGGAGGGATTTGATTTGTAGAAGTTTGGTTATTAAGTGAAGTGGCTGATCTTCCATTAGTAACTGTGTCAAAAAAAAAAGTTTGAAACAGTTCAGGATCTTGTGCTTATTTGACATTTATTTTCTAAACATAACGTCCCAGTGGCTTTTAAACCCCAAAATACATTAAAGACTTGTTCATCCCAAAGATCCAGTCCTTCGGCACAAACAAGAGTAATACTGTGTATGTTGTTCAGTGTCAGGAGGGTGATCAGTCTTACATGGGGGAAACTAAACAGCCACTGGCCAAAAGGATGGACCAGCACAGAAGATCAACATCATCAGGCCAGGACTCTGCGGTCTACACTCATCTCCAGGCCAGCGGTCACTCTTTCAGGGATGAAGATGTTCACATCCTGGACAGAGAGGAACGATGGTTTGAGAGAGGAGTAAAGGAGGCCATCTTTGTGAAAAGAAACCGTCCATCATTAAACAGGGGCGGAGGCCTCCGGGTTCAACTGTCCCCCTCTTACAATGCTGTGATTGCTAGTATCACTCAGCCCTCTGTGAACAGTAAACAGCCATCAGGTGCTAATGATCCATTGTTAGGCTGATGGTCCTTCTTGAGCATGTGATCAGCTGGTTTTGGTTGTCAGCAGCAAACTGGTTGATCCACTCTGAGAAGGTGCTATTTAAGAGACTGAGCTGAATACAGCACCTCAGACTGAGGAAGTCTCTTGGATGAGAGATGAAACGTTTCTATTTTTTTTTTTTTGAATGTCCATCCAGAAGACCAGACTTAACCTTTTTAGATTTTCTTCGAGATCTACGTAGCGAAGCTACAAGCTAACTAGGGCCGGCTTGCTGTAGTGTTGCCGTATTCGGACTAGAAGATGACATTTTTTTCAATAGTACCGCAGATCACGTGATTCCGGCGGGACCAGAGTCAACCTTATTATAACTCTTGTGACCAGGACGTGACTGGACTGAAAGCTAACGGGAGCAGACAGGAGCGGGAACCAACCAATAACCAACAACGAAAATGAAACAAAAAATAATAATAATTTTTGTAGTTTTCTTTCAGTAAGCCTTCACTTTAACACAAGTCAAAAGAACTACATTGCCCAGAAGGCAACTGTTCCAGCCGTAGCTTTTCACCGAGCAGCTTAGTGTCCAGCAAAGAAATCGAGTAACTGAAAATAGTTTGTAACGCAAGGTAAGAAGTAAGTGTCTGTCTATTAAACTCACGGAACAGGCAGGAACGTGTCAAATAACCTGAACTTCATGAGAGTTGTGTTGGTGCTGTGCTGCTTTAAACTTTAGTGTCAGCTGTGAGGAGCTGCTTTGTTTACCGTCAGTAAATGAACTCAAACAGCACATTTTTCTCCTCCTTGTCCCTTTTCATTTAAAAATGATGCTCTGCTTTGTTATGTGGGTTTTTAGGTTAAAATCTTCAGTATCTGTTGCTGTTTGTAATGTAAAAAACAAACAAAAAACCTCTTCCTGGTTAAAGTGCACGTATTCTCCAGTAAAAATATCCCAGTTTTTATATTGTGACGTCCTGCTGGATACTGAAATGGAGTAAAACGTGAATAACCATCACTTTATTGTGTAAATAGTTACTGTCAGCTGTAACCATGTCAGTACAACAACAAACTTGTTAGAGTGAAAGAATTCTCCGATAAAAATATCCCAGTTTTTATAAGAAAGGCTGGTTGCATATATATTATAATAATTGTTTTAGATTTAGATTTAAGATATGATGTGTACAATTATGTTGTGTTAAATTTTAGAGTTGATTTTTCTCAGTTCATTTCTTCACACCTGGGGCGATTCTAGAAGCCGTTTTAGGGGCCTTAGCCCCCCCAGTGGGTTTTAGCATTAGAATTATTGTAGGAGGACATATTGGTGTGAGGTCTGTGGGTCCTCCCCCATAACTTTTTAAATAAAGCAGCAGCTATTTCCTGCATTCTGTTGAAATTTAACAGGTTTTAAAACATCTATGTTTACCTACTTAAGTAAATACTTTATTCAATAACTGTTTTATAAAGCATGGCACAAGAAGTAGCACTAAGCTTTTTATTTGTCTTTAATTTAATTTCTCTACCTAACACAGGAAGCTGTTAGCTCTGGAAGCAAACTGTTAAACAGCTTTGGACACAAAGACCCTCGTCAGTCTAGGGCTGTTGTAAACGAATATTTTAGTAATCGGGTAATCTATAGATTATTCTGACAATCGGGTAATCTAAAACAAACGGTCAGTTCTGCAGTAACTACCGTACTCATTTTATGAGTGATACAAATACACGAAAAAACATTAAATAAACAACCCATTTAATTCCTCTTTTTTAAATATTTTACTGCTTATGTTGAATTATTTTTAAACATCACATAAAAATCTAAATGCTGTAAAATAATTTTTCTGGACTGTAAACCTGAATGTAATTGAGAAAGTAGGATGTGGAAGGAAGGACATGATTTGTGTTGAAGGTGGAGATGATCTTGTGGATCCTTGATGTTCCACCAGGACAGCAGCTGCACGTCTGTGATGATCACATTTTAAATGTTTGTGAACTCAGCTGCTGCTCAACAACATCCTGGAGCTCTTTGTCTGTCCAACGTACGACTCTGACATTCACTGAAAACAAGAAGACTATTATTATTTGTTTGTTCATTGTTATTCATTAATAAACTGTAATTGTTGTAAGTGTACTTCACTGGACATTATAAAATGAAGTAATATTGTTAAGTAATCTACACTTTCTGATGACCTGCTGCGATCAAAGTAACATTAGTGTCAGGTGTACTTGATTTATGCTTTTATTTATGTGTGAGGTTTGAGGATGATTTAATTAAAACTTTGTCACTGAATTATGTTAACCATCACATAAAAATCTAAATGCTGTAAAAGTGAAGGAATCTTTATGATAGAAACTGAGTAAGATAGATGATGTACAGTTTGAGTTCTGCAGACTGTTTTATTATTTGGTCTTGATTGCTGAGCTATAATCAAATATGACAGAAGTAATAAATGCAGGTTAATCACAGTTTTCAGTCATAAACAGCAGCAAGAAGAAAATAAATCCTACTAACTCGTTTAAATACATTTACACTTGAAATATTCACCCTGAGTATGTCATTTAAGTCAGGATGGAAGTTCATCAATAAATAACTGTGTCGGTCTGTTGCTGCTTTGATCTTTAACAGACCTGCATCAAGTCGTGCACAGTTTGTTCCTCACACATCGTGCAGACTCTGCCAGGCAGCCGCTGTGATCAGTCAGGAGATTTAACGTCAGCAGAAATATGTCTCACATCTACAACATGACAGATGATCACACATTTAGGTGACCGTATTTTGCACAGAACATACCTGTTGCAGCTGCGGACAGCTTGAGGCTACAGCGGCTGTTTTCTCCTCAGACGCTGCAACATGGACGACGTGCTGTTCTGGTTGCTCCACTTCTGATTGCACTGGAAGCACTGGGCTGTGTGGTCTTTTCTGTTTAGTCCAACATGTTCCCAAACTTTTGACAGTTCTTGTTGTTTTCAGGGCTCTTCTTCTGCGCAGTGTCCGTTCCTCCATAGCTACAAACTTAGCACAAACGCGTCAGCGGAAGTGCTGGCGTTGTGTAACAAAAATCTTCTGTCTAGACCACAGCGCTCTGAACAGTTTAACGAAGCTTCGAGGCTGGTACATTTGCCTCGAGGATGTTTTGTAATCGAGGTCCTTGAAATATTCGAGGAATCGTTTCAGCCCTACTTGTCCCACACTTCAACAGAGCAGGTAAGATACATCAAACCTTGTAATGTCTTCCTGGTGAGGCTCAATAATTATAAAATATGACAAGTGAAATAAATAAACAGTGAGCTTCTGTAATTTATAATTGCAAATGTCACATTTTCTTGACTTAATTTCAATTGTAAATCTCTTGTTTTTGATAAAATATTTTTCCAAAAGAAAGACCAACAGATTGTAACTTGTAGTCGCTGTGACACTATTTTGACTCGTGCACGTCTTCTGTCACTTTCAGGTTCCACAAGGCTCTGGACTGGTCCAGCTGTGGAGAGATGAGGTGGAACACCAGACCTGCAATGGTCCAGTCTGTAAATGATGCTCTGAAGTCTGGGAAGATGCACGACATCATGCTTCACCCAAACGAGCTCGTTACCTCGACCACATAGACTGAACTTCTAGAGGACGTCGTCCAATGTAGAATAATTTAAACATTTTATTTGTTGAGTTCTCTGCTTGGTACATTATTATTCTTTTCTTTTTGTTTGTTTAAACAATTTAAAACATGACAGTGATGCAGTGCTTCCCCTACCATTATACAAGCGGGGTGCCCCGCCCCGTCAACAGAACCGAGCACCCCGTCTACCGAACCCCACCCCCCACCACCACCCACCTGTCAGCACTGACATAACGCTAAACTAGCGGCTCTCAATGCAGGTGCACTAGCTAAAAAGCTAAAGGCAGCCTCTTCCTTCATGCTGAACCCTCACGCTGAACGCACCCCCGCCACTCGAAAACTGTCGGTACAAACAGCGCACGGCTCAGATGTGCGTCTGTCTCTCCCCCACACCGACACCCCCCATGCAAAAAAACAAAACTGTCGGTTCAGACAGCGTGCGGCAAAACTGTTGGTTTACGCTGCGCAGCTTAGCACGAGTCTCCGTTCCAGATCCGTTCCGTAGAAGATCAAATCAAATTCAATGTATTTCCTAAAAATTTAATGAAAAACAGGAGCAGGACAGGAGCGGGAGTCATGTTACCAGGACTGGGACAAGACAGGATTATTTTTTTAAACTCTGGACCAGGACTGGGACAGGAGTGAAAATCACTCCCGTGTCATCCTCTAATTCGGACACATGCACAAAACACTGTGTTCCATCAAAAGTCCCCCCCCCATCAAAAGTTAAAGTAAGCGGTCATCTTTAGACAAACCTGCTCTCTGACCTGTGAAAAGAACACTGCGTTGTGTGATTTTACTGCGAGACCCTCTGGTCAAAGCCACAGAGGAAACTGGTTGCCATTTTATGTCAGCTCTCCTTAAAGTGGAAGGACACGCCCACCAGAGGGTTGGAGGGTTAGGTGTTTCAGTGAGAAGGGGTTCTCTGCAGCCCAAAAGTGGGCGTTTCTGGAGAATAG